>NC_061855.1:31107495-31117495 GCF_019202785.1 Penaeus chinensis | reverse complement strand
GGGAAAGGAAGGGAAGGGGGAAGGGAAAGGTAAGGGGAAAGGAAGGTAAGGAGGGAAGGGAAGGTAAGGAGGGAAGGGAAGGGAAGGGGAAAGGAAGGTAAGGAGGGAAGGGAAGGTAAGGAGGAAGGGAAGGAGGGAAAGGAAGGTAAGGAGGAAGGGAAGGGAAGGGGAAGAGAAGGGAAGGGGAAAGGAAGGTAAGGAGGAAGGGAAGGTAAGGCGGGAAAGGAAAGTAAAGAGGAAGGAAAGGGAAGAAGGGAAGGAAGATAAGGAGGAGAGGGAGGAAAGGAGGGAAGAAAGGAGAGGAAAGGAAAAAGAAAGGGGGTGGAGGGGTAATAAAGAAAGAAAACGGGGAGGGAGGAAGAAAGGCGCAGAGACAAGTAAGAGCTAAGAGAGAAAAAAGGAGAGAGAGGCAGGGCGGGAGGGAAAGATGGACAGAAAAGAGGGAGTAGAGAGAAAGGGAGAGGGAGAGAAAGAAGGAAAAATAAGAGATGAGAGAGGGGGTAGAGAGAGAGGGAGAAAGAGGGAGAGAGAGGGAGAGAGGGAGAGAGGGAGAGAGGGAGAGGGAGAGAGAGAGAGAGAGAGAGAGAGAGAGAGAGAGAGAGAGAGAGAGAGAGAGAGAGAGAGAGAGGGAGGGAGGGAGGGAGGGAGGGAGGGAGGAAGGGAGGGAGGAAGGGAGAGGGAGAGAGAGAGAGAGAGAGAGAGAGAGAGAGAGAGAGAGAGAGAGAGAGAGAGAGAGAGAGAGAGAGGGAGGGAGGGAGGGAGGGAGGGAGGGAGGGAGGGAGGGAGGAAGGGAGGGAGGAAGGGAGAGGGAGAGAGAGAGAGAGAGAGAGAGAGAGAGAGAGAGAGAGAGAGAGAGAGAGAGAGAGAGAGAGAGAGAGAGAGAGAGAGAGAGAGAAACCGAGCCAAAAAATAAAGACCAAAACAGAAATAGAAAGATAAAGACAAACACAGAAACAGAGAAGAGAGAAGAATAGCAGGAGAGAAAAAAAGAAGAGAGAGACCAGACATACAACCAGACAAACAGACAGACAGACACCAAGAGGAGCCAAAACGGACAGCCAAAGAGAAACAAAGAGAAGGGAGACGGCGCCTCTCCTTCGGAAGAGAGAGGTCAAGCCGACAGACGGTGAAGGGAAGTTGCACCGCCGCGTCGGGATTAGCATAAGGCAGTCTAACCCTCGAGAAAGGAAGACATGAGGCGGCCTGGCGGATGGTAATGTCTGAGTTCTCTCCTCTTTTTCAGGTCAGTAATGTGTATGAATCCGTCTCTAGGGACGAGGTAAGCAGGAGATAGTGCGACGTGGCCACCCTTACGTCCTGCCGCGGGGGGCCGCACGCTGAATAACGTAGAATAATGGCACGGGGAAGGGGGTGGGGGTGGGGTGTGGGGGGGGAGTGTCTCATGTCGGAGTGGAGTGTGGTTGGTGGTGATGGAGGGAGAAGGGTGGTGGGGTGGAGAGGGGGGTTATGTGGTGGTGATTTTGTGTATGTTTGACTTGTGCTTCTTTTGTTTTTTGTCTTCAATTAGTCATCCAGTCTTAGTCTTTATCTCTGTCTCTCCTTCTCTCTTTCTCCTTGTCTCTATATCTATCTATCTCTCTCCCTCCCTCCCTCCCTCAAAGTCAAGAGAAACAGAACATAATAATAAAGATACATAGTGAAACCAGAAGAAAGAGAAAGGGAGACGAAAATCAAAAGGGCCCAAAACCTGATATTTCTGCCTTCTGTCTCTCCGTTTCCATCCGCACCATAAACCTGCCTTACCTTTGCGCAATATGGAACGGACTGGCCTCTGACATGCTCTCGCGAAGACAGATTTTCCCGGCGGGGAATCAGAACAAATTGAATTAATACGTGACATGGCATCTCGGGAGCAAAAGCCCGAGAGAGAGAGATATGGAGAGAAAATGACAAGATGGGATTGTTAATGAACGCGAAGGAATACACACACGTGTACACGTGAGTACGTGCGCGCGGGCACACACACACACACAAACATACACATACACATACACACACACACACACACACAAACACACACACGCACGCACACAGACACACCAAAAAACAACAAAAACAAAAAAACAAACAGACAAACCCAACCGGAACTAACTCGCAGCGCCGCACATCCCCGACGCAGGGAGACGCGAGCGACGGATGCGCCCCCCCCCCCCCCCCCGCGTCCGCAACCGGAGGGCGTTGCCGTAACCCTTTGAAAGATAACACTTGAGGAAGCGCCGCCCAGGGCCCTCGGGGGTGGGGGGAGGGGGGTACTCGGGGGGCGCAGGGACCCTCGGGCTTCCTTCCAAGGGGATAACAGGAAGGAGGAGGAGGTGCAGGAGGAAGAAAAGGTGGAAGAAGGACCAGAGGGAGGAAGGAGGAGGAAAGAAAGGAGGAGCATTGGGAGGAAGGAGAAGGAGGAAGAGGAGGAAGAGAAGGAGGAAGGAGAAGGAGGAAGAGGATGAACATAAGGAGGAGGAGGAGGAGGAGGAGGAGGAGGAGGAGGAGGAAGAGGAGGAGGAAGAGAAGGAAGAGGAGGAGGTGGTGGTGGAGGAAGGAAACATGAGTGGATGGAGGAGGAAAAAGGAAGAAGACAAAATTTAGAGAAAGAGGTGGGAGGAGGGAATGGGAGGCGAGAGGGGAGGACAAGGAGTGAACGAGAGTAAAGAAAAGGATAAGACAGGTAGAAAGACTGTGCGACTTCTAGTGCGGGAGAAAGAAGGGGAGAGATCACATGTGTATGTGTGTGCGCATGTTTGTGTGTACATTCATGGTCAAATATCTATCTACATGCATCTGTATTTGTGTGTATATAAGCAAATAAGTTTGTAAATATGAATGAATGAATGAATGAATGAATGAATGAATGTATGTATGTATGTATGTATGTATGTATGTATGTATGTATGTATGTATGTATGTATGTATGTATGTATGTATGTATGTATGTATGTATGTATGTATGTATGTATGCATGCATGCATGCATGCATGCATGCATGCATGCATGTATGCATGTATGTGTGTATGTACGTATGCATTGCGGTAACTTTACATAATCTGATAAAGGAAAAGCTTTCACAAGACTCAAAGGTCGAGTTTGCTCTGTGAAATCCCAATTTTCCTCCCGCCCTGACCTTGAACGAATCAGCTGGGTGTTTTCTTTCATAACGTGACCGAAAGCCATTTTGTTACGTGATTATCGTTATAGATTTTCTTCATTACGCTTACCCTTTTCCCTCCCTTCGTTCGGATTAAGGCTAGACCGAATTTCATGAAATTTCATGAATGTGACTTACACGGCGCAGGCAATTATGACGGCCGCCTCCCCTCGGGCACTATATTACAAAGCACACAACCTGTTCTTATCTGCTCCTTCTCATATTCCTTCCCTTATGGAGAAACGCCGTAAAAAGTGGAAACAAAACATCCATAAGTGCATACCCCCCACACAGATACATGCATGCATGCATGCAAGCATGAGAGAGAGAGAGAGAGAGAGAGAGAGAGAGAGAGAGAGAGAGAGAGAGAGAGAGAGAGAGAGAGAGAGAGAGAGAGAGAGAGAGAGAGAGAGAGAGGGGGAGAGAGGGAGAGAGGGAGAGAGGGAGAGAGAGAGAGAGAGAGAGGTGTACACCGTCACCCACTGCCTTATACATCATAATCACAGCCCATATATACTACCAACACCAGTACCCCCAAGCCATCACAAACCCAACAAAGCTTAAGAAATTTTCGCGAACGCATTTTCCTTCCGCCAGCGATGCCCAGAATCCCCCTCCCCCTCCCTCTCCCTCCCCCTCCTCCGTCCTTCCACCACTACCTCAACCCCTTTCCCCACACCCCCTCACCCCCTCACCCCCACTGCAGCAAGGCAACGCAGCGCCGAGAGGATCCCAACGACACCCAGTGCTAGGAGTCCGACGGTTTCCTCCCGACGGTTTCCTCCCGACGGTGTCCTCCCGACGGCGCGGGGGTGGGTGGGGGGGGGGAGTACACCAACTCTCCGACGCCGATTTAATTTACGTAAGTGGATATTTCAACGAAGGATACGGCAGTGTAGAGGAATGAATGATAAAAAAATATATATATATATAAATAAAAGTGACTCTCCAACAAACAGCTACTGAGAATTTGTCAGCCGGTGATAGACTTAAAAAGAAATAATCGGCTAACGTGCCCCGAAAGCGAAATTATTTGCGCTAACCGTAGAGGCAACGGTGCAAGGACGGTGTAATGGGATTTTCAACTTTAATTACCAGACTTTTACCATGTTCTTGCCACCAAGTTGCGAGTATTTACATAATGGGTGTAGTTGATTGTCGTGCCGAGGCAGTTTTCCTCATTACTGAAATAGTCTAAATTATTGTTCGGGCTTGTGTTTAATTAAATTTCTTGTGATGTCTTCCCATGTCCTTTTTTCCCTTGTATTCAAGTTTTCTTGTAATTAGTTTAAACGTTGTTAGGAGTCCCTTTTTATATATTGTTATTATTAATTTTCGGGACCCGGTCGCGACTTCCATGATTTTTTCCCCGACCGCCGTTTCAAGTATTCGCGGCTGTAGCGGCGAATATGCGAAGCACGGCCAGGTGTTTGGGGAAATAATTAAGTTTAGAATGTTGTTCAACAAAGCCAGATTATTGGATTACGGGGCAAGTGCCTGTTTTTTTTTTTTTTTTTTTTTTTTTTTTTTTTCTTCTTTTGCTCTTACTTATTTTTTTCTGTATTTTGTTGTAAACATTGTTGTAAGTGTTTCAAAATCGCCTGCGTGAACGTCATCGAGACATGTAAATAGAATAGACGATCAGATGAACGAACAAATACACACAAACACACCCATAAACACACACACACACACACACACACACACACACACACACAAACACACACAAACACACGCACAAACACACACAACCCCATCCAAACGCACACACAACCACAGCCCCAACACACGCGCATCCGCAACACCCCCTTTCCCGAAGCTCCAGGAGACGCCCCGCTTTCCCTTATCGTTATCACCGACACATACCAACTCGAGAAGACGAGAAAGGAGGAGAAGACGAGAAAGGAGGAGAAGACGAGAAAGGAGGAGAAGACGAGAAAGGAGGAGAAGACGAGAAAGGAGGAGAAGACGAGAAAGGAGGAGAAGACGAGAAAGGAGGAGGCGGCTCCGGGAGCGGCAGAGGAACCCGACATAAGAACGAGGGCCAGTGCCAGTCGAGATAGAGTTCGGAGTCCCCCGCCGGCCTCCCCTCTTCTCCCCTCGCAGCCACCCCTCGCTCTCCCCTCCTGAAGTTACTACTCTGTCTCTCCGGCCCGGCCCCTCTCTCCTGGATTAGCACCAACATACCACATACAACATACGCATACACTCTCGAAGCTCTCTTTTCTTTCTCGGTCTGTGTGTGTGTGCGTGTGCGTGCGTGTGCGCGTGTGTGTGTGTGTGTGTGTGTGTGTGTGTGTGTGTGTGTGTGTGTGTGTGTGTGTGTGTGTGTGTGTGTGTGTGTGTGTGTGTGTGTAAGTCAAAGTGTTTATGTTTCTCTCTCTTTTCTTTCCAGAGCAAAATTCTCTCACTGTTTTTCCTTTAAAGCTAAATTCTCTCTGTCTGTCTGATAGTCTTTCTCTCTCTCTCTCTCTCTCTCTCTCTCTCTCTCTCTCTCTCTCTCTCTCTCTCTCTCTCTCTCTCTCTCTCTCTCTCTCTCTCTCTCTCTTTCCTTCTAAAAGTAAGTTACTGAGTGTACTCTTTCCCTCGGGCACTTTTCGCCGGTACATTACTCTTCTGCTTTTGGGTACAAAGCCTCTCTGTAGCCTTTGCTTGCCAACCGACACTCGAGCTTTTTCCCTCTCATGCGTTCTCTCTGTCTCTCTCTCCAAATCTCTTTTCTCTCTCTCTCTCTCTTTCTCTTTCTCTTTCTCTCTCTCTCTCTCTCCCTTTCCTCCTCCTTCTCCCTCTCTTTCTCTCTGCCTCTTTCTTACTTTCTCCTTGCCCCCTTACTATGTGATCGTTCCTCTTGTTTTGTAACTACCCCCCCCCCCCCACTCTCTCCTCTCTCATGTTACTCGAGGATTTCGGAACATACACTGGTAGGCAATTTTATTATTTTTTTCTCTTATTTTTCACATACTGTGTAATCTGACACACCAACTTGCCAAATTTTATGGCAATCTTAATAAACATAACTTCATAATGGAATATAGCTTCAAAATGAAATATATATAATTTCATAATGAAATAAATATATGTAATTTCATAATTATATTTATATCTTAATGAAATATAACTTATGAAATATACATAACTTTATGCAACATATATAACTTAATGAAATATAACTTAATTAAATATAACTTAATGAAATATAACTTAATGAAATATAACTTCAAAATGAAATATAACTTCATAGTAAAACATGACATCATATCAAAAGCTAACTTCCTCCTCTATAAACATAACAACGAAACACAACTTCACAAATAAAACCCAACTTCAGTCCTTCCTATAATCATCTCCCTCCCATTCCACTCCTATAGATAGATAATTCGGCAAGCACTGCCCCGCGAGTCGGAACATCGACATTGAATTTAATCCCGATCAGACTGTTGGAGATTAAAAATAGACGGCGGGGGAGGGAAAAAAAGGGGAGGGGGGAGGGGGGGAGAGGGACGTAGGGACATTCAAAGCCAGGATCGTTCCCGCTTTCCTATTCCTATTCCTATTCCTATTCCCATTCGCACGCCCATTTTCGCCAGTGATCCACTAGAATCCTACGCCTAATTATATCCTCTGCAATGGGGGTTGGGTTGGAGAAGGGGGGAGGGAGAGGAGGGGGAGGAGGGGGAGGAGGGGTAGAGGGGAGGGGGAGGAGGAGGAGGAGAAGAGAGACGGGGAGGAGGAGGTAGAGGAGGTGTAGTGGGGGGAGAGAAGAGAAGGAGGAGGAGATGGGATAAGGGGAGAGGGAAGAGGGAAGAGGAAATGGAAGAGAAGAATGATGTAGCGGAAAAAGGAGGAAAAGGAGGAGGGCTAGGTAACTCCCAACTACATTAGGAAGATTATCTGTGTCTAAGAATAAGAGTAAGGGGAATAGGGAGAGGGTATGAGAAGGGCAGATGCTTACATTTTACAAGTATTGGGGAGAGACTAGCATCGTATACTCAGTCTACCTCACATGCAGATATACAAGGGAATTCTCTGTTTCTTCTACTATCGAGCATGAAATATTGGAAAGAAAAAAGTTCAATTTGTCTTTCAGAATTCAGTTAAATTCTCTCTCTCTCAAAAAAAAAAAAAAAAAAAAAAAAAAAAAAACATCAACTTCAGAATATCTTTCAAACTTTCAATAAATCGACTAAAACTGTTCTGCTAAAACTCACTAAAGAAATATCGTACTATATATAATTGACAATCACTTTCATCCTGGATATTGTCTTTTACTTGTTAAACGCAAAAGATATATTTGACCATGACATATTGCTAAGTGAACTGATACATCATGGAACAAAGAATTCAGCCAATGACCTATTTACATAATCTTCTATCACGCAAGAAACAGTTTATGCAAACTAATAACAAATGCTCATCTATGTTACCTATCAATTATGGCGTGCCACAAGGGTCTATCCTCGGCCCTCTCTTATTTGCCACTGTTATTTTGTTTGTTAATTTATGACATTAGAAAATACAACTCTATTCTAAAAAACATTGTCCCCAAATGACAGAACTTAAAAATACTAACCAACCTATAACAAATATCACAAACAAGAACTCGAGAACGTTAACTAACAATGAATATAAATAAAATAAATATTGTATCTGCTAGATATTACAAAACGAAACCACCTGCTCCTCCGCTAAAGATTTACTAAGCTAAACTTTACATTCCAAAAATAGACAACAAAAATATATAATAAGCAAAGCAAGTTTATTTGCATTGTGAACTATTTTCGACTGGAACTAAAGGTCTCAAAAAAGACCAAAGGTAATAAAAAGAGTAAGACATAAAGAATGGAGAGCGAGGAGAAAGAAAGAAAAAGTAAACGAGGAAAAGAGAGACAGGAGGAATTGACTTGGTTGTACTTGTTTTTTCTTCGATATTAATTTTCATAACTACCGTTACCATTATTGCTATTGTCACACTATCATGACTATCATGACTATCATCATCATTATTACTCCTTTTTTTATTTTTGTTACTATTACTTTAATCATAACTACTTCCATCTTTATCATTACAACTATCGTTATTACACATTTTCCTCTGACTCTACTCCTCTTCTCTACTTGTACTGCCATACATCACTCCCTCTTCCTCTTCCCCTTCCCCTCATTCGTCCCTCTCTTTCTCTCTCTCCTCCGTCTATTGTTCCTTCTCACCCCCCTCCCCCTCCCTACCTTCTCCCTCTCTCTGTCTCCCTCTTTCTCTCTCTCTCTCAGACAAGGAACGTAATCCAAGATAATGGCCAAAGATTAGGCTAAACGCGTCGCAGAGGGGAAGGGAAGGAAAGAATGGGACAGGGAGACGCACTCCTGATTGGTGCCAACCTAGCAACTGCTCGAGTTATAGCTCAAGGGACGCCCTAGCAACCGCTCAAACCTTCGCTCATACAAAAAGGCTTCGGTAACTGCTTGAGCGCTGGGAGGAAGGGCTTCCACCTCGAGGGCAAATCAGAATGAAGAATAGAGGAAGTACATAAACGGAAGATCATATATACACACACACACACACACACAAATATATATATATATATATATATATATATATATATATATATATATTAAAAAAACGAAGAGATAAATACATGAAATGATAAAATGAATACAAAATATATGGACAAATATCGTCAAAGATTCGACAAAAATCAACCGAAACAAATTAACCACAAAACCAAATGAAGCGATATATATATATATATATATATATATATATATATATATATATATATATATATATAACAGAATAACAGGAAAGGCAAATTAGGTTCAAACACGAAAAAGAAACTCCGATTAAGTCACAAGATAACACCTCCGGCAGCCATTGTGCGTCTCCGGACCGCCCAAAAAGCCTCGACTAGAAAACGATATTAACCGAGTTCCTATTTCTATAGCGAGTATGGCCAATCAGAAGGGCACTTACGTAACGCCGGGCCCTGTAACAATCGTAAAGGGCCCTCCAGTGACAATACGCAATCAAAGTAACAGACAATAGGCGCCGAGGAGAGGCAAGGGAGACGGTTTCTTAGGATGACCTTCGAGGGCGGCCTCCGCGCTGGGTCGTTCCTCTCTTGTCAGGGCTGGATTCGAGTGTGAGTGTGTGTGTGTGTGTGTGTGTGTGTGTGTGTGTGTGTGTGTATGTGTGTGTGTGTGTGTGTGTGTGTGTATGTGTGTGTGTGTGTGTGTGTGTGTGTGTGTGTGTGTGTGTGTGTGTGTGTGTGTGTGTGTGTGTGTGTGTGTGTGTGTATGTGTGTGTGTGTGTGTGTGTGTGTGTGTGTGTGTGTGTGTGTGTGTGTGTGTGTGTGTGTGTGTGTGTGTGTGTGTGTGTGGGTGTGTGTGTGTGTGTGTGTGGTGTATATATATATATATATATATATATATATATATATATATATATATATACATACACATATATACATATACATATACATATACATACACACACACACACACTGAGTGTGTGTGTGTGTGTGTGTGTAAGTACATATGTATGTATGTACATTAGATATATCCTTGAAGAATTAAACAATTGAGAGGAAAATAAACGAATTTGAGATAAGGAACATTTTCTCTTCACACTTTGCATCAGTCATACTCATGATTTATGCCTACATGAAAACATGCAAATTCAAGACAAGTGATATCAAACAAACATCTGAACACCCGTGTAAACATCTTTAGGTAAAATTACTATGTAGACTCTACTCTATGCATACAAGTCCCAAGCGCGCACACACACACACACACACACACACACACACACACACACACACACACACACACACACACACACAC
>NC_061855.1:31094995-31099995 GCF_019202785.1 Penaeus chinensis | reverse complement strand
TTATGAAGATGCTTTCAGGATACTTTGACGCGCTTATCTCGATCCTCAGAAACGATTCCCATAAGAAAAAAATAAAATAAATAAAATAATGACTGGGGAGAAAAAAAAATAAAAGAAGAAAAAGGTCTTTGTAATCTAATTCATAATACCACTTATATTCTAACGTCTAATTTCCTTGAGAATCCTCCCTGATTTTCACTTTTAAATTCATTCTTTCGTTCACGGTCTTCATTGCTTTCCAATTAAGTAATGTACTCTGTCTGTCTGTCTGTCTGTCTGGTCTGTCTTGCTGTCGCTGTCTGCCCTGTCTGTTTTTTCCCCCCCCCTTCCCCCTTTTGGTCCCTCCTCCTTTTTTCCCTTTTTTTTTTTTTTTTTTTTTTTCCCCCTTTTTTCTTTTTGCCTCTCCAATCCTACTTTCTTAAATTGCCCCTTTTTCCCTTTGGGCAACCCTTCCCCCTCCTTCTACCCCCTTTTCCCTCCCTCTCCTTCCCCTTTTCTTCCTTTGCTTCACTCCTCTCTTCCCCTCCCTTACCCTTCTTCCTTCCTTTTCCTCCCATACCCTCCCCTTCCCTCATTTATTTCCTCCCTTCCCCTCTCCTTCTTCCTTCCTTTTTTCCACCATTCCCCTCCCCTACCCCACCCACCTTTCCTCCCCCTCCCCCACCCATCCTTCCCCTCCCCTCCCCAACCCACCTTTCCCCTCCCCTCCCCTTCACCCTTCCCCTCCACCCCCCCACCCGCTCCTCCCAAGAAGGCCCAACCCACCGAGAGCGGCGTAGTGAAATACCAAAATTCATAGAACCAATATCAAGACAATGCAGCAGTTCCACGGGGAATATGCAGCTCGAGCAACTCTCTCTCCCTCTCTCTCGCTGTCTCTCTCTCTCTCTCTCCCTCCTTCCCTCCCACCCACTCTCTCTCTCTCCCCTCTCTTCTCTTCTCTTTCCCTTTATTCTCTTTCTCTTCTCCTTTTTCTCTCTGTCTCTCTGTCGTCTGTCTGTCTGTCGTCTGTCTGTCCCGTCTGCCCGTCTGTCTGCTGTCTGTCTTCTTTTCTGTCTGTCGTCTGCTGTCTGGTCCCGTTTGTCTGTCCCTTCTGTCTGTCTGTCTGTTCTGTCTTTGTCTGTCTGTCCTTCTGTTTTCCTCCCTTCCCTCTCCCTCTCCTCTCCTCTCTCTCCTCTCTCCAAACCTCTCTCTCTCTCCTCCTTCTCCCCTCTCCCCTCTCGCCAATAATAAACAGCCCCCGGGGCCCCCTCCCCAAAAGAGGGTTAAAAGGTTTTTTAAGGGGGACTCACATCCACCTTCCCTCCTGAAAAATTTTTGCCTGGACTTTTTTGGGGTGGGGGGGGGGGTCGTCAGTTCGTTGGTTTCGGGTTATATGACAATTTGCAGAATTTTCATGGGTTTGTCAAATAGGGAAACAAGTAAACCCCCCATATTTTTTTTTTTTTTTTTTTTTTTTTTTTACAAAGTAACGATTTTATTATTCTCTGCAACGTGAAGCAAGAATGAGAATGATTTTTGGATTACTACCATACTGTATTTGTCGTTACAGTTGCGAGCACGAAATTTAGTCTAAGAAATGTATAAACAACAATTCGGAGCCAGCATTGGGAAATTCTATTTTTACGATGTTTTCTTTTGTCATCATTTACCATATAGATGCCACTTTTTTTTCTTTTTTTTTCTCTTTCTATTTTTCTTTTCGTTCTTTTTGTACGTATACCTACACCATCATCTACTTAATTTTCCTTTTCAAACGCCCTCTATTCTGCATATCCCTTACCTAATTATATTTCCCTTAACAATAAAATGCTTTCACTTCCAAGCAAACACGCTTTTTTCAGATCCTTCCTCGACAAAGATCAGTTTACTCAAGAGTAAGAGCACATACTCACCAAGCCACCATCCTCTCTCCAAGCTTCCCATCACCCTATCCCATTATTCTTTAAATATCCTTCTCTCATCATTCTTTATTCTTATCTTCTCTTTTATCCATTTATCTTCACTCTCTATTTCTTTATCTCCCTACTTTCTCTGCCTCTCCCTTCTCCTCTTCATCGTACACCCCATCCCCCTCTTCGTCCTCTCACATCTCTCGCACACTCGGGGATTGGGACCACACTGGTAGGGTGTAACAGTACACCTCCCAGCCCTTGTATTCGCCCCATGACGCAACACCTTAATACACAAACTCGCGTCTCGAGCACCGTTTGTCAACTTTGTGTTTGCTGAGGTGGGGAGAGGGGGAGGGGGAGAGGGAGAGGGAGAGGGAGGGGAGGGGAGAGGGGGGAGGGGAGGAGAGGGGGAGAGGGGAAGGGGAAGGGGGAGAGGGGGAGAGGGATAGGGGAGGAGGAATACGGAAAACGTAGTGGGAAGGGGTAGGGGAGGAGGTGGAGGGAATAGGAAAAGAAGAAAGGGCGGTGTAATATTGAGTGGGAAAAGGGGAATAGGAATAGGAATGGGAATGGGAATGGGAAAGGGAAAAAGGACAGAAACAAAGTAGGTAGGGAGAAGAAAATGGGAAAGAACAGAGGGGGAAAGGGAAAAAAAAAACGATTACGTGGGAGAGGGGAGAAGGTGGATGAAAGGGGAAAAGAGGGAGGAGAGGAGTACATAGGACTGGGAGGAGGGGGGGGGGGAGTGGCCTATTGAGGAGGTATGAAAGAGAAGTTACAGCCTCATTACGGATGTCACTCGTTGCCAGATGGAGAGCGAAGGAAGAGTGAAGATTGTTAGGCATAAAAAGATTAACCGATAAACAACATAAAGAATTACAGAGCACAATTGATACGATAAAAGGAGGAAGAAATGGAAGTAAGGAAGAAGAGAAGGAAGATACGAGAAGAGGAAGTCAGGAAAAAAGAAGAGGAAATTAGGATAATAAAAAGAAGTAAGGAAAACAGCGAAGGAACACACGAGTAGCAAGGAAGTAAGAAACAATAGGAAGAAGACACAAGTAGAAAAAAATAGGAGGAAGACACGATAAGAAAAGCGAGAATTAAAAAAAATTATAGGAAGAAACGAGAAGATGAAGTAAGAAAAAAATGAAAATAAACAGGAGGAAGACACGAGACACAAGGAATAAAAAAAAGCAGCAGGCCCGTGACACCCCCCCCCCCCCCCCCCCCCCCCCGCCGCCGCCGCTACTGCCTCGTGTGTTTGTCCTTCTGGCGGGTCACTCAATCCGCAATGTATTTAGAGGCCGCGAGACTAAATATTTACCCAGCTGTAGTGAGCGACCTACACCCCCCCCCCCCCCCCCCCCCACACCCACCGCCTCTCCTCCCCTACTACCCAATACCCTACCATCTATCCCCCTGACCCTCTACCCTTCCATCCCCCAACCCTCTACCCCTCTATCCCCCAACCCTCTACACCCCAACCCCACCCCCACAAACCCCTTCCCTATACAAAACTTACGTACCGCCTTCTTAACCTGAACCTATCATCGCCCTTATGCTCAGACCACATAGGGGTTAGAATACCCACCCCGCCCCCTGTTTTCGGCCTGACTAAGGGGGGGGGGGAAGGAGAAATTCGTAAGCGGTGGTTTTAATGAAGCTTGGAAGTCCTCGCCATTTGTTTTCGTGGGTCACGTGAGTATCGAAGTATCATCCATCCCCTGGCGCCTTGTTACCCGCACGAATACGAGAGTCACATGCCCACACACACACGAACGTACACGCGAAACATGAACATGAAGATATAGTCAAAGCACACTTACTCCTCGCACACACACGTACACACAGATGAGCATACACACGCGTACACACAAAAACACGCAAATACACGAATACAAACAAAAACACATACATATAGACACACTCACTCCTCACACACACAGATATAGACACACTCACTCCACACACACACACACACACACACACACACACACACACACACACACACACACACACACACACACACACACACACACACGAGCCATAAACTGAAATCCATTAATTGAACGTAACAGCGACACAGAAGCTCTTCAACGCTCCCCTCCCTCCTACCCCCCCTCTCCCCCTTTTCCCCCTCGCACCCCCTCTCCCATTTCTCTCACTCATTCCCCGTCCCTCCCCCTCCCTCCCCCCTTCCCCTCCCCCCCTCCCCCCCCCCCCCCCACCCCCCTCCCCCTTTCCCTTCCCCCCTCTGTCCCCCCCCTTCTTTCCACCTCCCCCCCTCTTCCCCCCCTCCCCCTCCCCCTTCCCCCCCGAAATCATAACTCCTCCCTTTCCTCGCCTCGTTTATAAAAGAGATAACGGCGATAAGACAGAGCAAAAAATTTGCTATTTAAACCCCCCCAAAAAACGATAAAAACGAACAAAAAAAGGAAAAGAGAAGGAAAAAAAAAAAAGGACCAACTGTCCGATACTTGTTCTGCCCCCCCAAAAAACTGTCTTTTAAGAGTGCTAAAGCCTCATTAGACTACAGAGTCATCCTTCCTTCCTCCTCCCTACCCCAACCCCCCTTCCCTCACCCCCAGTCGCTTCCCCTCCCCCTCACCCCCCTTGCCATCATTATTACCTCTTGCCCTAAGCCTCCACTCACTCATGCCTTCGTTTACCCTAGTGAGGCTACTGTATTTTGGAATTCTCTCTCCCAAAAAGATATTTCAAAAAATGAAGGGAAACTGAATGAATAAAATCCCGATTTCACCCCTACACTCTAACCCCCCCCTACCCTTTTTCCCTGCTCCAGCCCCCCAAATATTACCCCCCCCACCTCCACCTCCCCTCCAAACCCCCCAACCTTCCCCCCCCCCTTCCCCCCCCCCCCCTCCCCCTCCCCCTCCCCCCCCCCTCCTTTTTCTTTTCTTCTTCTTCTTCTTCTTCTTCTCCTCTTTTCTTCTCCTCCCCTTTTTCCCTTTTCCTCTTTTCTCCTCCTTCTTCTTCTCCTCCCCCCTTTTCCCCCCCTAACCCATTTCCCCCCCAGGGTTCCTGTTTCTTATTCTTATTCCCTCCTTCCTCCTCCCATCTTCCCCCTTCCTCCTCACTTCT
>NC_061855.1:31088776-31091276 GCF_019202785.1 Penaeus chinensis | reverse complement strand
TTTGAAAGAAAGAGAGAGAAAGAAAGGGAGAAAGAAAGAGAAAGGGAGAAAGAAAGAGAAAGAGTAAGAAAGAAAGAGAGAGAGAGAGAGAAAGGGAGAAAGAAAGAGAGAGAGAAAGAAAGAGAAAGAGGTAGAAAGAGAGAGAAAGAGAGAAAGGGAGAAAGAGAGAGAAAGAGAGAAAGGGAGAAAGAAAGAGAAAGAGGTAGAAAGAGAGAGAAAGAGAGAAAGGTAGGAAAAAAGAGAAAGAGGAAGAAAGAGAAAGAGGAAGAAAGAGAGAGAGAAAGAGATAGGGAGAAAGAAAGAGAAAGAGGAAGAGAGAGAGAGAGCGTGTCTTGACGTCAACCGAGGCAAAATTTACCAGGCGGAACCGAGAGCATAGAACGACGGCGAGAAAAATCAACCTGCTTCTGATGACAAGAGAAAGGGGGAAGGGCAATTTTGTCGGCGTTTTGCTCATTTTCTGAAATTTTCTCTTTTACGCTTTTTTTTTCTTCTATGTATCTACTTATTTTATTCATTTACTGATTCTGACAATAACTTACGTCGATGAGTATGTATAACTATACATGTCGACAAAAGCAACACTACAAGAAACAACCAAACAAAAAAAACAAAAATTTACAAATAAAAAATATCTGAATAACCTAGAATATGTAGAATGTTGATCGACAGACAAAATAATGTAGCGCAGCATACGAAATAATTTTAAAAAATGAATAAATAAAAAAAACTTAATGTTAGTGTACACTCATTCTACACGAAGATAATGATGAATAATGTCACGGAAAAATACCATACTTTGCATAAAATTATCATAGGTTTTACTGTTATCAATGAACATCTTATTTTAAGATCATTATCACATCATAACAAAAATGATTAAGGGTGACGATCAATAAAAACAATAACACTATCGGAAAAAAAAATAAAAACACAGAAACAGAACAACAAAAACAGAAAAACAAACAACACAATAACACCACACCCAACCACCAACCACAGCGAACCATCATAATTTCACCACAGTTCCCCCCCCACAGACCTTCCCCTCCCCCCTCCCCCCTCCCCCGCCCCCCCTTTGCGCATCCAACGATTCATCCATCTCTAAAGACGTTTATGCAATCACCGCCGCCTTTAAGAGAGACAGATCCGGCCCAAGGAATATATTATGCCGTAGCCGTGGTAAGGGACCAGCCCCCGTCCAGCTCGACTAACCATCCTGTTCCTTTATTATATGTGTTTTTGTTTTTTTTGTGTGTTTTTTTTGTTTTTGTTTTTATTTGTCTCTGTATATATATATATATATTTTTTTTATCGTTTCTGTATATCGTTTCGTTTCCTTTCTCTTCTATTCTCTAAAACAGAACGTAATAATTAAGAATGACAATGGCAACAAAAAATTCAATAAAAGCAGTGAAAGCTAAAATGAGAAGAAAATGAGGAAGAGGAAATGGAGGTCAAAGAACAAGAAGAGGATAATGAAGGATGATAATAAAAAATACGAATACTAATACTAATGATAATAACAACAATAAATAATAATAATAAGGAAAAAAATAATAAAAAGAAAGAAGAAAACCTCTATTATATCAGGGCGAGAAAGGAAGAACAAGAATTCCTATGTATCACAAGCGAAGATAAAAATGAGACGAGACTGAAAATTATTGATAAATATTGCGAATAATACCACTAACTGGCGGTGAAAAAAGTAATAATATCAATAACTACAATAACAATGATGATAAAAATGATGTCGATGATGATGGTGATGAAATAACACTAAAAATAATCGTAACAACAATAATGATTATGATTTTAAGAGCAGTGACAATAACCCGATAATAATAATAACAACAATCACATCGATAACAAAAATAACAAAGATCACAAAAAGAAAAAAAAAAAAAACACTCAAACAATAAACACAATAACACAAACCACACATGCAAAGTTGACCCTGAGCAACATGCAGTGCAAGAGAGACCACGCGGCCACAGTCTTTACAAGGACGATAGCCGCGACCCAAAGAAAGTCAGCATCATGCAACATTGCGTTATTACAGCATTATTAACACGCGGTGGACAAAGGGCGGAGGGAGCATTCGTCTCTCGAGAACTTAAGGCGATTTGCGTTTCTCTTGCTCGATATTTCCGGTGTGTGTCGGTGGGGGGAATTTTCCTTTATGTTATTATTCGTTGAAGTGGGAGGCGGGGAGTGAACACTGTGGGTTATGGTATAGTGGGAATAGTAATGTAGTGTGTGTGGGAGGACTTGCTCGCTCGCTCGCCCGCTCACTTACCCTGCTCACTCGTTCGTTAAGTTGGTAACGTATTCACTCTCTCTCTCTCACTCTCTCTCTCTCTCTCTCTCTCTCTCTCTCTCTCTCTCTCTCTCTCTCTCTCTCTCTCTCTCTCTCTCCCTTTCTTCCCCCCTACCCCCTCTCTCTCTCTTTCCTTTTCTCCTCCCCTTCTCTCTCTTTCTTTCTCTCTTTCTCTCTCTC
>NC_061855.1:31081276-31083776 GCF_019202785.1 Penaeus chinensis | reverse complement strand
ATGAGAGGGAGAGGTAGTAGAAGTGGGAGGGGAGGGAGAGGGAGAGGGAGGAGAGAGGGAGAGGGAGGAGATAGGGAGGGGGACAGGAAGGGGGAGGGAAAACGAAGAAGAAAAGAGGGAAAAAAACAGTTAAAACCACATAACTAAATACAACGAAAATATTAGGTTTTAAAACAGCCTAACAACTTAACGACCAAACAAACAATCCAATTAATAATTAAACGAGCCTCATTGTTTCCCAAATCAAAAAAACAGCCCCAAAATAATACTAACAATCTATGAAAAGAATAGCGAAGAGAGGAGAAAGCGACAGAGAACAAAGATCTCACTCCGAAATGGATGTCGCTAATTTCAAAAATTTGCGAATAGGTCAAACATCGACATGGTAATAGGTCATGTGTCAATCTCGCCTATAAGGTCAGCGGGTCGTTCGGTTGTCTCGGTGGCGGTTCGTGTGCCATGGCGAACGCTCAATTCCCAGGTCATTGAGGCATCGAGGTCAGAGGTCAGTAAGGCATCCAGGCCACAGGTCAATAAGGCAACCAGGCCACAGGTCAGTAAGGCAACCAGGCCACAGGTCAGTAAGGCAACCAGGCCACAGGTCAGTAAGGCATTTAGGCCACAGGTCAGTAAGGCATCCAGGTCACGGGTCAGTAAGGCATCCAGGTCACAGGTCAGTAAGGCAACCAGGCCATAGGTCAGTAAGGCATCCAGGCCACAGGTCAGTAAGGCATCCAGGTCACGGGTCAGTAAGGCATCCAGGTCACGGGTCAGTAAGGCATCCAGGCCATAGGTCAATAAGGCATCCAGGCCATAGGTCAGTAAGGCATCCAGGCCACAGGTCAGTAAGGCATCCAGGCCATAGGTCAGTAAGGCATCCAGGCCATAGGTCAATAAGGCATCCAGGCCACGGGTCAGTAAGGCATCCAGGCCACAGGTCAGTAAGGCATCCAGGCCATAGGTCAGTAAGGCATCCAGGCCATAGGTCAATAAGGCATCCAGGCCACGGGTCAGTAAGGCATCCAGGCCACAGGTCAGTAAGGCATCTAGGCCATAGGTCAGTAAGGCATCCAGGCCACAGGTCAGCAAGGCATCCAGGCCACAGGTCAGTAAGGCATCCAGGTCACAGGTCAGTAAGGCATCCAGGCCACAGGTCAGTAAGGCATCCAGGTCACAGGTTCCCCAACCACAAAAAATAGAAATATTTCGCATTCGATCATCAATCCAATATATACATAAAAAAAAAGAAATCCACGAGTCCCAAATGTCAATTATCTAGATATGGTGAACTATTACAAAAAGTCGCAGAAAATAATGGAATAATAGCGACCATTAATCCAAGGAACGAAACGTGAGTCCCATGTCGCGAGTCTGTCATTCCCGCAGGTTAATAATTCACCGAGGGGGGGGGGGGTGAAGGTCATCGAATCCCGTCCAGGTGTGTCTGCTGAACAAAAGAAATAACTTTAAAAAAAAGTAAAATTGAGGCAAATCATTTAACTCGGGTCAGGAAGAAAAAAAAGAAAGAAACAAATGTCGTGTCAAGATTGAGGCTCCGAATGGAAGGAAAAAAATGAAATTGAAAATAGAAATAGAAGAATGAAGGAAAGAACATAAACTAGATACAAACTACACTGACTAGAAAAGACGATATAATACAAAGTGACAAGATAAGAATGAAGGGAAATGATTTTATAGATGAAAAAAGAAAAAAGAAAACAGAAATGAAAGGAAAGCTTAAGAACTAAGAAGGAAGATCTTTCAGTGATATGAAATTGAATAAATGTTACTCTTTGCTACGGATACAGCTGCGGGTTTTTTGCTTTTCCATGACATTCAGGATAGAAATGCATGAAAGTGATATAACTTTAAGGCTATTATCAATGTATTATTTTTCTCTCATTCCCTCTCTCTCTATATATAGACATATATATTATATATACATATGAATATATTATATATATATGAATATATTATATATATATGAATATATATATGGATTTCATTTTTTTCATATATATTTGAATATATATATATATATATATATATATATATATATATACATATGACAAGGAATACATATCACTATAAGAAATGAAAATGATACATATCACTATAAGAAATGAAAATATATCGTAACGTTTCTAACTCTTCACGAATTCCTCATCAGACGAATAATCAACCCAAACACCACGGATTTATGTTCGGTACCCTGTAGTTTTTGTGAATTTTGTTACATGCAGATCGCTCTACACGTGCTCAGCCGGCAAGGAGTCTATCAGTAGACCCTAGTTACCGATCCTGATTTCCCCATTCCTTGAACTGAAGGGAAAATGTGTTTTACCTTCTAATGTTTTTGATATCGATACTGTTATTCGTGTTATTGATGTTATGATTATTGAATTAAAATTTTGGTAATATTTAAGATAATCAAATAATACAAAAGACCATTTCCAAAAGTCAAGGAAAAGGGTAAATAGAATTAATAACGGACTTCATG
>NC_061855.1:31076276-31078776 GCF_019202785.1 Penaeus chinensis | reverse complement strand
GTTAAAGCGACTTCAATTCCCATCATAACACACTCTGCAACAGGCGGCAAGGCGGTCGAGATTATCATAAAACCAATCGGAAATTTGTTGCAAGTGCAATTTAATCAACAGGGACGTAATCTTTCGTGGGCGAAAAGCGGGCGTCCATTTGCTCAATGCCTTTCGCCCGATTCGGTGGGATTGGGTTAAGTATCTCGTGTATTGCGGCACATCATCGCTAGCAACGAGACCGAGTGTCCGACAAAAGCAAGTGCACGCAATATGATGCAAAATGGCTCTTGTGCTTTACTGCTTGCACATGCACAGATGTTGGAGGAGTATCTCAATTGTTAGGTAAAAAACACATCGAACGCCGGGGTCCGTGTGTTCAATATCCAGCGCTTCTCGTGCTCTCTAGCCGGGACCACGAGTTAAAACAGGAAAAATCATCAAATAACATATATATACATTTACACACACTTGCATATACATAATTACTCTCTCTCTCTCTCTCTCTCTCTCTCTCTCTCTCTCTCTCTCTCTCTCTCTCTCTCTCTCTCTCTCTCTCTCTCTCTCACACACACACACACACACACACACACACACAAACACAAACAAACACACATACAGACATCATCCACTGATAGTTAAAAAAATGTACATACTCGCACACAAACAGATAGACATACAGACTTCATCCCCTGATATACATACTCATACGGACACAAACACAACTGTGCATGTTCGTGTACGTTAATAAGCCCTGAAAAATGCCTTCCACAAGTATCAAAGCCTATCGTATCTCACAGAATAAAGCTCTCCCTGCGAGGAACGTACGCCCCTCGTGTGTATTCTAAGATCATACACCTTTATATATTCCGAACATGCAGCCCATAAACATCGTCAGCGAGGGTACTTCTGCACATAGTATACAGCAACCGTGTTACTTGCGCTTCATACCAATAATACAATCCCGACAGGGCTCGGGAGGAAATGCACACGCGTGTACGTAAACACACAAAGGGGCCCCCACATGCACACACAAAACTGCTAGCTCCTTGTGCGTACGATCTCGAATCCACATGATCTACATATGAACGCACACCTTCATACGAACACGAAGGATGCGCGGGAGGGACGGGAGAAAGGGCGTGAGAAAGGACGGATAAATACAAATAAATGAGAGAGAGAGAAGGTAAAAAAAGGAGGGAGGGAGGGAGGGAGGGAGGGAGGGAGAGAGAGAAAGAGGGAAGGAAAGATGGAGGGAGGGAAGGAGAGATGAAGGAAGAAAAGAAAAGATAAGAGGGAGGGAGAGAAAGAGAGATAGAGGGAAAGAGAGACAAGTAGAGGCAGTAAAACACAATACTAAAATGAGAAAAAAAAAGAAAAAGAGAAAGACAAAAAAGAAAGTGCATAAAAAAAACTCACAAAAAAACAAAAACAAAGCAGATCCCAAGGGTACGACAAACGCTTCTATTTCTCAACAGAACCACGAGGAAAGTCCGAGACACTGATCAAAATTCCGGCACGTCACAGCCAAGACATTACATTAATTACACCCACCGCATGCAAAGAACACACGCGGAAGGAGGGGGCGGTAGGAGGAGGAATAAGAGGAGGATGACAAAGAAAAACTGGTTATTAAAGAACAGGAGGAGGAGAAAGGGAAGGATAGTGAAGACGATAAGAAAGTAAAAGGAAGGGGAAGACAAGGGAGAGGAGAGAAGAATAAGCAAGGGATTGGAAGAAAAAATATGTCCATCCACCTGTCTATCTGCCTATCTATCTAAAGTGACAAAGACACGGAGAATGGAGGATAGAATATAATAAAGTAAAAATCGAACAAGGAAAATAAGACGAGAAACACAGACTAACGGAAGACAGGGAAACGAAAAGACGGAGATTATCAGGATTATGGAAAAAGCTTCCGCATATTGGGGGAAACAAAGGAGCAAATAATACTCCAAAAGTAAAGTAAAATAATAATAATAATAATAATAATAATAATATCACGTAATTACATCTGAGCACAAACCAACTCTAACAACCCTAGCAGCAACATTATAACAAGAACAAAAACAGCAGCAACAATATAACAACAAAAACGGCGATAACAATAAACAACAACATTAACACGCCCAACCACCAAATCAAACGGAATCACGCCCCAAAATCCAGCTCAATCCATCATCATCGGTTTATCCTACGTTGTCCTATAATCCTCGGCCCGCACCCCTTCCCCTCTCTTCTCTTCCCCTTGACCCGGCTCCCCCCCCTTTTCCTCTTCCCCTTGCTCCGCCTCCCCCCTTCTCCTGTTCCCCTCGCCCCGCCTCCCCCCCTTTTCCTCTTCCCCTTGCTCCGCCTCCCCCCCTTTTCCTCTTCCCCTTGCTCCGCCTCCCCCTTTCTCTTGTTCCCCTCGACCCACCTCCCCACCTTTCCTCTTTCCCTCGACCCGCCTCCCCCCTTCTCTTCTCTTCCCCTCGCCATGTCTCCCTCTTTTCTCTCCTCTTCCCCTCGCCCC
>NC_061855.1:31066276-31068776 GCF_019202785.1 Penaeus chinensis | reverse complement strand
CCTGTTCATTACTCTTCTGTTGCAGAGATAGCATTGGCGTTGTGTTTTTTTTCTATCTATCTATTACTTTTAGTCCTCTGTTTTTGGCTAATTGTTTGTTTGTCTGTCTGTCTCCATTTTTTTCTTCCTTTGTTTTCCTTCCCCTTCCCCTTCCCCCCTTTCCCTTTCCTCCCTCCTCTCTTTCCTCAACCTCTCCCTTCCTTATCCATCTCTCTCTCCTTTCTCTCTCTCTCTCCCTCCCCTTCCTCCTTCGCATCAGTACACATTTCCCTTCTTCAAACTCCTCCTGCCCATAAATTATCACATAACGTGGGTCTCCCAGATGTTATCCAGGCGGCGATCTTCAGCCCCCCCCCCCCCCCACACACACACACACGCGCGCGCGCGCGCACACGCCAGACTTCTGCAGTGCTAACTTTCCCTTCCTTTTCCCCGTGGATTACCTCCGTAACGCGATTCGTTTGCGCAGTTCCTAAACGGGTTTTCATTTAGTGGTAAACTTTGTCGCGCGCAAAAGCCGGTGTTGTTGCTATGGGGCTCTCTTTCTCACTCTCTCTCTCTCTCCTCTCTCTCTTTCTCCTTTGTTCCCGTGCCCGGACCTCTCCTCCCTCTCCCTCGCGTCCGTTCTCTTTCTCTTCCTCTTTTTCTCATCTGTATCTGTCTATCTCTGTTTCTGTGTTTGTGCGCGCGTGTGTGTGTGTGTGTGTGTGTGTGTGTGTGTGTGTGTGTGTGTGTGTGTGTGTGTGTGTGTGTGTGTGTGTGTGTGTGTGTGTGTGTGTGCGCGCGTGTGCGTGTTATCTGTCACAGCGTCTGCCGATCAGTCAGATCTGCCTGTCTGTCTGTCTCGTTCCACCGTCATTGCAGATTAATCTATTCGTGATTACAGTACATGATGGAACCTTAATAGGGATAATTAATCCTATTCTGTGATATTTTCGTGTCGCCTGCCAACGCGTGTATTTATTTCCACTTGGTTTACCATACAACTCAGAAATAATTAAGAAATGAATTACATCAATACTGAGAAAATGACAGTGCCGCTAATAGTGAAGGATAACGACACCAACAAAAAACAGGATAAACAATAAAAACAAAAACAAAATGAACAAATGAATAATCTTGTTATCAGAAAATTGTCTCCGGATCCGTTCCTTGAACATGGTGTGTGTGGGGGGGGGGAGGGGTGTAAGGAAGGGGGAAGGAGGGAGATAAACATACATATACATACATACATGCATACATATATTATCCACCATCCTTTTCTTCACTTCCTTCACGATAAAAAACAACAAAATCTGAATAATAACCTTCAAAACAACCACCCTTCCACCCCCCCCCCCCTCTACCTCTACCCTCTCACCCTTTCCCTGCCGCTGCCTGCCCCCCCCCCATCCCCTGCCCCCTATCCCCCCATTCCTCGTTCGGGTGTAAACACTTAAAACTTCTTCTGTTGTCGCTGGAGCTCCTCGACCCTTGACCCTCTCCATCTCTTGGGTGACCTTCCCGGCCTTCCCTCCCTCTCTTCTTCCCTCCAGTCCTTCTCTGTCTGGCCTTCCCTCCCTCTCTTCTTCCCTCCAGTCCTTCTCTGTCTGGCCTCACCTCCCTCTCTTCTTCCCTCCAGTCCTTCTCTGTCTGGCCTCACCTCCCTCTCTTCTTCCCTCCAGTCCTTCTCTGTCTGGCCTCACCTCCCTCTCTTCTTCCCTCCAGTCCTTCTCTGTCTGGCCTCACCTCCCTCTCTTCTTCCCTCCAGTCCTTCTCTGTCTGGCCTCACCTCCCTCTCTTCTTCCCTCCAGTCCTTCTCTGTCTGGCCTCACCTCCCTCTCTTCTTCCCTCCAGTCCTTCTCTGTCTGGCCTCACCTCCCTCTCTTCTTCCCTCCGGCCCTCCTTCCTGGCTTTTTCCCCCTTCCCTTCTTCTCTCCTTCTCTCCCTCCCCCCTTGGCTTTCCCTCCATCCCTTCTTTCCTTCCTTCCCTCCTCATTCTTGGCTTTGTCTCCATCCCTTCTTCTTTCCCTCCTTTCTTCTTCCTTCCGCCCCTCCTCCTTGCTGGGTTATCCTCCTTCCATTCTTCCCTCCGTTCCTCCATCCCTCGCTTTTCTCCCTTCTTCTCTCCGATCCTCCTCCGTCCTGTTCTTCCCTCCCTTCTTCCCACCCTCCGTCCCTTCTTCTTCCGTCCGATCCTCCTCTATTCTCGTTCCTCCCTTCTTCCCTCCGGCTTTCCTCTTTCGTGGCTTTCCCTTCCCTTCCTCCCCACTTCTCTCCGTCCCTCCTCTTTCCTTGCCTTCTCCTCCCCAGCCTGCCCTTTCTTCCCCACCTCTTCCCAATATCCCCTTCCATTCCTACTTCCTTTCCTCCCCATTCCTTCCTTATCTATCTCATTCCCTTTCCTTCACTTCCTCCCTTTCCCTTCCCCACTCCCTTTCCCTTCCCAGCCTCCCCTTCCCTTCCGTTACTCTGCCACTTACTTTCCTTCCCTCCCCTCCCCTTCCCTTAACCCCCCTCC
>NC_061855.1:31043776-31058776 GCF_019202785.1 Penaeus chinensis | reverse complement strand
AGTGAGAGAGAGGGAGAGAGAAAGAGAGAGAGAGAGGGGGGGGAGAGAAAGAGAGAGAGGGGGGGAGGAAGAGAAAGAGAGAGAGGGAGAAAGGGAGAGAAAGAGAGAGAGAAAGAAAGGGAGAGAAAGAGAGAGAGGGGAGATATGGGGGAAAGAGAGAGAGAATGAGAGAGAGAGAGAGAGAGAGAGAGAGAGAGAGAGAGAGAGAGAGAGAGAGAGAGAGAGAGGGAGGGAGGGAGGGAGGGAGGGAGGGAGGGAGGGAGAGGGAGAGGGAGAGGGAGAGGGAGAGGGAGAGGAAGAGGGAGGGAGAGAGAGAGGAAGAGGGAGAGGGAGGGGGAGGGGGAGAGAGAGAGAGAGAGGGAGAGAGAGAGAGAGAGGGAGATGGAGAGAGAGAGAGTGGGAGGGAGGGGGAGAAGGATAGGGAGAGGGAGAGGGAAAGGGAGGGAGAAAGGGGGGGGAGAGGGGAGAGAGGAGAGAGGAGAGAGGAGAGAGAGAGGAGAGAGAGCGAGAGAGAGCGAGAGAGAGAGAGAGCGAGAGAGAGCGAGAGCGAGAGCGAGCGAGAGCGAGAGCGAGAGAGAGAGACCCCAAAGTTTGGTCGAGGTTGAACAATGAACGCAGGAGGGTACGTAGGTAGAAAGGCAAGGGGTTAGGGAGGGAGGAGGGGGAAGAGTAACGACGAGGGAAGGGGAGGGGGGGAATGCTGGCTAGCGGTGGTGAGGATAGTGACGGAAGGAAACAATGGCTAGGCACAATGGAAGATGAATGGAAACGGAGGAAAGAAGAATTAGGCTAAAAACCCCGGGCGCAAGTTTCACGTCGTCAGACCGGGGCTCCATTTGTTTAGAGCGACCCCCAAGAGCGGAAGGAAAGTCGAACCATAAATATCTAATGAAATGAAAATGGGGGGAAAAAAAAGGCGTGCGCAGGCGCCGTACTTCGCAGGGTTCCTTACGTGCCCGGCCGTCACTGCACTCCCCGCCCACGTTGCCCCAGGGGAATGAAGAACGAGGAGGGGAAGGGGGGGGAGGGGGGAGGAGGCAGGCAGGTGCCACTATCACCATCATCGAACTTGTGATTAAATACCACGAATTCTGCAGCGCCGCGTCCACCCGGTCGGGTTCCGGTCCCAGTCAATACCTGCGCCGTCCTCTATTGTCCAGGTAAGGCGTCATTCTCAGAATATATTCCGGCCGAGGTACCATTCCAGGGCCGGCTTCGTTCTGAGAATTATTCCGGGCCAGCTGATTGCAGAGCCGAATCCCAGTCGCCTCCGCACTCGTAATGCGTCCCGAATGAGGTTGCCCCCAGCCGTTGCAAAGCCGGCTCCGGGCGGGTACTGGTCGCTTTAATGAGGTGTGCCTCTTCGCCGGTCTAACGGGCGGGGGGCGATCATATTTCTACATGGCATTATGGGGCTCCATCATAATGCTGTAGAAAACGAATGAAAACACACACACACACATAATACATACATACATTATATGTGTGAGTGTATATATGTATATGTATATGTATATGTATATGTATATGGATATGGATATTTATATTTGTATATATATTTGTATATGTGTGTGTGTGTGTGTGTGTGTGTGTGTGTGTGTGTGTGTGTGTGTGTGCGCGCGTGCATGCGTGCATGCGTGCGTGCGTGCGTGTGTGCGTGTGCGTGTGCGTATGCGTGTATGTGTATGTGTATGTGTATGTGTATGTGTATGTGTATGTGTATGTGTATGTGTATGTGTATGTGTATGTGTATGTGTATGTGTATGTGTATGTGTATGTGTATGTGTATATGTATATGTATATGTATGTATATAATGCTTTAGAAAATAAATGAAAACACACGCACACATAATAATACATACATACATTATGTGTGTGTGTATATATGTACATGTATATATGTAGTGTGTATGTGTGTGTGTGTATATATATATATATATACATATACATATACACACACATTACAGTGTGTGTGTGTATATATAAATGTATATATATATATATAAATTTATATATGTGTATATATGTATGTATATGTATATATATAAATATATATAAATATAAACATATGTGTATATATATATAGTCTATATACATACATACATACATATATATATATATATATATATATATATATATCAAGGTCAAAGTTCTATTAACGACAGACTCCTCTTCGCAAAGTAGCAGTGGCGAAACTCCATTCAAGGAAAACTTTCAAATACATAAATACAAATAACACTTGAGTGAATGACGTGTGTCGAGCTGCATTATAAATGTTGTATTTTTAGCATCCACACCAACTGATGCATATACCCGTTGTTCGGTAATAGCATAATTATATATTCATTAGGATTCCACCTACACACAGCGCCATTGTCATCAAACAATACACAATCTCTTTTTCTTTCTTTTTTACGAAAACTGCGAGGGGGGAAACAATTGCATTTATCTATTCATAAATTCTCCAGTCCAAACCAATGCATCAGGAGCACCTTACGTAATCAGTATTTGTTTCGGTGGGGGGGAGGGGGGGAGTGCCTAAAGACGTTACTATGACGAATAGGTCTTCAGCCAAAAAGTTTGATTTTGACAAGTTTTCAATCTAAATGCTAACTGCCCTTCGTGAAGCAGAAGGGGGTGGGGGGGAGGGGAGAGGACGCAGCAGAGAGGGAGTGAAATGAAGGATGAGGGAGAGAGAGCGCGGAGGGAGGGAGCAGTGGGGTGAAGAGGGAAGGAGGGAAAGAGAAAGGAGGGAGAGATCATAATGAAGAGTAGAGCGGGAGAGAACGAAAGAGGGGTGAAGAAGGAAGGGAAAGGAAGGGAAGGAAAGATGGAGGGAGGGATGACGGATGGAGGAAGCAGAAGAGAAAGGAGGAAGAAGAAAAGGAAAGAATGATGGAAAGAAGCAGGGAGGGAGGACGAAGAGAAAGGGCAGAATTGGGAGGGGATGAGGAGGAAGAGAGAGAGGAAGAGAGAGAGAGGAAGAAAGAGAGGAAGAGAGAGGGGAAGAGACACAGGGAGGGATTGAGGAAGTGTGGGAGGGAGCCAAAGTGAAGGCAATATCTTACAGTCTTGAAAAACGACGACGGCGTTGAGTGGGGCTCAGACACGAGATATGGAAGACGAATGAAAAGAAAACAAATAAAATTACAAGTTTAGAGATATTCACTAACACAATTACACCAATTCTTCCACCCGACGATATTGAATGTTTACCGAACTGTGGTGTTACTATTTTCATATTGTTTATGATAAATGAAACATTGGCAGTACAGTAGCAATGGAAGATCAATAGTAATGATGACAATCATGATAATGTTGATTATAATAATTATTTTTTATTTCTTCATATATTACTGATATTGCTGATATTATTATTATTATTATTATTATTATTATTATTATCATTATTATTATTATCATAATCGTTATTATTCCCATTACTATTATTATGATTATCATCACTATCATTATAGTTTCATTACTATTACCATAATTATTAATATTTTAATTTTTATCATCACTATCACTATTATAAGTATCATCAAAATGAATTATTATTACTCTCACTGTTATCACAATTATCATCATCATTATCATCATTATCACTTTTGATATTATTAACTTATTCCCATTACTATTACCATTATTAATATCATTGTTTTCACCATCATCACTATTTCTACTATCATTCTTAGCATTATTATTATCACTGTTATCATTAATGTCATTGTTATTAGTATCATCATTATTAACGTTATCACTAACATTATCATGATACTCATCATCAACTTCTTGTCTTTGTTATCATAAATATCATCAATATCACTCAGCTATAAGCACTATTATCATTAATATTACTATCGTCGTTATTAATCAGCATCAGCATCATTTTTTCACTATCAATACCACAGTGAACATTCAAATGAGTGATTAAATGTGCGCGTGTGTGTGCGTGTGCGTGTGCGTGTGCGTGTGTGTTCATGTGTGCGTGCGATTGACTAAACGAGTAAGTGAAGGAATAAGAGATCGAACAAGTGATTCACTGACTGATTGACTCATTGAGTGAATGAATGAGTAAGCGAGCGAAGGAACGTGTATATATGACCATCATCCTATCTCCATACCATGTAAAACAAATAACAATACCAACAACAAAAAAAAATAAAACAAAAACAAAAACCAAGCCTACACACGGCCCGCTTCCCATCAGTCTATTTCGAGAATCTCTTCCCCAGGTGAGGATTTCCTGTCACGTGACCAGCCCAAGCTCTCCCTCCTGCCTCGTGAAAGGTTCCTGGCCAGTGATGAACTACAATCAGGTGAGGATTTCCTGTCAGGAGATGAGTTTCTGTTTGTCAAAGAAAGTCCTAAAGAGTCCTTCAAAGTCCTCTCCCTCCCTAGCTTCCTTCCTTGAGGCTACGTGGAAGGTGGAGGATGCTTCCCCATTCCACTACTTAAATTCCACTCGTGACCATTTCCCTGCCATTCCACATTCCTTCCCTGGGCGGAGGAGGGAGCAAGAGGTTCTGAAGGGCGGTGAGAAGGCGCGAGATCGTGATTTCTTTTATCTGTCTATCTATTAGTCTCTCTCTCTCTCTCTCTCTCTCTCTCTCTCTCTCTCTCTCTCTCTCTCTCTCTCTCTCTCTCTCTCTCTCTCTCTCTCTCTCTCTCTCTCTTTCTATATGTGTATACATGTATAGTATATGTGCATGTATATATATGTGGTAAGTGATTACTATAATCTCATCTCTTTTCTATGGTAGAGTTCTGAAAGATAACATCCATATCTTCTCACTCTAAAATATGACTGCTGTTTAGATTAGCCTTCCTTCCTGCCATTAAAAGCTATCCAACCAATAGCACCACGTAAAAATTAGAAAAAAAGTGGATACCCCTCTGCATCTTACACCCACAGAGAGTTAGGCAGAAGAAAAAGTGTACACTGATTTTGTGTAGCTCTATCTTCCTCCAAAGTGTAACATGTACTCATATGAGACTCCCATGAATACTGATGCGAATATCTGTTACCTATGCATAGAGTAATGTCGCTCAATCTTCCATCCTCGGAAACACAAAGCACTTATTTGTATTTATATAAAAAAAATAATAATGAATACTGCGGCTACAGAATAAATACCTTCAGGGCATCGCAACTTGCGTACCAACAGACCGTATTATTTACCCGACGGTATTTCATACTGCCATTAAAATGAACGTTTCTGCATAATAATGAGCTCCTCCTAAACATTACCTATTCAAATTATACCCGAATCCCTCCATTTGAAGTTGACACTGAGATCCGATACAAAATTCAAACATCGTATAAACTCATAAATGCCTATTAAAAGCGTAAATAAAGGAAAACTTTGATACTTAAGAGTTATATTAAAATTGTAGTGCTTTTCCCAATATGCAAGTGTGTGTGAGTACGTTTGCGCACGCGTGCGTGTGTGTGTGTGTGTGTGTGTGTGTGTGTGTGTGTGTGTGTGTGTGTGTGTGTGTGTGTGTGTGTGTGTGTGTGTGTGTGTGTGTGTGTGCGTGTGCGCGCGTACATGGGTATATTCATGTGTTATACAAAGTAACCAATATTTCAATAAGAGAGAGGATATAAACATACATAAAAATATATAAAATAAGGAAAATTTTAAAGTGACAGAAAACCCATATCCAAAAGCGCTGGGAAAACTAACATAAGAAATATAATAACAAAAAATAAGAAAGATGACAAGATCACCACCATGAAGAAAAAGAATATAAACATATAATTACGAACGATTACCAGGCACGAAAATAGACAACATATTTTACGTCTTTTACGTCAGAGCGAAACATCCCGACAGCAGTTTCTACAACAAAGGTTTCACACAAAAGTATTGAATCCATTATACAGCCGATCTCTTTCATTCGATAACAAATTTAGGCTCCAATCGTCTTCCTGAACAAGAAACCTTAAAAACAACATGTCTTTTACACCATCAATAAATACCAGTGACCTGCTTCCACGTGATCTGAAATGAGGGTGTTTATTCTTCTCGTCAGTTTATTTACAGACCATAATGTGTCACGCGAAACCAATGCTAAACAGGGCGAGAAAGTCTACGGACTCCGGCGCTGTATTTGATAACCTGGGCTGGGAAGGAGCGGGGAATTTGTAGATTATCTCGGGATTGCTAACTTCGGGATAGATAGATATAGAAAGACAGATAGATATATGGACAGAGAGGGGGGGTGCAGGTATTCGCAGAGGAGATAAGAAACGAACAGAAAAAACAAACACGTGTATGTATGTGTATGCGGGAGTGTGTGTTTGTGTGTCTAACCGATTTCTCATTACTGAATTATGTATGATAATGTCATTCAATATATCTATTGTTATATTCTACAAAATTTATATAATCTTACGTGTTTATCATACACATACATTCACACACACACACACACACACACACACACACACACACACACACACACACATACATACACACACACACACACACACAATTTTACCTATTCATTCACCTCTTCTTGCCACACTAGACATACCAATGCTGTGTTGTCTTTCCCCTTCCGCAACAGCTCTGTGTTAATGTAACACTCCCTTCATCACCGAATGCCACATGCTAAACACAGGATTCACAGCCATCCTTAGACTACTGTACGATGTGAAAGGCAGGCTCCCTGTAAGGATCCAAGGAGCAACACCTCACTTCTTGGAGGAGCAACTTCACTCCAATATCATTACTCTTTGATAAAGGAATAAAGACATCTTAGTTGCCTATATCACACTCTAATGTCACCCCTCTCTCGGGCTCCTAGAGTGTGTGTGTGTGTGTGTGTGTGTGTGTGTGTGTGTGTGTGTGTGTGTGTGTGTGTGTGTGTGTGTGTGTGTGTGTGTGTGTGTGTGTGTGTGTGTGCGTGTGTGCGCGCATGTTTGTATACATGTATATTAGTGTAAACGTGCATATCATATATACGTGTATCAGCGTATTTACGTATACATATGCGCTTGTATGCCCGAGCATGTGTGGGCTTGTGGGCGTGTGCGCGCGTGTTCAAGGACGCTGCAGACGGAGGAGGGAAGGGACGGAGGCGAAGGCGGAGAGGAGAAGCCTCGCGCACCACGAGTGTCGGGTTGTGACGAGGCCGCGGGGAGAGAGGGACGGCCGGCTGGAAACTCCCTGCAACAGATATCAAAAAACATTTTCTTCTTCTCTAACAAGCGTGACCCTGTAACGCAAGTCACTCGAGACGCGAGGAAGGCAGGGAGGCGGGGAAGGTGGGTAATGGGGAGGAAGGTAGGCAAGCAGTGAGGCAGGGAGATAAGGAGGCAGAGGAGAGAGAGGTAGGGAGGTAGGGATGTTGGGAAGAAGGGAGGTAGAAAGACAGGGAGGCAGGAAGATAGGAAGGCAGGAATATAAGGAGGCAGGGAGGCAGGGAGTTAGGGAGACAGGGAGGCACGGAAGCAGGCTGTAGGAAGGTAAGAAGGTAGGGAGGCAAGCAATCCAACAAGAGAGGACAGAAAGGCAAATAGAGAGAAAACCAAATTAAAAAAAACGAAAGCAAGAAAAAGATTAAGAACAGATAAGTAGGAAAAACGACTTGAGATTGAGTAAAATAATAGCATTTAATTAAACATTGTTTGAAAGGCCACAGACAGACAAAACGACGGTGATTTGTTCCCTACTGCAATTAGACGAAATAAAAAGACAAATAAGACATTAGGCCGTCTGGAAGGTATTTACGATTAGACTAATTCCCTTCAGGGTTACGAATTGCAGAATCTCGGAGGAAGAAATTAAGAAAAGGGAATAAGAAAAGGTAAAACAAATAATGATTAGACTTGAAAACGAACACGATATTCGTAGTTTTAACGCAACCAAAAAATAAGAGAGAAAAAATATACGAAAACCTAACAATAACAACAAAAAGCAAACCAGCAAACAAAAAAAAACGCATGAAGGGGAAAGGAAGAAAAATATACAAACGTCTGACAATGACAAAAACAAAATCCAAATAAAGAGAAAAGGAAGAAAAATGGGTTTCACAAATGTGAATAAAGTCAATATGTCTCCCTTTAGGTCGGACAATACAGAGCCTGAAAGAAACCTCACAAGATACGAGACTAAACATACTTTTTTGAGCAGGACAAACCTCTTTTTCTTTCCTACAGCTCGCTACCTGTGACTCTGGGGGAAATGGGTAAGGGAGGGGGGTAGGGGAGGGCAAGTTGGATACACAGGGAAGGGATGGCGGGTAAGAGACACTAGGGGAAAGAGAGGGCAAGAGCACGAGGGGTAGGAGGAGGGCAAGAGCACGAGAGGAAGAAGGGGGCGAGGGTACGAGAGGAAGGAGGGGGCAAGGGCACGAGAGGAAGGAGGTGGCAAGGGCACGAAAGGAAGGTGAGGGGTGGGGGGCAAGAGCACGAGGGGTAGGAGGAGGGCAAGAGCACGAGAGGAAGAAGGGGCAAGGGCACGAGAGGAAGGAGGGGCAAGGGCACGAGGGGTAAGAGGAGGGCAAGAGCACGAGGGGCAGGAGGGGGGTAAGGCACGAGAGGAAGGTGAGGGGTGGGGGGCAAGAGCACGAGGGGAACGTAAGGGCAAGGAGGGGAGGAGAGGTTGGTTGGAGAGAAAAAACAAAAACAAAAATATACGGAGTAAAAGCAAGGGCGATACCACACAGACACATGCTACCTAGCATTGAGCATTAAGCCTAGGAGTAAAATTTCTCATTATTCATCAAGAACTGGCTATCCATCATACATCTACACGTGCTCATTCATAATACAATAGCACCTGCTGTTAGGATATTTTCGTTTTCTCTACTGTTCATTTTATTTCGTTCCGACATCGCGTTTTCTCTTTCACGATGTACTTTATCTGTGGATGTACAATAACTCATTCACTCGCTCTCACTCTCGTTCTCTCCCTCCCTTTCTCCTTCTTCAATTCTCTCTCCCTCCGTCCTTCGCTCCTTCCTTCTTTTATTCGTTCATTCCATCGTTCCCTCCCTACAAAAGTGCCCACCCATCCATCCACCTACCCACCTATCCACCCACACACCTACCATGACCACCCACCCTCCCACCTACCCAAATTCTCACCCACCCACCCACCTGTCCACCCACCCACCCATAAAATCCACCCACCCAATCAACCACCCATCCACGCACCCACCTACCCACCGATCCCCCTAGCCATCCACTCACACACCCACCCATCCACCCGGGAACCACATCAACGCGGAGGTTTCGTTAGCTTTCGCCATAACGTGTCCTCTAGTCATCGATGCAGTCTCTTGGCCTGAGGGAGGGAAAGGAGGGAGGGAATGGAGGGAGGGAATGAAGGGAAGGAATGGAGGGAGGGAATGGAGGGAGGGAATGGAGGGAGGGAATGGAGGGAGGGGATAAAGGGAGGGAATGGAGGGAGGGAATGGAGGGAGGGAATGGAGGGAGGGAATGGAGGGAGGGAATGGAGGGAGGGGAGAAAGGGAGGGGATAGAGGGAGGGAATGGAGGGAGGGAATGGAGGGAGGGGATAAAGGGAGGGAATGGAGGGAGGGAATGGAGAGAGGGAATGAAGGGAAGGAATGGAGGGAGGGAATGGAGGGAGGGAATGGAGGGAGGGAATGAAGGGAAGGAATGGAGGGAGGGAATGGAGGGAGGGAATGAAGGGAAGGAATGGAGGGAGGGAATTGAGGGAAGGAATGGAGGGAGGGAATGGAGGGAGGGAATGGAGGGAGGGGAGAAAGGGAGGGAATGGAGGGAAGGAATGGAGGGAGGGAATGGGGGAGTAAGGGTGATAGGAGGAAGAAAAAAAGGAGATGGAAGGAAGAAAAGGAGGTATGGGAGGAAGAAAAAAGGAGATGGGAGGAAGAAAAGGAGGTATGGGAGGGAGAAAAAAGGAGATGGAAGGAAGGGAGATGAGAGGAAAAAAGGGAGATGGGAGAGAAAAGGAGGAATGGAGGGAGGGAATGGAGGGAGGGGAGAAAGGGAGGGGATAGAGGGAGGGAATGGAGGGAGGGAATGAAGGGAAGGAATGGAGGGAGGGAATGGAGGGAGGGAATGGAGGGAGGGAATGGAGGGAGGGGATAAAGGGAGGGAATGGAGGGAGGGAATGGAGGGAGGGAATGGAGGGAGGGAATGGAGGGAGGGGAGAAAGGGAGGGGATAGAGGGAGGGAATGGAGGGAGGGAATGGAGGGAGGGAATGGAGGGAGGGGATAAAGGGAGGGAATGGAGGGAGGGAATGGAGAGAGGGAATGAAGGGAAGGAATGGAGGGAGGGAATGGAGGGAGGGAATGGAGGGAGGGAATGAAGGGAAGGAATGGAGGGAGGGAATGAAGGGAAGGAATGGAGGGAGGGAATGGAGGGAAGGAATGGAGGGAGGGAATGGAGGGAGGGGAGAAAGGGAGGGAATGGAGGGAAGGAATGGAGGGAGGGAATGGGGGAGTAAGGGTGATAGGAGGAAGAAAAAAAGGAGATGGAAGGAAGAAAAGGAGGTATGGGAGGGAGAAAAAAGGAGATGGGAGGAAGAAAAGGAGGTATGGGAGGGAGAAAAAAGGAGATGGAAGGAAGGGAGATGAGAGGAAAAAAGGGAGATGGGAGAGAAAAGGAGGAATGAGAAGAATTAAATGATGGGAGAACGAGGAAGGAGAAGAAGAGAAATCGAGGAGGAGCGACAGAAAGTATGGGAGAGAGAAGGAAGGAAGAAGATGAAAGAAATGAGGAGCGACAGCGACTAATAAAAAAGAGGGAGAAGGAGGAAGGAGATAAACAAAAAAATAAGAGAGAATGGGGCAGGAGAAGAATAAAATGAAATAAATAAAAAAGAGCGACAAAAAAGATGGACTTGCGAAAGAGAAGGATGAAGAGAGAGCGACAGAAAAAAAAAATGGTAGGAAGAAGAAGGAAAGAAGAAGCTGCATGAAATGAGGGGAGAGAGATAGAGAGCATTATCGCGCAGGAGAAAACGAACAGCCGCAAAACGAACAAAAATGGCGAAACAGAAAAGGGAAGAGATTAGCGAAAGAGAGAGGAGAAGAATTGACAGACAGAACAGCAGACATTTGGAAGGAACCACATTCACCAGACAGAAAAAAAGGGAAGGAGAAACAGAGAGACAGACGCAGAAAAAAAAAAGGAACGCGAGATATGGTCAAGAAACAGACTCCGTCCCATCCCATGCATCGTCCATTACTTCTGGGACTTGTACATGCTGAGAATCACGTCCCGAGAGGCTCATGTACGGCGAAACGAGATGGTCGAGCAAGGGGAAGCAGGGAACCACCCAGGGGAGGGGAGGGATCGACCCAGGGGAGGAGAGGGCCTACCCAGGGGAGGAGAGGGCCTACCCAGGGGAGGAGAGGGCCTACCCAGGGGAGGGGAGGATCGACACAGGGGAGGGGAGGGCCTACCCAGGGCAGGGGAGGGGAGGATCGACCCAGGGGAGGGGAGAGCCTATCTAGGGGAGGGGAGAGCCTATCCAGGGGAGGGGAGGGCCTACCCAGGGGAGGGGAGGGTTTACCCAGGGGAGGTTAACCGTGCAAGGAGGCCCATCCATCCAGCGGCATCCTCAGGGGACCTGATCCCACGGGGTAGATCCCCTTGGACCCGGGATCCCGACCCAAGGGACTTACCTACATGCCCTTCCTCATTACCGTTCGCCAGCGCTTTGGAAGAAAGTCTAAAGGTGAAAGAAGAAGTGGAAAACGTGTATATATCTATATATATAAATATATATATATATATATATATTTTTTTCTTCCTTCCAAACTCTTGAGATCTTGGCAAAGAACTTCCTCCATTCAGATATGACCTAAAGCAACAGAAAACGAGGGTTCTGTATTGCAGATCTATTTATCTCCTTGTCAGCTTTTGTAAACAGTTGTTAGCAAACCTGGCGAGGGTGTTCCCCTAAAAATAGCGATGTCAACCCATTTTATCCCGGCCACAGCCAAACAGGCCATATTAAGGGCGTGCACACCGCAAAATCGGTCTTACAAACCACAGAGAAAAGGAAAAAAGCTCGACAGCAGATCAGGGTTGTTAATTTAATAAGGATAGATTATATATTTATATATATATATATATATATATATATATATATATATATTAGAGAGAGAGAGAGAGAGAGAGAGGGAGAGAGAGGGAGAGAGAGGGAGAGAGAGGGAGAGAGAGGGAGAGAGAGAGAGAGAGAGAGAGAGAGAGAGAGAGAGAGAGAGAGAGAGAGAGAGAGAGAGAGAGAGAGAGAGAGAGAGAGAGAGAGAGAGAGAGAGAGAGAAAGAAAGAAAGAGAGGGATAGGGAGAGAGAGAGAGAGAGAGAGAGAGAGAGAGAGAGAGAGAGAGAGAGAGAGAGAGAGAGAGAGAGAGAGAGAGAGAGAGAGAGAAAGAGAAAATGAAAGAGAAAGAGAGAGAGAGAAAGAGAGAGAGAGAGAGAGAGAGAGAGAGAGAGAGAGAGAGAGAGAGAGAGAGAGAGAGAGAGAGAGAGAAACAAAAGAAAGAAAGAAAGAGAGGACTCAGCCAATAGTCCGAACACACTAAAAGGCCAGGGAAGCACATCTCCAAGAGCCCAACCAACGGCCACCGCATGTAAACACGACACAAGAAAGGTTAATCAATTCTCAGTGATTATTCCCAAGCACAACCCCTGCCTCTCCTGGGGAAGGGGCTGCAGGAGAGGAGGAATTGGACGTGGTATTCCGGCGTCCTGTCATGCTGTCTCCTCCTTCAGCGCGTCCTTCTCCTTCGCGAACTCCACTGAGCGTCCACTGTCGTCTGAGCAGTTATAAAGGCAGCCTTATCACTCTGGTTGATTTCTTACGAGTAGTTAATTTCCATATGTGATCCATATTGTTCTTATGTATCTCGTGTGTGCTTATATTTTTAATACTGGCTTTTCGCTCGCAACCATTGGCCATTACATTTCTTTTTCATTAAAACCTTATGGTAAAACAGGCATTACCCCTTTCATCCAATTAAAGGCAACACCTTTAGAATAAAGATGGGCATAATTAATTTCACCCTACAGCCTCATAAAATTACCCTGTCTTGCAACCAGAGAGAAAACCACAAAAGGGCTAATATATGGTTACCGTCGAAGAAAACAAAAAGAAAAAAAAAAAAACATATAAAAAAAAGAAAGGGTATGAATCATTAACCCGTCCGGAGAGAAAGACTCGTGTGACCTTTATAATCTTCCAATCGCTCCTATCAGAAGTAAAAAAAAAGAAAAAAGAAAAAAGAAAAAAAAATCTCTCCTCTTCCTTTACTCCCTTCCACCCTCCTCCCTTCCCACCTCCCCACCTCCCCACCTCCGCCATGATCGCTAGCGATCACTACCAAACCCCGTGTCCCACCCCCTCCCCTTCCCCCATCTCCCTACCCCTCCCTTCTTCCTTCTCCTCCAAACCCCATCCCCTCCCTTCCCCCTCCTTCCCCCATCCTCTCCCCTTTCTTCCATCCTCGCCCCACCCTTTTACCCCCACCCCTCCCCCTCCCCCCTCTTCCCCCCACCCTCCGCAATCTATTTGTCTCCGTCACGACCTTCCTCCGGGGTAGCCCACCGCCGAAGACAGAGAAGAACGGGGTACGGCGAGGAAGATAAAGATGGGGAGGGGAAGAAGGCGAGGGAGGGGAGGGGAGGGGGGAGGGGACCGGAGAGGAGACGGAAGGAGACGGAAGAAATGCTAGAGGGGAAGGGGGAAGAGGAAGAGGAGGATGAGACAGAAGAAATGTGAAGGGAGAAGGGGGAAAAGGGAGAAGGAAGAAATGTGAAGGGAGAAGGGGGAAAAGGGAGAAGGGGGAAAAGGGAGAAGGAAGAAATGTGAAGGGAGAAGGGAGAAGAGAATAAATGTGGATGGAGAAGGAAGACATGTGAAGGGAGAAGGGTAAAAAGGGAGAAGGAAGAAATGTGAAGGGAGAAGGGAGGGGAGGATGAGAAAGAAGAAATGTGAGGGGAAAATGAAGAAAAGAAAGAGGATGAAGAAAAAGAAGGAAAATGAGAAGGAGAAAGAGAGAAAAAGAAGACGAAGTGGAAGCGGAGGAGGAGATGGAGGAAGGGAGGAGAAGAAGAAGAAGAAAGAGAAAGGGGAGAAAGAGAAGCAGAAGAGGAAGGATCTGAGAGGTGGGGGGGGGGGGAGAAGGGAAGAAAAAGAACAAGAACAAAGGGACAGAGGAAGGAGAAAAGAAGAAAGGAAGATGAAGGGTGAAAGGAAAGACGAAAGAAGAAATAGGAGGATAGAGAGGACGGCAATGAAAAGGGAAAATGTTAAGCGAAATAAACAGAGTAAAAATAAAGAGCAACAGGAAGACCAATCAAATCAACGGAAGATAAACAAAGGGATAAACAGAAAATGGGAGACAAATGGAAGGAAAAAATAATCATCGAACAACTGAATTTCTAAATTGAAAAAAAGGAATAAATACAAAGCTAGAAGTGGAGGAAGAAAAGGGCAGGGTGAAAGGACGAGGAGAAAGAAGTGGAAGAAACAGAGGAAGACACGGAGGAAAAGAGAGGAGGAGGAGGAGGAGGAGGAGGAGGAGGAGGAGGAGGAGGAGGGGGAAAGAAAGGAAAAGAGGAGAAAAGAGCGAAAGAGGACTTGGAGAAAGAGGAGGAAGATTACAAAATGAGGAGATGGAAAAGGCAAAGAAGAATAGGAGGAAGAGGAGAAGAACTAGTAAAGAAGAAGAAAAAAAAAGCAACAAAGAAAAAAAAAACACGAAATAAAACAAACACCAATGAATCAGGAAAGGCAACGAAAACGCCCCCCCCCCCCCTCTTCCCCTTCTGATGTTGTTGATAAAACCGAACCGTTCTCAGTCATTTTCGTAATTTCCCTTTGAACAAAAAAAACAACAACATCAATTCCATGTTCCTCGATGTCATCATGTTCAAGTCCGGAATTTCTGTGAATCTATTCGAAGGACTTTTCGCTTTTCGACAACAGATATGTAACATGTATTACAGCAAACATTTCGGTTAGAGCTCTCTCTTTGTATCTACT
>NC_061855.1:31038776-31041276 GCF_019202785.1 Penaeus chinensis | reverse complement strand
CTTTTCAGTGTGTTTTGCAGGAGTTCGAGTATCGGGTTTCTTTAAGGAAGAGGGCATGCTGTCATACGCATGTTCCGAAGCGTGTTTGAAGTGTAGTTTCATTTCTTCCCTTCTTGATACTTGTCTCCTGGGTCCCTTTCATCTCCATGCTTCATTCTCTCCTTGCTATTCATTCTTTTTTTTTTGTGTCCTCTTTTCCGTCTTCTCCAACACTTTTGCTTCTTCCTCCCTTTCTCTTGTCTGAGAGCATTTCTCCTCTTGCTCTTCTTGTTCCCTTTCCTTCAGTTCCTTCCCACGTTTTACCCGTTTTCCTCCCTCTTTCCTCTCATTCTACTTGTTTTCTTGATTCCTTATCTCTCTCTTATCTTGTTCTCTATGTTCCCTTCCATTCCCTCCCTTCCTTCCTATGAATCCTCATCATCCCTTGTTCCTTCCCCTTCCTTATTGCCCTCTTCCCCTCCCCTCCCCCCTCCCTCTCTCCTCCCCTCCCCCATCCCTTTCCCCTCCCCCCCTCCCCCCAATACTTGCGCCTCCTGACAGCCCGTCATCAATTATTTCCAGTCCCGGACACTCAGACTGCCAGTCCAGTCGAGTCATTTTATCTCGAAAAAAAGAAAATGAAAAACGAGGAAGAGAGAGAAAAAAAAAAAAAAAAAAACTCCCATGCTGTAGTCTCGTCGAACAGACTGAATGAACTGACAAATGATTGTTATCGGGGAGGCCCTTTGAGCCTGGCTGTACTGCTGAGCCAAATGAGAATCCTTGTCTGACAATCTCGTCGACTATTGGAAAAACGAGCCAGGGGACTGCCGAATGTTTGACCTCCGAATCATACAGAACGAGTCCAATATCATCCGTTTTAGCAACAATGTCAATTAACATATGAAAGGCTCGTCGTAGATCCCACACTGGCTGGCTGGCGATCTGGCGTTTTCGCTTTAAAACGGACTCTGTTACAAACGTTATTATAATCCATTTTTCTCTCGAGTGCGATGAAATACTGATTTGCTGTGAGGTAGCGAGTTCTGGATTTTCGAAAGGGCATTAGTGTCGCATGTAAGGAGGGCTGCACGTGAATCTCGTCTATTCTGTTTTAGCTGTGTGGCGTCGTTTCGTTGTCTGTTGACGAAAAAAATCGAGCAATCGCGAGGTACTGATAACCACGTATACTAATATCTACTACTACTACTACTACTACTACTACTACTACTACTACTACTACTGTTGATACAAGCACCACTACCATTACTACTACCACTACCACTACCACCATCACCACCACCACCACTACTACTACTACTACTATTACTACTACTACTACTAAAACAACTACTACTAATAATAATACCAATTAACAGCCAAGAACCCAAGTCTCCACGCACACATGTCCAAGAACCCTGAGTCAACGGTTCAAGCCTTATGACGTCACCGGAACAAACAGTATCAGAGTCATCTCAAAGGCAAAGCAATCACGACGGGCGTTGTGCTTGGATTCCCTCACAGTATCGAACCCGGCGGCCTAAGCAAGGGGGGGGGGGGGGCAGGGGGAGGGGGGGGGGGAGGAGGAGGAGGAGGAGGAGGAGGAGGAGGAGGAGGAGGAGAAAGGAGAAGAGGAGGAGGAGGAGGAGGAGAAAGAAGAATAGGGGGAGGAAAAGGAGGTGTAGGTGTAGGTGTAGGAGGTGAAGGATGAGGATGAGGAGGAGGAGGAGGGGGGGAGGAGGAGAAGGGGGGGAGGAGGAGGAGGGGAGAGGAGGAGGAGGGGGGGAGGAGGAGGAGGGGGGGGAGGAGGAGGAGGGGGGGAGGAGGAGGAGGGGGGGAGGAGGAGGAGAGGGGGAGGAGGAGGAAGAGGAGGAGGAGGAGAAGGGGGGGGGGGGAGGAGGAGGAGGAGGAAGGGAGGAGGAGGAGGGAGGGGATGAGGATGATGATGATGAGGAGGAGGAGGAACAAAAAGGGAGGAGGAGGAGAAGGAAGCGGAGGAGGAGGAGGAGGAGGAGGAGGAGGAGGGGGGGGGGGGGGAGGAGGAGGAGGGGGGGAGGAGGAGGGAGGGGAGGAGGAGGCGGTGGAGGAACAAGAAGAGAGGAGGAGGAGGAGAAAAGGAGGAGGATGATGATGAGGAGGAGGAGGAACAAAAAGGGAGGAGGAGGAGAAGGAAGCGGAGGAGGAGGCGGTGGAGGAACAAGAAAAGAGGAGGAGGAGGAGAAAAGGAGGAGAAGGAGGAGGAGGAGGAGGAGGAGGAGGAGAAGAAGAAGGAACAAGATGGGAGGAAGGGGAAAAAAGAGGAGGAGGAGGAGGAGAAAGATGAGGAAGAGGAGGGGGAGAAGGAGAAGTAGAAAGAAGGAGAAGTAGAAAGAAGAAGAAGAAGGGGAAGAAGAAGCAGGAAAACAAGGAGGAGAAAATGAGAAGGAAAAAAAGGGGGGGAGGGGCAAAGAAGAAGGAGAAGAAACAGAAGGATGAGAATGAGGAGGAGAGTGAGAATCAGGAGGAGGAGGAGGAAGAGGAG
>NC_061855.1:31031276-31033776 GCF_019202785.1 Penaeus chinensis | reverse complement strand
AATGATACACAATGAATAACAAAACAGAGTAAAAATAGAAACCAAGCGAGAGAGAAAAAAAAAAACGATGCAAAAGGGGCATAAAAAGCCTGAACGCGAGCGAGAGACAAAATGTGAGCGAGAAGCCGAGCGAGCGAAAGAGGCTGATGATGATGGCAAACGAGGAGACGAAGAAGACAGGAGATTGAGTGTTGACATTCAATGCAGTCTTAAAAATGCCGGATATTCCTCTCTCACTAAGTGTTCGCGCGAAGACCTGGGCACAGGGGGGGGGGGGTAGAGAGGGCGTATTTCCATTAAGCAGATGGCCGTTAAAGTCATGACGGAGGGTATTAGAGGGCGGGGTAAACTCGTAACAAATGAAGAGTCGCGATAAATCTTTAATAGGGTAGAGGAGGAGGAGGAGGAGGAGCAAGAAAAGGAAATTGAAATACCTCACGAGTCTTTCTCTTTTCTCCCCCCCCCCTTCCCCCCAACGAAAGACCTCTCTTTCGCCCCGCCTCCTCTCACCCTAACAACAGATATTCTTGCTCCCAGGAAACCCAGACTAAAATATTTCTTCCCGCTCTTTCCTCCTTCTCCCTCATTACTCTATCCAACTCCATTCAATATATCCCATCCACTGTCTATCCCAATAGTTTTTCTAATCAATCTACCTTCGAATTCTTGATCCCCTTCCTTCTCCTATCTCAGTTCTCTCTCTTACTTCTTCATTATACACATTTCTCATTCTTCCTTCCTCTCTTATTCTTAAGATCCCTCCTCCCTTTCCAGATCCCCCATTCATTCCTCCTCATTAATTCTTTCTTTATCTTTACCTACTTCCTCAATATCCCTATAGTATCCTCACCTCTATCTTTTCTTCAATCTCTTTTATTCATCTTTTCTTCCAGTCAATCCTTCTCACTCCCGTTTCACTTCAATCCACCCTCTATGGCGAGACGGAGCTGGAAATAGTTGATAACAATTTTTCTCTCTCTCTTCCTTACTCTCTCTCTTCCATACATGAAATATTTTTCTCTCTTTCTCCCTCCTCTTTCTTTTTACTTCCTCTCTCCCATTCGTGAGATATTTTCCTCTCTTTCTCCCTCCTCCCTCATTCCCTTATACATATCTCTCCTATTTCTTCCTACTCTCCCATCCGTAAAATATTTTCCCCTCTTCCTCGCTCCTCTCTCATTCCCCTACACAGCTTTCTCCTCCGAACCCCCTTCTCCTTTTTCTTCCCGCTCTCCTCCTTCCTTATTCCCCTATACAAGACATTTTTCTCCTCCTTGTCCCAGCTCCCTTTTTCCTCTCCCCATACAAGACCTCTCCCCCCCCTCTCCCTCCCCTATGCCCCCCCCCCGCCCCCCCAAGATACACAACCGCAAACATCAAATCCGATCGAAGTGCACAAGTCATCTCCATATAATCCATTCCTCTGCAAATCCCCCCTCCCCCTTTCCCCTACCCCTACCCTACCCTTCCCCATCCCCTACCCCTTCCCCTCCACCACAATCGTGTCCGACCACCAGGCCCCCCTCCAGAGAGATATATTTATTATGAATGGAACCGCTCTAAAATGTAAAACCATTGCGTGCCCCTCTAGCCTCCTCCTCCGTCCCCCCTCCACCCCTTTGCCCGCTCTCCCCCTCCTCACCCCTTTTCCCCTCTCTCTTTCTTACCCTCTCATAACTCTCTCTCTCCTCGACTCCCATTCTCGCCTCTCTCTTCTTCTTCTATTACTACTCTCTCCCCCCCCCCCCCCCCCCCACACCCCCCCCCCCCCAATCTTATCCTCTCTCCATTTCTCTCATCTACCTCCTCTCTTTCTCTCTCTATCTCTCGAAACTGTCTCTCTAAATCTCTTTCTCTCCTCTTCTCTAACTCTCTCGTCTCTTGCTCTCTGCTCTCACTCTCTCTTCTCTCTCTTCTCTGACTCTCTCTCTCAATTTCTCATCATCTCAACATCTATCTCACCTTAAACTTCTCTCTTCTCTCTCTCTAAACTTCTCTCTCTCTCTCTCGTCTCTCCTCCTCTAAATCTCTCAAAAGAACTATCTTCATGATCTAATTTCTCTTTATCTCATATCTCCACTCTCTAATTTCTCTACTCTCTCATTCTCATCTATCGACTCTCACTTCTCTACTCTAAAACTCTCTTCTCATACATCTCTTCTCTAATCTCAAAGTCTCATTCTCACTCTCTCTATCTATTAATCCCTCTTACTTCTCTCTAAATCTCTCTCCTACTCTCTTCTATCTCTTCTCTAGCTTTCTACTCTCTTCTCTCTACTCAATAAAGTTCTCTCAATCACTTTCTCTATCGACTTTCTACTCTCCTCATCTATCAACTCATCTATCTCTCAATCATCTGCTCTACTGCCTTCAGCTCATCTTCCTCTTCTCTATTGCCCTCTCCTCTTAAACTCACTCGCCTGGACTCTCTCCTATAAAGTACCTCTCTCCGTCTACTCTCACATCTTCTCTAAAACATCTCTCTCCTTTCTCCCTTCTT
>NC_061855.1:31011276-31023776 GCF_019202785.1 Penaeus chinensis | reverse complement strand
GCGCCGGGCTACCTCTCGGGCCCCTGCTGCTGCTGGCCCCCTCGTGCCCTCTCGCGGCGTGTCCCTCTTCTTGTCTAGTGTGCTTCTTCTCTTCTCTTCTGTGTCTGTTTTATATTCTGTTTCCTTTCTCTTGTTTACTGAGCCTTTTCTCTTCTCGTCTCTCTTTCTCCTTTTCTGTATCTTTCTTATATCGTGTCTTGTCTGTCTCTTCTCTTCTTTTTTATCTCTCCTCTCTGCCCCTTCTCTTTTCTATTGTTTTTTTTTCTCTTCTATTCTGCGTCTCTCTTTTCTTCTGCGTTCCTTCTCTTATCTACTGTGTCTCGTCTTTCCTTTTCTCTTCTCTTCTTTTTGTATGTCTTGCCTTCTATGTCCCTTCTCTTGTCTACTGTGTCCTTTCTCCTCTCTCCTTTCTTTTCCTATCTTCTCGTGTCTTCTGTACCTGTCTTATCTTGTCTGTCCCTTCTGTCTCTTTTCTCTAATATTTTCTTTTATTTTTGTGTTGCTTTTTCCCATTCAATGGAGATCCTATCTTATCTTCGCTGTACCTTCTCTTGTTCTCTGGTGCTCTCTTATCTTGTGTCGAGTACTTCCGTGATATCTCTTTTCCTCTTCTTTGCCGTTCTTTCTTTCTGTCTCTTTCTGCCTCTCTCTATGTCTCTCTCTATGTCTCTCTCTATGCCTCTCTCTATGTCTCTCTCTATGCCTCTCTCTATGCCTCTCTCTATGCCTCTCTCTATGCCTCTCTCTATGCCTCTCTATGTCTGTCTGTCTGTCTGTCTGTCTGTCTGTCTGTCTGTCTGTCTGTCTGTCTGTCTGTCTGTCTGTCTGTCTGTCTGTCTGTCTGTCTTCGTATTTTGTTTGTTTTTCTCTAATGATCTCTCTTTTTGTTTTTCTTCTTTCGAATTGCCCTTGTCTCTCTCTCCCTATTGCTATTATTCGTTCTCTTTGATCTCTCATGCATATTATGTAATTTTCTCATATCAGTTTTTTTTTTTTTTTTTTTTTTATTTAACCCTTGCCTTTTAATTCTTTGATGTCCTCTCTTCCCTTCTCGTCCAGTTTTGCCATTTTTTCTCTCTCTTCTATCAACCTTTCTCTTCTCTCTTGTCTCGTCTTCCGTCCTCTTCTATTTCCTGCATTCCTTCTTTTATCATCTAGTGTGTCTTTTCCTTTGTCTTGTGTCCCTTTTTGGCATGCTCTTGTGACTTCCTTTGCTTCCTTTGTCATTTCTGTCACCCCACGAGAGTCCTCTGTTGACAAGCGTCTTTTGATAAATGGCTTGCCCCCCTTTTATTTCATATACTGTATGCCCTTTGTTCTCCTCCTCCTTTCCTCTGCCTCCCTTTTGTTATGCACTGCGCCATCCCCCCCCTTTATCGTTTCATGGATTGCTTCCCCGCTTCTGTCCTCTGTCCCTGTCTCTGTGTCTCTGTGTCTCTGTCTCTCTCTCTCTCTCTCTCTCTCTCTCTCTCTCTCTCTCTCTCTCTCTCTCTCTCTCTCTCTCTCTCTCTCTCTCCCTCTCTCACTCTCTCACTCTCTCACTCTCTCACTCTCTCACTCTCTCACTCTCTCACTCTCTCACTCTCTCACTCTGTGTGTGTGTGTGTGTGTGTGTGTGTGTGTGTGTGTGTGTGTGTGTGTGTGTGTGTGTGTGTGTGTGTGTGTGTGTGTGTGTATGTGTGTGTGTGTATGTGTGTGTGTGTGTGTGTGTGTGTGTGTGTGTGTGTGTGTGTGTGTGTGTGTGTGTGTGTGTGTGTGTGTGTGTGTGTGTGTGTCTGTGTGTGTGTGTGTGTGTGTGTGTGTGTGTGTGTGTGTGTGTGTGTGTGTGTGTGTGTGTGTGCGCGCGCGCGTACAACAAGCGCTGCTATGGTCACTCCTTGCCCTTTATTGGCTTTCATTAAACACCCTCATATTGCCTTCCCCTTTGCTTCCCACTTACGTCACCCGTTATCACTTCCCCTCACTTCTTACATTTCATACGCTCCCCATCTTTAAAATCCAGCACACCAACTTCAACTTCTATCCATTTTATATATACATCTTTTCTTCGCACTTTTCCTCTCCTGTTGCAGTACATGTTACCTTTGAAGTTTGTGACAGGGCGTCGAGTGATGCATCTTCGGCCGCACGTCAGCTGATTGCGTCGCTTGTCAAGTTGTGTAGCTTTGGGTTCCAATATTCCTGTTCTTCCTTTATCTGTTTTCATTATACGTGTTTCATTTTATCAGGGAAATGTTAAGTTGATAGTGATGATATCAGTGACGGTGAATACAATAACGATGGTAATGCTTTAAAGGGGAAGAGAGGAGAGGATGGTGATGATGGTGATGGTGATGGGGATGATGATGATGATGATGATGATGATGATGATGATGATGATGATGATGATGATGATGATGATGATGATGATGATGATGATGATGATGATGATGATGATGGTGATGTTAATGCTGCTGATGGTGATGATGATGATGACTATAAGAACAACAGTAATAATATAAACAACAACAACAACAACAACTAATAATAATAATAATACCATTAACATCAACAATTACATCCATAGCTGCGACAAAAAATCAAAACATCTGAATAAAATCTACAAAAAAAAAAACCACGCGGACGTTAAAAATAGAAAAACAAAAACAAAATCCGAAGAAATGTCTCATGGATTATACAATTCCGAAAATGTGAAGAAAAACAAAAACTACAAACAAAATAAAAAACAAAACAAAAACATAAACAACAAAAACGAAAGAAATACAAAAATAACAAAACAAAACAAAAAACATATAAACAAAACCAACGAAGGAAAAAACAAAACCAACAACAAACAAAACAAAGACAACTAAACCAAAATGAAAAACAAAATTTAAAGAGAGAAAATAAACAACAAAATCGAAAGAAAAACAACAACAACAACAAAAATGAAAGAAAAAAAAACAACAACAACAACAAAAATGAAAGAAAAAACAACAACAAAAATCAAAGAAAGAACGAAAAACGAAAAAAACTCAGCAATGTCAAGCCAGCTCCTCCCACGCGCTCAGACTCCGTACATGGCTGTGAGACTCCTTCCTGCTGCCCTGCCATGGTGATGGAGATGGCGTGGTGGTGTTGGAGATGGCGTGGTGGTGATGGAGATGGCGTGGAGGTGTTGGAGATGGCGTGGTGGTGATGGAGATGGCGTGGTGGCGTTGGAGATGGCGTGGTGGTGTTGGAGATGGCGTGGTGGTGTTGGAGATGGCGTGGTGGTGATGTCAATTACGATTCTAAAGCAGGGATTAAGGACAAAAAGCGATAACGAGAGAGAGGAGAGAGAGAGGAGAGAGAGAGGAGAGAGAGAGAGAGAGAGAGAGAGAGAGAGAAGAGGAGAGAGAGACAGGAGAGAGAGAGAGAGGAGAGAGAGAGAGGAGAGAGAGAGAGGAGAGAGAGAGAGAGAGAGAGAGAGGAGAGAGAGAGAGGAGAGAGAGATAGGAGAGAGAGGAGAGGAGAGAGAGAGAGGAGAGAGAGGAGAGAGAGAGGAGAGAGAGAGAGAGAGAGAGAGAGAGAGAGAGAGAGAGAGAGAGAGAGAGAGAGAGAGAGAGAGAGAGAGAGAGAGAGAGAGAGAGAGAGAGAGAGAGGGGAGAGAGAGAGAGGGGGGGGGGGGAGAGAGAGAGAGGATATAGAGAGGAGAGAGAGGATATAGAGAGGAGAAAGAAGAGAGAGAGAGAGAGAGAGAGAGAGAGAGAGAGAGAGAGAGAGAGAGAGAGAGAGAGAGAGAGAGAGAGAGAGAGAAAGAGAGAGAGAGATGGGGGGGAAGGAGGGAGGGAGGGAGGTAGGGAGGGAGGGAGGGAGGTAGGGAGGGAAGGAGGGAAGGAGGGAAGGAGGGAGGGAGGGAGGGAGGGAGGGAGGGAAGGAAGGAAGGAGGGAAGGAAGGAGGGAAGGAGGGAAAGAGGGAGGGAGGGAGGGAGAGAGAAAGAAAAAAAGAAAAAGACAAAGAGACAGAGAGGGAAGTTTCAAGAGGTCGATGTCGATGTAAATTCGCGCCGTCGCAGCATTCGACTCCTGCGGCCTGTAAGCGAAAACATCTAAATATAAGGAGCGGAGGTTCGGGATACGCCGACAGACAGTAATGTTCGCTGACAGAGGGCCGCGCGGTTAAGAACTTTAAGAAGGAGGGGCATGGACAGGGAAGGGAGGGAGGCATGGAGAAGAAAGGGGGTGTGAAGAAAGGGATGGCTAAGGAAGGAGAGGGAGGAGGCAAGGAGAGGTAAGAGGGGGAAGGGAGGAGAGGAAAGGGAGGATTGGCAAGGAGAGGGGGTGCAAGGAGAAGAAAAGGGAGGAGGCAAGGAGAGGTAAGAGGGGGAAGAGAGGAGAGGTAAGAAGGGAAGGAGAGGCAAGGAGAGGGAAGGGAGGAGAGGGAAGGGGTGAGGAAAGGAAAAGGGAGGGGGATTGTAAGGAGAGGAAACGAGAGTGAAGAGGTAAGGCAAAGAGAAGGAAGGGGGGAGATAAGGAGAAGGAAGGAGGAGGAGCAAGGAGATGGAAGATGCAAAGGCATGGAGAGGGAAGGGGTGAGACAAGCAGAAGGGAGGGAGGAGGCAAATTGAAGGGAGAGGGGGAGGGCAGACAGAGAGAAGGAAGGAGGGAGAGGGGGAGAAAGTTGCCCAGGAGAAATGAGCGAAAACCGTAGAATAGAGCAAGAAGACTAAAAAGAGAGGTTCAAGAAAAGACAAGGCATGAAATAAGAGCACGCAGATAAAGATAAAGGAGAAGAAGAGAACATGGAGAAAAGGAGGTCATAGAAGGAGAAAAAAAAGATAATTAAAATAAAACGACAAGGGGAGAAAGAAGAACAAATAAACGAAAGGGGGCATAATAACGAGAAAAAATAAGAAAGGAATAGACGATAGGGAGGGCCAAGAGGTGGGGTAGGGAAAGAGGGGGGGAAGTGTGGGGTGCGGAGGGGGTGAGGGGAGGGCGGTGGTGTGGTGACAGGAGGTGTTGTTCACAGATGAGAAGAAATGACGACATGAATGGAGGTGGTTTTGGCAAGACTACGACCTGCGTTGACGGCTGTGGGGAGGGGGGAAGGGGGAGAGGAGGGGAGGAGAGGAGAGGAGAGGTAGGGGAGGGGGAGAGTGAGGATAGGGGATGGGAGAGGGAAGGGGAAGACATTTACTGACAACAGGTGATCCGGGCGAGGAAATGTGCGTCGATCAACTTGTACCAAAAAACAGAGACTAAACAAAATATGTCGGTTTGAGGACGATATATATCCTTAAAATCAGACGTAAACATGCATAGATTGATGCGATAATGAATACGCAAAATAAACAAGCGAAAATAATAAGGAAGAATCTAGTCTAAAACTAAACAGGCCGTAGAACGAGGTCTTCCTCTTCTTTACTTTTTTATTTTTTCTATCTCTTCCTTCACTCACAGATCCTTCTCTTCACTTCTCAGCGCTCCAACAAAATCCTCGACGCTGCTCCCTCCTCTCTCTTCACATTCCTCATTTGTCCTTCCTATCCTCCCTCAGTTTCTCTTTCCAGTCTCATTTGTCCTTCCTATCCTCCTTCAGTTTCTCTTTCCAGTCTCCTCTCCTCCTCAATATCTCTTTCAAGTCTCCTCTCCTCCTCAGTTTCTCTTTCCAGTCTCCTCTCCTCCTCAGTTTCTCTTTCCAGTCTCCTCTCCTCCTCAGTTTCTCTTTCCAGTCTCCTCTCCTCCTCAGTTTCTCTTTCCAGTCTCCTCTCCTCCTCAGTTTCTCTTTCCAGTCCCATTCGTCCTTCCTATCCTCCTTCAGTTTCTCTTTCCAGTCTCCTCTCCTCCTCGGTTTCTCTTTCCACTCTCCTCTCCTCCTCGGTTTCTCTTTCCACTCTCCTCTCCTCCTCAATTTATCCTTCCAGTCTCCTCTACTCCTGAGTTTATCTTTCCATTCTCCTCTCCTCCTCAATATCTCTTTCCAGTCTCCTCTCCTCCTCAATTTATCCTTCCAGTCTCCTCTCCTCCTCAGTTTCTCTTTCCACTCTCCTCTCCTCCCCCTTCTCTCGCGCCGGCTTTCCGCACCCTATCATATCCAATTATACTTTTCCTTCCTTCTACCGCCTTGCACTCCACTCTTCCTTTTGCTCAAACCTCATTTTCCTCCCCTCTTTCCTTCATCCCTGCTCTCCATCTCCCGTTCACCCTTCGCCCTACCTTCCTTCCTCTCTTTTCCCTCCTCCTTATCCACACCTTTCCTTCCTTCTCTTTTCTTCCTACTCCCCACCTCCCTACTCCCTACCTCCTCTTCCCCTTCTCCCTACTCCCCATCTTCCTTCCTTTCTTCTCCATTTTCCCTACCTACCTTCCTCCTTTCTTCCTTTTGCCTACCTTCTTTCCTCCCTACTCCCTAACTCCCTTCCACCCTTCTCCCTACCCTCTCATTTCCTCCCTACTTCCTAACTCCTTTCCACCCCTCTCCCTACCCCCTCTTTCCTCCTTTCTCCCTACCTCCTTTTCTCTCTTCTCCCTACCCCCTCCTTTCCTCTCTTCTCCCTACCCCCTCCTTTCCTCCCTTCTCCCTACCCCCTCCTTTCCTTCCGTCTCCATACCCCCTCCTTTCCTCCCTTCCTAACCCCCTCCTTTCCTCCCTTCTCTCTATCCCCTTCTTTCCTCCCTTCTCCCCTCCTTCCCTCCCTTCCTCCCTTCTTCCCACCTCTCCTCTTTCCCTCCATAGTGAAGCCAAGGGCAAATTAATGAAGGCTTCCTCGCCAAGAAAAAACACGAGGTTGAAATCCTAAGGCCAGAGAGGTAGAGAGGACGACAGGTTATATGGTCGCTGGAGGAAGAGAGGGGAAGGAAAGGGAAGGAGAAAGAGGGAAGGACAAAGGTGGAAACAGAGAGATGAGAGAGAGAGAGAGAAGGAAAGAAAGCAGGTAGAGATGGGAGGGAATGGCTAGAGGAGAAGAAAACAGGGGGATAAGGAGAAGAGAAGACATCGAGTGAATAAAGAAGCGGGGGATAAGGGAGATATGAGAGGAGAGCAGGAATGATTATGAAGACAAGGGAGGCACGAGGGTATGGGTAGGGGTAGAGGTAGGGCGATGGGGTAGTGACAGGGGTAGGGGCGATGGGGAATGGGTATGGGTAGGGGCGTGAGGGAAGGGCAGGAGCATAACGGGCGGACTGACCAGACCACGTGCCAGGTTACACAAGTCCCTCCCCTCCCTACCTTGCCCCCTCCCTACCTCCCCTATGCACTACCCATTGTCGAGTTACGGGAACACCGTCGCGTGCTTATCTCTGCTATCTCCAGATCAGACCTCTTGCCGGAGAGAAAGGTGGAAAGGATAGAAAAACTATAGAAAGGGAGAAAAAAGAAAGTGAGAAAGGGAGTGAGGGGTAGAGGTGGGGAGGGAGGAAGGGAGGGTTGGGGAAGGGAGAGGGAGAGGGAGAAGGAGAAGGAGAGAGGGGGGAGGGAGGGAGGGAGGAAGAAGACAGAGAGACAGACAGAAGCGAGCACGGAGTGGCCCGGAAAGCGAGCAGAGGAAGACCCCAAAAAGACGGAGGGAGAGGAAACGAAAATAAAGGCAGACATATTAATAACCCGGCGGAGCGTGCGTGCGCGGGCGCTGCCGGTGGGGGCAGACTTGTTCGCTAATTAAACTATAATGATAAATCGATGCGTGACCTCGGGGGAAAAATCCATAATCGGTTGATAATATCGCTTTAAAATAGTCCGGATGAGCTGCCTCACGCGAGCATACGAGCCCCCCCCCCCCCCCTCGTCCCTCGTTGGCCAGGCCCTTAGACTCACTGACCCCTTGGACCCCTAGGTCACTAGACCCTCTGACTCACAGACCCTCGACCCTTAGACTCTTTGCCTCTTAAACCCCTATTAGCCAAGGTTCTGAGACCCTGAGACCCCAAGATCCCGAGATCCCTAAGGACTCCAAGGACGCCAGAATCCCCTTCTCGCAGCCTCCCTCCTCTCCTGCGCTTCTTCCCTTCCTTCCATCCGCCGCCCATCTACCACCACTTATCCACTACGCAGTTCCATCCACCCGCTTACACCGCCACATGTCACACTCATTGCCAGCGAATAGTTATTCTCCTCATTTTTCTGTCCTCTTCCTTATTCCTTCCCGTCTTTCGCCTTTTTCTCCTCTTCCTCTCCCCATCCCGCCTTGCGCCTTTTCCTTCCTCCTCCCCGACTGATTGCAAATCTTGGCACCTTCCCCGGCCCTTGCAACCAGAGCCAATCCGGTGTCAATATCCAGGGAACATAAATAACCGTGGGCATGTTTGTTCTGTTGATTAACGTCGAAAGAAACTGCTAAATATTCTTAATTCCGTGTGTATGTGTATGTGTATGTGTGTGTGTGTGCGTGTGTGTGTGTGTGTGTGTGTGTGTGTGTGTGTGTGTGTGTGTGTGTGTGTGTGTGTGTGTGTGTGTGTGTGTGTGTGTGTGTGTGTCTGTGTGTGTGTGTGTGTGTGTGTGTGTGTGTGTGTGTGTGTGTGTGTGTGTGTGTGTGTGTGTGTGTGTGTGTGTGTGTGTGTGTGTGTGTGTGTGTGGGTGGAAAAAACGTATACTCCTATTTTTCCCTCTTTCCTTCTCTGTATATCTCTATGTTCCTCCGTCTACTCTCCTTCCTCTCTTCCTTTCCCTTCCCTTCCTTCTATTCCCTCCATCCCTGCGTCTCCCTCTCCCTCCTCCCTTCCCTTCCCTTCCCTGCCGTCCCTCTCCTTCCTCCTTTTCCCTCCCTTTCGTCCCTTCCTGCGTCTCTCCTCCCTCCCCTCCCTTTCCGGCCTCCCTCCCACCCCTTCTCTCCCTCTCCCCCCTGGCTTCCTTCCATCTCCTTCCTCCCTTCCCTTCCTTCCTTCCCTCCCTCCCTCTCCCTCCTCCCTCCTCCCTTCCCTTCCCCTCCCTCTCCCTCCTCTCTTCCCTTCCCCTCCCTCTCCCTCCTCCCTTCCCTTCCCTCTCCCTCCTCCCCTCCCTTCCCACCCTCTCCCTCCTCACCTCCTTTCACTCCCTCTCTCTCCCCCCATTCCCTCCCTCTCCCTCCTCCCTTCCCTTCCCTTCACTTCCTTCCTTCCCTCCCTCCCTCTCCCTCCTCCCTTCCCTTCCCCTCCCTCTCCCTCCTCCCTTCCCTTCCCTCCCTCTCCCTCCTCCCTTCCCTTCCCTTCCCTTTCCTCTCCCTCCTCCCTTCCCTTCCCCTCCCTCTCCCTCCTCCCCTCCCTTCCCACCCTCTCCCTCCTCACCTCCTTTCACTCCCTCTCTCTCTCCCCCCATTCCCTCCCTCTCCCTCATCCCTTCCCTCCTCCCTTCCTTTCACTCCCTTCCCCTCCCTCTCCCTCCCTCCTCCCTCTCCCTCCCCCCTCCCTCTCCCTCTCCCTTCCTCTCCCCCTCCCTTTCCCTCCTTCCTTCCCTTCCCCTCCCTCTCCCTCCCTCTCCCTCCTCCCCTCCCTCTCCCCCCCCCCCCCCCCCGCGTCCCCGTGGTCGTGTCTGCGGCTCGGGCAATCACCGCAGCGCTTCCCCGCGAGATCGTGTTTCCCGCCGATCCGTTATTATCTTCCCCACTTTAATTACCGTGCGTTATCTCTGCTCTTTTTTTTTTTCTCTTCTCTTTCTTTCTTTTTCTGCTTTTGTGCGCTCATTCTCCGGTTCCCTCTTCCCTTTCGCGATGGCCATCGGACTCGTCGCTAATTCAAATTCACTTCCTTTTTTCGCTGTTCCTTTATATTCGCACATTTTCCTGCTTGTCTCTCCCCCACCTATTCACTCTTTTCTTCCATTTTTATCCCCATTGGTTCTTCTCCCTTTTCCTCCCTCCCCTATCGGTCTTTTTCTCTCTCTTCCCTCCTTCATTCATCCTCTCCCCACCCTTCGCATCCCTTCCTTCCTCCTCTTTCTTTCTCCATTCTTCGCATATATTTATTCTGAACATATTCAATCGAACCCTCCGTTTTCTCCTCTCGCCCTCACGTACCCTTTGCCCTTTGGCCCTTGCCCCCTTGCCCTAACAACCACCCTTAGCCTACCCTTACACCCCACCTCCCCCTTACCTCCCCACCCCAAAAGAACACAATCACAAACAAACAAATACACACAATCAGACGCCAATTGCAGACAATAAATAACAAAACCGGACCAGCAATATTGCACGTAAGTACACCCACCTGTACACGCGACCGTAAGAAGTACAACGAAACACTCTTACTCACCCTTTCACCCTTGCGCCGGCTGCTCCCTAAACCCTCGACATAAACAGGGTTCACCGCCGGAGTGCGATCTTGTGTATGGAGGCCGACCTCCTCGCACTCCAGCGTGTGCTTTTTTCGCATGGCCGGACGTGCCAGCATCTATGTCTGTGTATATGTGTATTCTACGTAAATGTACCTATTTGTATCTACGCACGCACGCACGCACGCACGCGCGCGCACACACACACACACACACACACACACACACACACACACACACACACACACAAACACACACACACTGTATATGAATTATCAATATCTATATATACATAAATACATACATATATACAGACACATGTGCGTTTTTGTATGTATGTATGTATGTATGTATATATAGATATTAATGATTCATATACAGTGTGTGTGTGTGTGTGTGTGTGTGTGTGTGTGTGTGTGTGTGTGTGTGTGTGTGTGTGTGTGTGTGTGTGTGTGTGTGTCTGTGTGTATGTGTGTGTGTATGTGTGTGTGTATGCGTGTGTGTGTGTGTGTGTGTGTGTGTGTGTGTGTGTGTGTGTGTGTGTGTGTGTGTGTGTGTGTGTGTGTGTGTGTGTGTGTGTGTGTGTGTGTATGTGTATGTGTATGTGTATGTGTATGTGTGTGTGTGTGTGTGTATGTGTATGTGTGTGTGTGTATGTGTGTGTGTGTGTGTGTGTGTATGTATATATATATATATATATATATATATATATATATATAGATAGATAGATATTTATATATATATATTTATATATATATATATTTATATATATATTTATATATATATTTATATATATATTTATATATATATTTATATATATATTTATATATATATTTATATATATATTTATATATATATTTATATATATATTTATATATATATATATATATATATATATATATATATATATATATATTTATATATATACATACACGTATGTATATGCCCACCTACTCCTAATTCCCGCTCTCCTCCCAGCGCGCGAGCCGAGGGACGCCCACCGCCTCCCCGAAAAGTCCCAATAAAGACCCCAGCACACGGCGGCCCCAACCCAAAGCCTCGGCCAACCGCTTTGAGAGAACTCCTATAGTGCCATATTCCTTTGAGTGCCTCACTTCGGCCACTGGCTTAAAAAGACTTCAATATAATGCTACGACGCCCCTCCCCACCCTCCCATCCCCTCCCCTTCCCCCTCCCCCCCATTTCCTAATCACTCGCTTCAAAGGATTCGGCCAGACTCTAAAGTATTTTTACGAGAGCCGTTCATCGCAGCGAGGGCTTGGGAAAAAGACGACCCACAGTGCCATGTGGACCTATTTACCCTTCCCCCCCACCCGTCCCTGCACTGCCCCTCCCTCTCTTGCCCAGTAATCCGCCTGTCCCTTATCTCCCCTCTCCTCTGCCCCCACAGTAATCCCCTCCCTTACCCCCCTCTCCCCTTTTCTCCCCCTTCCCCCGCCCCCCAGCATTCTCCTCCCTTGTCCCCTCCCCTCTCCTACTCCTTTCCTCGTTCCTTTATCTATCCCCCCCTCTCCCCTTTCCCCACCCCTTCCTCCCTCACCCCTTTACCCTCCCCTCCCTCCCCCAACCTTTATCCAAAACGCTGCACTCAACAGCACTAAAGATAAGACTGGTTTAGGTTAGTACATTTTTTCTCTTCGTTTTCATATCAAAAGCTTAATAAATTCACATGGAATGATTTAAAGAATACATCGACAAATCACAGTAATCGATATACGAAATAAAAATACGATTAACTGTACAATACTTTAAAAAAAAAAAAAAAAAAGGATAGAATAGGCAATGAAGAAGGAAGGAAGGGAAAAAAACAAGAAGGTCTGAAAGGACAGGAAGAACGGAGAGGAGCTGGAGGAAGAGGAAGAAAGAGAGAGAGAGCGAGAGTCGAAGGGAGGAGGAAAGAGAGAGAGAGATACGAGAGAAAAATTATCGGTCAGTGTAGCTAATTTCCCATTCACATGCGGACCAACATAACCGCATAACATGTACAACAGGAAAACCACAGGGGAAAAAAGAAAATTAGAAAGAAAAGAAAGATTGAAAGAAAACGAAAATACGTTTGGTGTAACAGACAGAAGGTGGGGGTGAGGGGGAGAGAGGAAGGGAAGGGAAAGAGAGAGAGAGAGAAGGGGAAGGGGGAGAGAGTAGGAGTGAGGGGGAGAAAGGAAGCGAAGGGAAAGGGGGAGATAGGAAGGAGTAGGGGGATAGATGAAGGGATAGGAGAAAAGAGGAATGGAAAGGGAGAGTAAAGAAGGATAAATGAGAAGGAAGAGGA
>NC_061855.1:30996276-31001276 GCF_019202785.1 Penaeus chinensis | reverse complement strand
AAAGAGGGAGGGAGAAGGAGCGTGCGTGTGTATGATGCATGCACGCGCGAGGACGCTCATGTATCCGAAGCAGGCCTCCTGAAAGAAAGGGACGCCGGGGAGCCGCAATCCTCCTGCGCCGCCCTCGCGCATCTGCATTGCCCACATGTTACCCGTGGACATCTCGGCCTGCATGTTAGATTAAACAAAATCCCCCGGAAACCTCACCAAGAGAGAAGAAAGAAGGGGAAAAAAAAGAGAAGAAAAAAAGAAGACGAAAATAAATGAATAAATAAAAGCCGGCGCGAATGCCTGGGCGTCGCGCCGCTGACAGCCGCACACCAAACTTTCACGAAGTCTTCAGCCAGAATGCCGGGAAGACGCGCGGATCCACGCTACAACAAAACAATTAGCGACAAGACAACTTGCGACAAAACAATTCACAACAGGACAATTTGCGACGAGCCAATTGGCGACGAGTCTATTCGGAAAAAGGACGCTTTGCAACAAGACAATTTGCGACAAAACAATTCGCAACAAGACAATTTGTGAGAAGCCAATTTCCAACAAGCCTACTTGCGAAAAGAGACTTTGCGACAATACGACCTGCAATAAAACAATTTGCAACAAGACAATTTGGTCCGAGCGTCAAGACAAACGCACATAGGCATTTTTTTTATAATTTAATGAGTAAGAGAAAAAAAAATCACAGCAGCCCAGGCAGCGATATTAACGTTTCAAATGACAAATATCAGAGGCTGTTGTATAAATAAACTGTGTTTTATCCGGACTGAAAGAGAGAGAAAAGAATTTATAACGAAAAGAGAAGCGAAATTTGAATTCGGTGTAATTATTAACATAAAAACAACAAAACAAAAAACAATCAAATGCAGATATAATAAACAATAATAAAGTAATAGAAATAAAAGGAAATTACAACAAATTGGAGGAAAGAAGAAAAAGGAACATATGCGAAAAAGTGATGAAAACATGATAAACGAAACAGACACACAGACAAATAGATGGATAGACAGAGAGAGAGAGAGAGAGAGAGAGAGAGAGAGAGAGAGAGAGAGAGAGAGAGAGAGAGAGAGAGAGAGAGAGAGAGAGAGGTAGATAGATAGCTAGACAGTCAGCGAGAGAGAGCGATAGAGGAGAGGAGAGGAGAGGAGAGGAGAGGAGAGGAGAGGAGAGGAGAGAGAGAGAGAGAGAGAATCAGAGAGAGAGAGAGAGAGAATCAGAGAGAGAGAGAGAGAGAATCAGAGAGAGAGAGAGAGAGAATCAGAGAGAGAGAGAGAATCAGAGAGAGAGAGAGAGAATCAGAGAGAGAGAGAGAGAATCAGAGAGAATCGGAGAGAGAAGAGAGAGAGAGACAAGAAAAGAGGAGAGCAGTCTATCTATCCATCTGTCTACCTATTCGTATATTTTTTTCTTTCTTTCCTCCCCGATCCATCTCCTTGAAGGACGATCCTCCTCTCGACCGTCGGCGGCCGCCCCTCCCTCCTCTCGACCGTCGGCGGCCGCCCCTCCCTCCCTTCCGCCTGCCTGACCTTGAATATTACAACGCCTCGGCCTTTGACCTGACCTCACGTTAGTGACATGATCAGCGAGTAAGAGGCGAGAGAGGTCAAGAAAAGATACGGGAGGAGGTACGAATATCAATTTGAGAGAGAAAAAAAAGGGAGAAAAAGAATCGCGTGTGGATATTGAAAGAAGGAAAAGTGGATTGGAGATAAAAATGGGACCAATTGTAATATGCAAATTTTACTAAAGGCTAAGAGAAGGAGCGACTGAGATCGCATAAAACAAAGCACATAAACACATTATTTACAATAATAAACATACGACTACAGAAATAGAGCGTTTACGTAATGTCAACTTAAGATCACCGATAAAAATCACCCATGAAAGCTCTATACTTATTATTTTTTTTTACTTGAACCAGTTGGCTCATTAAATATTTCATATTCACACATCACGAAACTATTCTTTAATATTAATGAACATTAACGCCAATACGCATGATCCCAGATTTTGACTGAATGCAGTTTCGCGTGACGGTATAACAACCACAATGAAAAAGCAACGCCCCCTGGCAAAAAAAAAAAAAAGTTAAATAAAAAATAAAAAAAGATAGACATCAGTGCATCAACATACGTTTAACGACCTTGAATTCAGAAATACAAACCCACAATTATGGCGCCTGAAAAAAAAGAGAGGAAAAAAAAGTATAAAACTTTTTCACCTACGAGAGGGGGTGAGGGTGAGCAAGGGTGAGGGAGAGTGGGGTAGGGGGTGAGGGAGAGTGGGGTAGGGGGTGAAGGAGAGTGGGGTAGGAGGTGAGGGAGAGTGGGGTAGGGGGTGAGGGAGAGTGGGGTAGGGGGTGAGGGAGAGTGGGGTAGGGGGTGTGAAAGGGAGGTGGATGGGGTGGGGATGGGGTAGGGGGGTGAGGGAGAATTGGGTAGGGGGTGAGCGAGAGTGGGGTTTGGGTGAGAGAGAGTTGGGTAGGGGGTGAAGGGGGAAGGGGTGAGGATGTGAGGGAGAATGGGGATGGGGGTGAGGGTGAGTGAGGTAGGGGGATGGGGGAAGAGTTGGGTAGGGGGTGAGGGAGGGAAGGGGGAAGAGGTGAGGGTGGGGTAAGGTATGAGGGAGAGTGGGGTAGGGTATGAGGGAGAGTGGGGTAGGGGGTGAGGGAGTGGGGTAGTGGGGTGAGGTACAGTGGGATTGGGGGTGAGGGAGAGTAGGGTTGGGGAGTGAGGGAGAGTGGGGTTGGGGGTGAGGGAGAGTGGGGTTGGGGGTGAGGGAGAGTGGGGTTGGGGGTGAGGGAGAGTGGGGTTGGGGGTGAGGGAGAGTGGGGTTGGGGGTGAGGGAGAGAGGGGTAGGGGGTGAGGGAGAGTGGGGTTGGTTCGGGTAATGGGTGAGGGAGAAAGGGGGGGAGGGACAGGGAGGGGGAAGGTGAGTTATTCCGGTCACATTCCGTCAAAAAAGAAGAGTGGGGACTAACTTCTTCATGACGAGCAATTTGGATTTCGCATGCACGGCTGCGCACGTACAAATGCAGCAGGAATGTGTTTGTGTACGTGGGTGTTTGTGCATATCTCCCTCTCGCTCTCTCTCTCTCTCTCTCTCTCTCCCTCTCTCTCTCTCTCTCTCTCTCTCTCTCTCTCTCTCTCTCTCTCTCTCTCTCTCTCTCTCTCTCTCTCTCTCTCTCTCTCTCTCTCTCTCTCTCCCTCTCTCTCTCTCTCTCTCTCTCTCTCTCTCTCTCTCTCTCTCTCTCTCTCTCTCTGTCACTCACTCTCTCTCTCTCTCTCTCTCTCTCATTCTTTCTTTCTCTCTCTCCCTCGCTCCCTCTTTCCCTCCCTCCCCCCCTCTCTCTCTCTCTCTCTATTTCTCTCTTTCTTTCTCTTTCTCTTTCTCTTTCTCTATCTTTCTCTCTCTGTCTCTGTCTCTGTCTCTGTCTCTGTCTGTCTCTCTCTCTCTCTTTCTCTTTCTCTTTCCCTTTCCTTCTCTTTCCCTCTCCCTCTATCTATCTCTCCTTCCCTTTCTCTCGCACACACAAATAAGCTAACTCATAAAAACACACACATTGAGTATGTACACACACACACACACACACACACACACACACACACACACACACACACACACACACATACGTACACGCACGCACACACATATAAGTGTGTATATATGTATATACATATGTATATACATATATATGTGTGCATATGAGCATGGAGGACCCAGTTCAGAGAAAACGGGATCCAAGCGGACATCTTGGAGCATTTTCCTTTTTCTGGGTCTTCCATCCGGGACTTAAGGTGTATATGCGCCCATCAGAGGCCTCCTTTGACTGTAAGCTAGGAGATGCAAGCTAACGTAATAACAACTATTACCCAAAGCTTCAATTATGACCATTCTTTTCTAACGCCCCCCTCCCCTCCCCCCTCCCGAAAATCCATGCGGACAAATCCCGGTGACTTTCATATTTCTTGCCCGAGCCTGAATGCCTGTCTTTCACACGCAAGACAGAGCGAGAGCCCAAAGAAAATAAATCCTCACTCAAAACAATTAGCGATAACAGCGTTGGGGAAGCACATACACTTTCTCTTCTGACGCCTAGAACGTATCCAGTTTTTTCCACACGACAGTTTCCCCGCGGCCCCCTCCGAGCCATGCGTCAGGCAGCCATTTTTCACCCTTTCTTTTTTTTTCTTCTTTTTACGCATGTACTTCCGTGTCAATTCCAGAGTTCAAACAATTTCCCCAAAGGTCTAAAATGGGCGACGATATTCTCCATGGATTCTGGAAGGAAATACGGAGTGAAAAAGGAAAAGAAAGCATGGGGTCGACGGACATCGGAAAAAAAGAGTTTGACCGATGATTGCCACGGAAGAGGTGAAGCAGGACGAAGGCAGTTTGAGTAAAGAAACTGTTACTTCACTTTTTAAAAAGGGGCGACGCTTCCTTTTTTTTTTTTTTTTTTTTTTTTTTTTTAATACGTTTGAAGTCCACCCATGCGCCATAGAAGAAACACATCGAAATACGCACACACGGGCGATTCCCTTCCATTTCTCATCCCTCCCCTTGTCCTTCCTCCTACGTTTCCTCTTCCCTTCCTTCTCTGCACCCCTTCCTCCCTTCCCCCTAATCCCCACCTCCTACCTTTCCCCTATTTCCCTCCTCTCTCCTTACCCTTTTCTCCTCCTCCTTCCTTCCCCCAATGTCCCTCCTCCATCCTTCCTCCTATGCCCATCTCCTTTCTCCTATCCGCCCTCCTTCCCCCTATACCCCTTCTTTCTCCTATTCCTCCCCCAAACCTCCTCCTCCTCCCGTCTTCTTCTCTCTATCCCCCTCTTTCTTTCCTCCTATCCCCCTATCCTTCCTCCTATCCCCCTATCCTTCCCCCTGTGACCTCCCTCCCTTCCCCCTATACCCACACCACGTCGCCATATCAAGAACTGCCATCAAACAGCACGATGGGAATATCCCTTCTACCTTTCATGGCCGAGGATCAGGCT
>NC_061855.1:30988776-30991276 GCF_019202785.1 Penaeus chinensis | reverse complement strand
TCCTCGGAGTGTTGAAAGAATTGTTAGCGAGTGTCCAGCGCCACCTAGACGAGGAGATTGCGGACTACTCGGTATAACGCATGAGAGTGCTTTGCGGATTGTTAATTAACCAATTATATTTCTTGTTCGAAATGTGTTTAAAGTGTATAAAACCACACGAATACATATAAAAAGAAAAGAATAAAATGAAAGAAACAAACCAGAAAAAAACGAAATATGGAAACCTCGACCAAAGAGAAGAAAACGAAGAAAAAAAAGACGAAAAAAAAACAGCGATCTTAAATCTTATCCAAAATGAGAGACCAGGCCAGACGGAGAGAGAATTTCGTGCCTGCATAATTTTCACAACAGCTTGGAGCAGCCGGTAATCCGACTTAACATAGTGATCCGAGCGCTCTCTAATAAGTCCGAGTTCAAAGAATTCCTCGGAGCAGATCTTGAAGAATCTGGTGAAAATCGTGAACGGAATTACGGTATTTTCCCCGTCAAAATTTTTTTTTTTTTTTAAATCTGCTGATCCAATAAAAGTCATAACACACTGGCTTAGGGACGGAATGAAGACTAAATACAGCCTGTGTGAAGAGGGGCGGAGGGGGTGGGTTTGGGATGGCGGCGGAGACGGGGGTGCAGGCAGGGGCGGGGCGGAGACAGGGGGGTGAAGGCAGGGGCGGGGCGGAGACAGGGGGGTGAAGGCAGGGGCGGAGGCAGGGGCGGAGACAGGGGCGGAGAGACAGGGACGGCGAGGGAAGGAGGAGGGAAAAAGGGATACGGAATAGGAGAGGGAAGACGGTAGGGGGAGGAAGGGAGAGGCAGGATAAGGGAGAGGTAGGATAGGAGAGGGCGGAGGAAGAAGAAAAGGAGGAAAAGGAGGAATATGAAAAGAAGCGGACACGGGCATTACAGAAACAGGAACAAAGAACACGAAAATCTCACAATCTGTATATTTCCAGCTGCTTCAATAAAACAAAAGAAGAAAAATGTGCTAGTCTAAGTGTTATTGTATGCAAGCATTTCCCTCCTCATAAAACTCATGCCCTAAAATGTGTGACTGCACTGCATACATACATGCATAGTGCATGCAAGCATAAACCGTATGGGGCAGGAAGAGAGGGGAAGGAAAAATATTTGGAAATTGCTGGAGAGGAAGAAGGGAGTGGTAAAAGGAAGAGATAAACGAGAAGAGCGACGAGGGATGGAAATAAATAGGATTTATGCAGGACAAGCAAATGAGGGAAGAACGAGGTAAATGTGGAGAGGAGAGATGAATAAAAGAAGGGAATACGAGTAAGGAGGGAAGACGGAGAAGGAAGAAGCCTAAATGTACGTAGGCGAATAAGAGAGCGAGGGAGAGCGCGGGCGGCGACTGGGGGCCGGCGATTGTGCGGGCGGCGCTGCGTCGACACGAGCCGCCCATTGTGATGCAGATCCGCCCGCTTACTTACACGCCCCGGTAATGACGGCCAGCGCGCCCCGCGGGTATGCACACTTCCTGCACGTCCTGATTTACCTTCCTGCTCCTCCTCCTTTCCTCTTCCTTTCCCCTTTTCACCTTATTCCTCTTCCTTTCTCCTCCTCTTCCCCCTTTCTTCTTCCTTTCCCTTATTCACCTTATTACCCTTCCCTCCTCCTCCTTCTTTCCTCTTCCTCCCCCTTACTCCCTCCCCACTTCTTCTCCTTCTTCTTCTTCTTCTCCTTCTTCTCCTTCTTCTCCTTCTTCTCCTTCTTCTCCTTCTTCTCCTTCTTCTCCTTCTTCTCCTTCTTCTCCTTCTTCTCCTTCTGCTTCTGTTTCTCCTTCTCCTTCTCCTTCTCCTTCCTCTTCTTCCTCTTCTTCCTCCTCTTCTTCCTCGTCCTCCTCCTATTCGCCACTGTCTCCCCTTTTGCTATACAAGAAGTTCCCACTGCTCTTCTCCGAAGGCAGGGGACGGCGAAAAGGGCGAGACGAGGGGAAGAGAAGAAGGGAAGAGGGGAAGGAAGGACAAGGAAGAAGGGAAGAGTTGGGAAACGGTGCCTGATATCGTGTCCGAGGAGTTCGGTGCATGCAAACGTCTCGGAATACGAAAGTGGGCACCAAGATCCACCGAAACGTTTGAGCGTTTCACAGTAGTATTTCTACAAGAATGTCGTGTATTGTTGGGACGTTGTTTTGATATATTTATTTCGTGTGTGTGTGTGTGTGTGTGTGTGTGTGTGTGTGTGTGTGTGTGTGTGTGTGTGTGTGTGTGTGTGTGTGTGTGTGTGGACTCTAAACATGAATGTAAATTTAGAAATAAATAAGTAAAAATTAATGCAAATAGATATATTTCCATGAAACACGCCATAGGTTATATTAGTCAATCATCATTAAATCGTAAAAAAAAACAAAACACGAAAAGACACAAAATCGAGACAAAGAATAAAAGCCTTCCCATCCGGCGCAAAAAGCATATGGAATTCAGAAATAGAGACCAGATATGATCTCACGGACGACAAAAAACATGAATATTGGATAGATGAAACATGC
>NC_061855.1:30976276-30978776 GCF_019202785.1 Penaeus chinensis | reverse complement strand
AGAGAGAGAAATAGAAAGAGAGAGAGAGAAACAGAAAGAGAGAAGAGAGAGAAACAGAAAGAGAGAGAGAGAGAAACAGAAAGAGAGAGAGAAACAGCAATAAAGAGAGAGAAAGAGACAGACAAAAAAAGGCAAGCACATCTGAGTTCTGGGCGAGGAATCCCGTCACTCTTTCCGTCAAAGAGATTTATTGGATAATGCGGGAGGACTAGAATAGGAAGGAGGAAGAGAGAGAGGTGGTACGAGAAGGGAGGAGAAAGAGGAAGGGGAAAGGAGAAAGAAGAAGGGGAAAGGAGAAAGAGGAGGAAGGGGAAAGGAGAAAGAGGAGGAAGGGGAAAGGAGAAAGAGGAAGGGGAAAGGAGAAAGAGGAAGGGGAAAGGAGAAAGAGGAGGAAAGGGAAAGGAGAAAGAGGAAGGGGAAAGGAGAAAGAGGAGGAAGGGGAAAGGAGAAAGAGGAGGAAGGGGAAAGGAGAAAAAGGAGGAAGGGAAAAGGAGAAAAAGGAGGAAGGGGAAAGGAGAAAGAGGAGGAAGGGAAAAGGAGAAAGAGGAGGAAGGGGAAAGGAGAAAGAGGAGGAGGGGGAAGAGAAAGAAGAGGAAGGGGAAAGAAGAAAGAGGAGGAAGGGGAAAGGAGAAAGAGGAGGAGGGGGAAGAGAAAGAAGAGGAAGGGGAAAGGAGAAAGAGGAGGAAGGGTAAAGGAGAAAGAGGAAAGGAGAAAGAGGAGGAGGGGGAGAGAAAGAGGAGGGAGAGGAGGAGGTAAAAGGAGGGAGGAAGAAAAAAGGTGGAGGTTAAAATAGGGAGGCGGATAACGAAGAGGAGAAGAAAAGGGAGGAGGAGGAATGACTAGAAAAGTAGGAGAAAGAAGAAAAGGAAAAAACAACAAAATGGCAATGGACAGAAGAGAGGAGGAGGGAAAACAAGAAAAAAGATAAGGACAAGATTAGTAAAAAAAACAACAAAAAAACAGGAGGAGGAAGAATAAGAATAAGAAATAAATGATATAAAAGAACTAATGAGAGGAAAAGACAGGAAATGAAATAAATGGAAGGAGTAGTAGAACAAATCAAATTAATACAAAAAGGAAGATGCCGCGAATAAAAGGAAAAACAAAAACGATATGATAAGAAACCACAAATATCAAAAGGAAAGAGAGAAAGGGAAGAGATCGGAAAGGAGGCGGATATATAAGAAAAACAATCATAAGAGAAATGCATTATAAAAAATAATAATTAAATGGAGGAGGATACATTAAAACGAAACACAGAAAACAACAAACATACCGCTAAAATTACAACAATCAAAAAAACAAAAACAAATAAAACAAACCAAGGCAAAAGTAGATCGATAAATTGATACAAAAAGGAGATACACAAAGCACATTTTTCCTGGAAAACAAAGGCATTCACCATAACAGTGTTACCATGGTTACTGATTACACTTAATTACAACTTCTTAACTACATTTTCACCATTATCATCAACAACAACAACAACAGCGATAATACACCCGTTATGGCGACAAATGATAATTAAGCCTCTAATCGAATTCGTTAAAGAAATGATTTCCAAGAACTGGGACGACCTAATAATTAGAGGTATTAATAACAACAATACTGTCGTTAGATTGTTATCATAATACTTGGTATCACTAGTAGTAATAGTACTACTATCATAATCATTTTTATCATAACTATTATCATTATTATTAGCAATACCATTATCATCATGATTTGTATCATATTTTTAGTATTATTATTACTATGATGATTATTATCATTCTACTTATACTACTTATATTATCACAATTATTATTATTACAATTAGTATCATCTTCATTATCATTATTACTATTACAACTGTCATTACTATTATTAGTATTAATATTATCATCATCTTCATCATCATCATCATCATTAATATTATTAATTACTTACTATTACGATCATATTATGACCATTTATATTATTACTTTTATTACATGTCAAAATAATGATTACCATTACCATTTCTATTACTTCTGTTATCATCATCTTTACTATCGTAACTATGCTTACATCATTATTACTATTATTAGTATTATCATCACCATCATTATTATGATAAGTAGTAATACTATCATCATCATCATCATCATTATAATCATTATAAAAATAATTATCATCATCATTATAACCATCATCACTATCATTACCACTAATATCACCATCATAATTATAATTACCATTATGGCTACTACCATGCCTGCCTTAGGGCCATCATCCCCACAGCCGCGCCCGGCCCTGTAATGCCGCCCATTTCGACCTCTGACTCGGACCAGGGCGGCCCAATTCCCTGAATTATTTACCAGCTCCATTCCTCGCCTCTTGTTTTTCAGGCGCAAGACAAATGATCCGAGACATAAACTTTCAACGGACGAAATTAAAAATCATGGATCTTATTTATCTTCTGCATAATTTTAAGAATTAAAGTGGAAGTGTGCTTTGCGAGCGTCCGGGCGTCCTCGAC
>NC_061855.1:30963776-30966276 GCF_019202785.1 Penaeus chinensis | reverse complement strand
TAGTTTATTTAGTCTTTTCTATTACGCCTTGTCTCTATTTTACTATTTTTTCACTTTCTTCCCCCTTTTTGCACATCTTATCATTTTAATTTTATTGCGTCTTTCCGTCTCCTCTTTCTCTGCTCGATGTTTCCTGATTTGTTTTCGTCGTTTTCTCCTCTCTATTAAAAACGATATTTTATTTTCATATTCTCTTCATTTTCCTGTTATTTCTTCATTCTTTTTCCTGAAATTCTCCTCCTCCCCCCCTTTCCTTCTCACTTCTCTTCGTTATCTTATTTTGCATTACTTTCCCCATTCTTTTACTCCCATTTTCTTTTTCTTCTCCTCTCTTTCTTTCCTTCTACACCTTCATTATCTCCCTTTTTTCTTCATCTCCTCGCCTCGATTCGTCATTCCCTCTTACTTTTCTTTTCACTTTCATCATCTGTTTCAATCCTCCCCTTTCTCCTTCTCCCTCCCTCTCTTACTCCTTTCCCTCTCTGCATCCCTTCTCCTTCTCCTCCTTCCATACCTCTATCCTCAACTCTCACTCCATCTTCTTCCTTCTCTTCCCTTCCTTTCCTACCCTCTTTCCCCACCTCCTCCTCCTCCTTCCTTCTCCCCCTCTTTCTTATTCTCCTCCTCCTTCCCTTCCCCTATCCCTCTCCTTATTCTCCATCTCCATCCTCCTTCGCCCTCATCTCTCTCCTCCTCCTTCCTCAACTCTCACACCATCTTCTTCCTTCTCTCTCCTTCCTTTCCCTCTTTCCCCACCTCAACCTCCTCCTCCTCTTCCTCCTCTTCCTCCTTCCTTCTCGCTCTCCTTCTCACTAATGGATGGCTAATGTTTAAGCTCGTCATGAAGAACACTTGCAATTACTTATCGGATTCCCAAAGGCAACCCCACTCGTACCTGTCATCGTGCTTTACAATTTTGCTGTGCGCATTCACATTTAATGCGTGCACATTACGTATGCGTGTGTGTGTGTGTGTGTGTCGAGGAGGTGGGGGTAAGGGGAGAGGGACAGGGTGAGGAGAGAGGGGAGAGGGGAGAGGGGAGGGGAAAAGGGTGAGGGGAGAGGGACAGGGTGAGGGAAGGGGAAAAGGGCGAGGGGAGGGGAAAAGGGAGAGGGGAGGGGAAAAGGGTAAGGGGAGGGGTAAGGGGTATGGGAAATAGGAAGGGGAGGTGAAAGGGGGGAAAAGTGAGGGGAGGGGAGGGGTTGGGTGGTAGGGGTAGGGATAGGGGTAGGGGTAGTGTGTGTGTGTGTGTGTGTGTGTGTGTGTGTGTGTGTGTGTGTGTGTGTGTGTGTGTGTGTGTGTGTGTGTGTGTGTGTGTGTGCGCGCGCGCTCGTGAATATGAGTGCAAATACGAGTATGAGTGAGAAAGTGACCTTAAGAATCCGTGCGTATGAGTGCGAGAATGTGCGTTTGCGCGCGCGTCTTTATGCTCGTACCACAGACACATTTATCTAAGCACATCCAATATACCAGCATGCATGGAAGTCGATACACTTACATGCACGCAAGCAGACGGGAAAAATGAACGCACACAGAGGCAAAACCCCTTCCAACATGAGGGATACGATAACGTAAAACCACGGACAGCATAATATGTGATGAACTTAGTGAAAAACAAAACACGTGACGCAGAACCTGCAAAGAAACTGGAATATCCGCGAGAGAGGTTTATCTAAAGCCACTATACCGAGGTAAGAGGAAGGGGGATGGGGGGGAGGGAAGGAAGGGGGGAGGGAAGGGGAGAGGACTGAAGGGGGAGGGAAGAGGGAGAAGGAGAGGGGGAAAGAGGGGGAGGGGCAGAAAGGGAGAAGGAGGAGAGTGGAGAACTTATGGAAAAGGAAGAGGAAGAGGAAGAGAAAGAGAGAGAAAGAGAGAGAGAAAGAGAAAGAAAAAGAAAAAGAAAAAAAAAGAGAAAGAAAAAGATAAAGAGAAAGAGAAAAAGAGAGAGAAAAAGAAAAAAAGAAAGAGAAAGACAGACAGACTGACAAAAAGATAAAGAGACAAAATAAAAATGAAGAGGCCCCATCAAAAAAATCTTTTGTTCCATTAAGCAACCCAAATGCAGGTTCCATTATAACTCCATATTGATTCCAAGTTGGGTAATTTGAAAAGAAAATTAAAATTGCCGATTCTCAATATTAAAATACATTAAAGCAAAGAATAAACACAGGCTTCGGGGACCTTGACCCTCCCTGGTACGAGCATGAAATCCTTCGATAAATATGAACCAGTCTGCCTGCTTCAGTCAGGGCCGCTCAAACCTTCGCGCAAGCATGCAGGAAGGAAATGCAGTCACCGTCCGTTCACCGTGACTGTGACGCCAAATGTTTATTTGTTTTTAGAAATATAAAACAAATGTATGTATGTATGTATGTATGTATGTATGTATGTATGTATGTATGTATGTATGTATGTATGTATGTATGTATGTATGTATGTATGCATGCATGCATGCATGCATTTATGTATGTATGTATGTATGTATGTATGTATGTATGTC
>NC_061855.1:30943776-30958776 GCF_019202785.1 Penaeus chinensis | reverse complement strand
GGGAGGAGAGGAGATGAGGAGGGGGGGGAGAGGTGACGGGATTCGGGGAGAGGTGATGGGGTGGGGGAAGAGGTGATGGGGCGGGGGGAGGTGACGGGATTCGGGGAGAGGAGATGGGAGGGGGGGAGAGGAGATGGGATGGGGGGAGAGGAGATGGGATGGGGGGAGAGGAGATGGGATGGGGGGAGAGGAGATGGGGTGGGGGGGAGATAGGGGATGGGGGGAGAGGTGATGGGGTGAGGGGATAAGCGATGGGGTGAAAGGAAAGGAGAGGAGATAGGGTAGGGGAAGAACATGAGGCGGTGAAGAGATGGGGTAGGGGGAGGGAGATAAGATGAGGTGAGGGAGATGCTGAGGTGGTGGGGGAGGAGATGAGATGGAGGAGAGAATACGTGGTCGGGGGTGAGGATGAGGCGAGGAAGAGGACAATAAGTGGGGGAAGAGAATATGGAATGTCAGAAGATGCATTTGGGGAAGAAGAGATAGGAATTGGGGAAGGTATGAAGTACAAATAAGATTATAGTGTGGGGAAGTGATGAGTTGGGGACCAGCAGAGACGAGAGGGGAGGGGAGAGGATGATGGGGACAGCAGGACAGGCGTGTGGAAGGCGATAGGCTGCAGAGAGGAATGGGGGCTTTTGGGAGTCTTCCCACACGGAAAGGGTGACGAGGAAGAGTGGAAATTTATTCAGAAAGTGCAGTTAGGGAGAAGGGGAGAGAAGGGTGGGAGTGGTGATAGTGTACGCAAAGTGGAGAAGGAGTGAGTGGGGCGCACGATAGTGGGATATGAAGGGCAGTAGAAGTGTGGCATGAAAACCTGAATGGAATAATGTGGGACGAAGATGAATACGCGAAGTCCTCAGACACAGGGAAGTGAGAATGAAGAACTAAGAGGAAAATACATGCTGAATGTTCAACAAAAGACGCGAATGTGTGTGTGTGTGTGTGTGTGTGAGTGTCTGTGTGAGTGTCTGTGTGAGTGTGTGAGTGAGTGAGTGAGTGAGTGAGTGAGTGAGTGAGTGAGTGAGTGAGTGAGTGAGTGAGTGAGTGAGTGAGTGAGTGGGTGGGTGGGTGAGTGAGTGAGTGAGTGAGTGAGTGAGTGAGTGAGTGAGTGAGTGAGTGACTGAGTGAGTGAGTGAGTGAGTGAATGAGTAAGTGAGTGAGTGCGCTTGTGATGTGTGTGCGTGCGTGCGTGCGTGTGTATTTGCGCACGCGTGTGTGTGTGTGTGTGTGTGTGTGTGAATGCATATGTGTGTATACGAGCATGATTGCGTGGAAATATATGTGCATGTTAGCTGTGAACGAAACAAAAGTAATAAAACCTATCACGAAAAAGTCTACGGTGGGCCACACCACGTTTGACTAACACTAAATTTTGCAATGAGAAATAAATGCGAACACGCTATATCAAATCTCAGAATGCCATGCTATACAGCCACTGAGGCTACCTAGCATGAAGTACATCACAATTTCAGCACCCCTAACATACTAGAAGATAAAAAGATGTTTTATCCTAAATATAAGATTAAGAAAATGACTATAGAGCAGTTTTTACACAGCTTGTCTATCCCCGAGTTTTCCGGGGGTCAGATAAAATACTACAACTATTCTGTCTCCATAAACATATCAGAAAAGATCACGTTACTTGGTATGCAATAAAATAGGGCACTGAATCATATGTCAAAAAGTAAAAATCAATAACATCCTAAAGTAGGCCTATGTAAAATAAGGAAAACCTATAATAACTATTCAAATGTGGTATCAAGTAGATCGTTTTATAGATACATCCATTTATGCAAATATGTGTTTAGATAGCATGCACAGAAGACATATATAGTAAACGGACACATACATACATACACACACTTTACATATCCATTCAGATATACACACATATATACGTATAGCAAGATAAATTAATAAGTGAATAAATACACGAGTAAATGATTTAAAAAATAAACAAAAATAATAAAAAAATAAAAGCAATAATAACTTTAAAAATTAACGAATAAATTATTTTAAAATAAACGAAAAAAAAAACTAAAAATAAACCAATAAATAATTCAAAAAAATTAAAAATAAATATATAAACCTATCTATCTACCTATAAATACAATGTGTTTGTGTGTGTGTGTGTGTGTGTGTGTGTGTGTGTGTGTGTGTGTGTGTGTGTGTGTGTGTGTGTGTGTGTGTGTGTGTGTGCGTGCGTGCGTGCGTGCGTGCGTGCGTGCGTGCGTGCGTGTGAGTGTGCGTGCGTGTGAGTGTGCGTGCGTGATTGTGTGCTCGCGCGCGTGTGTGTTTATATACAACAATGAACAAGTAAAGCAACCTTACCATAGCTGTACAAGAAAAGAAACGAAACTCACACACACACGCACGCACGCACGCACGCCCGGCTTGGGGGGCGAGCGAGGTGACAGGTAACGCGGATGAAGCCGTATGAGGGAGACGGTAAGCCCCCTCATCTGGCCCGGGGTGCATATCATTAGACGTTCTCTTCTGATAGTCTGTCGGTGGCGCTTTCATTCCCTCCTTTCTTTCGATTTGCTTTGGTCTGATTCGCTTCCCTATCGATTTTTTCTTCTTCATCTTTCTATGTTTGTCGATATTTTTTTACTTTCTTTTCTCTCCGCTACATAAAGAGTTGATATGCCAGAGAGTTTTATATGTAAACAACACTGTTTGAATAATATACTGATGCAATGTAAACGGTCAGACAATACTGTTAACTGTTGATTATGACTACGAGTATTTGGAAAGTTAAAATATACCTTTGTAAATCTTCCTTTTAGTTTTGCCACTCCTGCTTACTTCTTTTATCCTTACCCATTCCTTTCTATTTACATTTTCCTTTCCTTTTTGTCTTCCTTTCCCTCCGCTTATCCTTCCTTTCCGCCTCTCTTCCTTACGCGTCTCTCCTCTTCCACCTCCCCTTCTTTCCTATCTTCCCTTCACGTCTCTCCCTTTCTTTCTCCCCTTCATCCCCTCCCCTTCCTTCTCACCTTCCCTTCCCGTTTCTCGCCTTCTTTCCTATCTTCCCTCTTCCTCCTCCCTTTCCTTCGCATTGTCCCTCCTTGCCTCTCCCCTTCTTCCTCCCCTTCCTTCCCACCTCCCCTCCTCGTCTCTCCCCTTACTTCCCATCTTCCCTCTCTGTCTCTTCCCTTCCTTCTCATTGTCCATCTGTGTCTCTCCCCTTCCTCCCCTTCCTAATCAGTTTTCTCCCCACGTCTCTCTCCTTCCTTCCCACTTTCCTTCCCATCTTCCCCTCTCGTCTCCCTCTTCCTCCTCCCCTTCCTTCCCATCTTCCCTCCTCGTCTCTCCCTTCCTCCTCCCCTTCCTTCCTATCTTCCCTCCTCGTCTCCCCCATTCCTCCTCCCCTTCCTTCCCAACTTCCCTCCTCGCCTCCACCTTCCTTTCCATCTTCCCTCCTCGTCTTCCCCATTCCTCCTCCCCTTCCTTCCCACCTCCCCTCCTCGCCTCCCCCATTCCTCCTCCCTTCCTTCCCCTCCTACCCGAGCTAAAATCACCAAACTGCACATCGGCCCGCAGCCCAACTTTTTAAAGCGTGATAACCCATCTATCATCTATATTGCAAGGCGCACATTAATGGACTGCGCGGGCGGATGGAAATGCGCTGTGTCCTCTTTGCATCAACAGCGTCATTAATAATGGCGATCGCAAAGAAATATTCATTACTGTCATTTATAAACGTCCCGAACACGGCAAAATATACACGGAATTAAGCGCGCACTCACATACTCAACGTCAACGCTTTAGGATTCCAGGACGAGGACGGGTGTGGGTGGGTGTGTGTGTGTGTGTGTGTGTGTGTGTGTGTGTGTGTGTGTGTGTGTGTGTGTGTGTGTGTGTGTGTGTGTGTGTGTGTGAGAGAGAGAGAGAGAGAGAGAGAGAGTGAGAGTGAGAGTGAGAGGGAAGGAAGAAGGGAAGGAGGGAAGGAGGGAAGGAGGGAAGGAGGGAAGAAGGGAGGGGGAGAGAGAGAGAGAGAGAGAGAGAGAGAGAGAGAGAGAGAGAGAGAGAGAGAGAGAGAGAGAGAGAGAGAGAGAGAGAGAGAGAGAGAGAGAGAGAGAGAGAGAGGGGGGGGGGGAAAGAGAGAAGGGGGGAGAAAGAGAGAGGGGGGGAAGAGAGAGAGAGGGGGGAGAGAGAGAGGGGGGGAGGGAGGGAGGGAGAGAGAGAGAGAGAGAGAGAGAGAGAGAGAGAGAGAGAGAGAGAGAGAGAGAGAGAGAGAGAGGGAGAGAGAGAGAGAGAGAGAGAGAGAGAGAGAGAGAGAGAGAGAGAGAGAGAGAGAGAGAGAGAGAGAGAGAGGGGGAGAGAGAGAGAGAGAGAGGGGGAGAGAGAGAGAGAGAGAGAGAGAGAGAGAGAGAGAGGAGAGAGAGAGAGAGAGAGAGAGAGAGGGAGGAGGGAGGGAGAGAGAGAGAGAGAGAGAGAGAGAGAGGAGAGAGAGAGAGAGAGGAGAGACGAGAGAGAGGAGAGGAGAGAGAGAGGAGAGAGAGAGAGAGAGAGAGAGAGAGAGAGAGAGAGAGAGAGAGGGAGAGGAGAGGAGAGGAGAGAGAGAGAGAGAGAGAGAGAGAGAGAGAGAGAGAGAGAGAAAGAGAGAGAGAAAGAGAGAGAGAAAGAGAGAGAGAAAGAGAAGGAGAGAGAGAGAAGGAGAGAGAGAGAGAGAGAGTAAGAGAGAGAATGACAGGGACAGAAAAACAGAAAAAGAGATAGAGGCAAAGAAAGGCAGGAGTGAGGCGGGCTGGATGGGGGGGGGGAGAGGAGAGGAAGGGAGACATAACGGCACTAAGGAACAAGAGACCTAAGTACCCCTGAGGCAAAATATGGAGGATTTACACGGAAACATTAAGATTCGTTCGTTGGGTCTTCCCCTAAATGTGATGAATAAATAAATATATATTTCTTCCCCCCTCTTTTCTCTCTCTCTCTCTCTCTCTCTCTCTCTCTCTCTCTCTCTCTCTCTCTCTCTCTCTCTCTCTCTCTCTCTCTCTTTCTCTCTCTCTTTCTCTCTCTCTCTCTCTCTCTCTCTCTCTCTCTCTCTCTCTCTCTCTCTCTCTCTCTCTCTCTCTCTCTCTCTCTCTCTCTCTCTCTCTCTCTCTCTCTCTCTCTCTCTCTCTCTCTCTCTCTCTCTCTCTCTCTCTCTCTCTCTCTCTTTCTCTCTCTCTCTCTCTCTTTTTAACTCTCTCTTTCTCTCTCTTTCTCTCTCTCTCTCACATCTGATCTGTTCAATATCTAACTATACAACATTCTTATAAGCTATAAAAAAAAATAACAACTGTGTTTATATAATCTTATTAAAAGAAGCTATATAAGGTTTGTATTATCACCACTTGAGAAAATAGAATAAGGAGAAAATAGGAGAGGCGAGGGGAGAGGAGGTGAGATAAGAGGAGAGGGGAAGGAAAAGGGAGGTGCCTGTACGGGGAACAGGAGAGATAGGAGGAGAGGGGAGTGGACACGCGAGAGAAGGAGCCGAGGGGAGCGGGGCCTTAGAGAGGGGGAGAGGGGAAAAGATAGGGCCATTAATATCCACAAGTTTCTATCTTTCCGATTCTAACCACTTACCATGGCGTGTAATCTATCTATCTATCTATCTATAATTAAATTTATCTATCTCTCTATCTATAATTAAATTTATCTCTCTCTATCTATCTATAATTAAATTTATCTATCTCTCTATCTATCTATAATTAAATTTATCTATCTCTCTATCTATCTATAATTCAATTTATCTATCTCTCTATCTATCTATAATTAAATATATATATATATATATATATATATAGATTCAGTTCAATCATCGTCATCATCAATATCATCTTTATTTATCTTTTCGAAGGAAGGTGGAAAAAAAAAAATAATGATCCGTTTACTAGGACAAGAGGCCGAGTCACTCCATATGCAAATGGCCTCTTGAGATGAATTAAAAGAAAAAGGAAAACCGATAACTTAACGTGTGTGTTTATGCGTAGACGAGGTGAAGCATACAAAATCCTTTCCTATTCCTCCCCTTCAAGGCATAAGGAAGGAAGGAAGGAAGGAAGGAAGGAAGGAAGGAAGGAAGGGAGGAAGGAAGGAATAAAGGAAGGGAGGAAGGAAGGAAGGGAGGAAGGGAGGAAGGGAGGGAGGAAGGAAGGGAGGGAGGGAGGGAGGGAGGGAGGGAGGGAGGGAGGGAGGAAGGAAGGAAGGAAGGAAGGAAGGAAGGAAGGAAGGAAGGAAGGAAGGAAGGAAGGAAGGAAGGAAGAAAGGAAGGAAGGAAGGAAGGAAGGAAGGAAGGAAGGAAGAAAGAAAGAAAGAAAGAAAGAAAGAAAGAAAGAAAGAAAGAAAGAAAGAAAGAAAGAAAGAAAGAAAGAAAGAAAGAAAGAAAGAAAAGAAAGGAAGGAAGGAAGAAAGGAAGGAAGAAAGAAAGACAGGATGAAAGAAAGGAAAGAAAGAGAGAAAAACATACGAAAGGAAGAATCTCTCTTATCCACCTCCCCTTTACACCCTCTCTACTCCCTTCCCTCCCCTCTCCCCCTCCTTCCTTCCTCTTCTACCCCCCACAAACGCTTGGGAATTCCCCCACCTGGCGGAAGGGGTGGCTTACGAAAGGGGGGGGGGGGGTATCTGTGCCTACTATGATACATCTTCCTCGAGAACGGAAGAGGGTGTGAGGGGGAAAATGTAGGGAATAAACACAAACACGAACACATTCAAATTCAAGTTCAAAGTACAAATTCGAATGGAAATTCAAGTTCAAATGTAAATTCAAATTCAAATTATAAATTGCTGTTCATATATAAGTTCAAATCTAATTCGTTCAAATTCCAAGTTAAAAGTTATAGTTAAGTTTATATTCAAGCTTCAAAATCTAATTCAAATCCTAGTTCAAATTGAAAACACTTTATTCTACAACTGAAAAGAAGAGAATTAAAAAGAAGACGGAAAAAAGAGAGAACGAAGAGAAGAAAAATAAAACACAGATAAGTCACTGACGGAAAGCTTTGAGCAGATAAAGTACGAGGAGAAAAGAAAAAAAAAAGACAATAATAAATCTTCGCGTGAAAAGTGCTCGATATGTGAAGAGGTTGAGATACGGCGAAGGAGAGGCACGAGAGGCAGACGGAGATACGGAAGGGAAGAAGATAAAGCAGTAAGTAGCGGTAAAGAGAGAGAGGGAGGAGTGCTGATAACACGTGCACTCCGACAAAATGGAAATTCGAAGGAAATGAGGACTTCTGTAGCCTCAGGCAAAGGCATGGCGATTAAAATAGTGGAGGTTCCTGAAAACTGAATACATATACTGCAATTACATATGTAGATATATGCATGTGAACTTTTATCTATAAATATAGTGACACATACATACATGCAGATATATATAATATATATATATATATATATATATATATATATATATATATATATATATATATATATATATATATATGTATATATACATATATATCTATAATATACATAAATTATATATATACATATATATATAATAAATATATATATATATATATGTATATATATATATATGTATATATATATGTATATATATATATATATATATATGTATATATATATATGTATATATATATATATATATATATGTATATATATAATATATATAATATATACAATTTATATAATATATATAATATATATAATATATATAATATATATAATATATGATATATATAATATATGATATATATAATATATATATATATATATATATATATATATATATATATATATATATATATGTACATATACATAAATATATGCTGACATTTATACATATATACATACGTGTGTGTGAGTGTGAGTGTGAGTGTGTGTGTGTGTGTGTGTGTGTGTGTGTGTGTGTGTGTGTGTGTGTGTGTGTGTGTGTGTGTGTGTGTGTGTGTGTGTGTGTGTGTGTGTCTATATATATATACATATATATATATATATATATATATATATATATATATATATATATATATATATACATAGCTCGCCCGTGTTCTTCCCCACTCCTGGCTGGAGAACTAACGCAGAACTAAGCCACATAAAAGCCGAGAACATTTTAGGCCTGCTTGACGTAATCCAGTTAAGTGATGCCGGTGCTACAGCTCCGACTTGAGGGCCTTCCATAAATTATAAAGTATTATTTCCTCAATATTCCTCCACACATTTGCTCACGCTGTCGAGTCGGGCGTTCTGAGGCCGTTTGTTGCGCGCGGCGAAGAGAGGGGGAATGCAGGGAGGAAGAGGAATGGAGGGAGAAAATGAAGGACTGCAAGTAGGAAGAGAAATGGAGGGAGGAAATGGAGAACTGCAAAAAGGAAAGGCAATGGAGGAAGGAAGAGGAGGAATGCAAGATGGACGAAGAATGGAGGAAGGAAATGGAAGACTGCAAGAAGGAAGAGGAATGGAGGGAGGAAATGGAGGACTGCAAAAAGGAAAGGCAATGGAGGAAGGAAGAGGAGGAATGCAAGAAGGACGAGGAATGGAGGACTGCAAAAAGGAAGAGGAATGGAGGGAGGAAATGGAGGACTGCAAGAAGGAAGAGGAATGGAGGGAGGAAATGGAGGACTGCAAAAAGGAAAGGCAATGGAGGAAGGAAGAGGAGGAATGCAAGAAGGACGAGGAATGGAGGACTGCAAGAAGGAAGAGGAATGGAGGGAGGAAATGGAGGACTGCAAGAAGGAAGAGGAATGGAGGGAGGAAATGGAGGACTGCAAAAAGGAAAGGCAATGGAGGAAGGAAGAGGAGGAATGCAAGAAGGACGAGGAATGGAGGACTGCAAGAAGGAAGAGGAATGGAGGGAGGAAATGGAGGACTGCAAAAAGGAAGAGGAATGGAGGGAGGAAATGGAGGACTGCAAAAAGGAAAGGCAATGGAGGAAGGAAGAGGAGGAATGCAAGAAGGACGAGGAATGGAGGAAGGAAATGGAAGACTGCAAGAAGGAAGAGGAATGGAGGGAGGAAATGGAGGACTGCAAAAAGGAAAGGCAATGGAGGAAGGAAGAGGAGGAATGCAAGAAGGACGAGGAATGGAGGAAGGAAATGGAAGACTGCAAGAAGGAAGAGGAATGGAGGGAGGAAATGGAGGACTGCAAAAAGGAAAGGCAATGGAGGAAGGAAGAGGAGGAATGCAAGAAGGACGAGGAATGGAGGACTGCAAAAAGGAAGAGGAATGGAGGGAGGAAATGGAGGACTGCAAGAAGGAAGAGGAATGGAGGGAGGAAATGGAGGACTGCAAGAAGGAAGAGGAATGGAGGGAGGAAATGGAGGACTGCAAGAAGGAAGAGGAATGGAGGGAGGAAATGGAGGACTGCAAGAAGGAAGAGGAATGGAGGGAGGAAATGGAGGACTGCAAGAAGGAAGAGGAATGGAGGGAGGAAATGGAGGACTGCAAGAAGGAAAGGCAATGGAGGGATAAAGAGGAAGACTGCAAGGAGGAAGAAGAATGGAGGATCAAAGGGAAGAAGAGTGTAGGAAGGAAAAGCAACGAAGGGAGAATGAGGAGGAACGCAGGAAGGAAGAGAAAGGGAAAGAAGAGGAGGAGGGGTAAGAGAAGAAATGCAGGAAGGTAAAGGGATGGAGGGAGGGAGGGAGGAGGAGAAGAAGGAATGCAGGAAGAAATAGGGATAGAGGAAGGAGGAGGAATAGAGGGAGGAAGAAAAAGGGAGAGAGTAGTAGTAGTAGGAGGAGGAGGAGAAGAAGAAATGCAGGGAGGAACAGGGATGGAAGGAGGGAAGGAAGAGGAGAAGGAATGCAGGAAGGTATAGAGATTGGATGAAGGAAGAGGAATAGAGGGAGGAAGAGGAATGGAGGAAGGAGGAGGAATGCAGGGAGGAAGAAGAAAGGAGGGAGGAGGAATGCAGGGAGAAAGAGGTATAGACGAAGGAAGAGGAATACAGAAAAGACGAAAGGAGGGAGAAATTATGAAGGAAGGATAAATGCATGGAGGAAGAGGTGCGGAGGGAGGAGGAGGAATCCGAGAAGGACGGAGGGTGGAGGAGGACGAGGTATGCAGAAAGGAAGAAAAACGGAGGGAGGAGGAGGAATGCAGGAAGAAAGAAGAACAGAGGGAGGAGGGAGGAGTAGTGTAAAAGGAAGAGAAATGAAGGGAAAGGCACGGAGGGAGGAGGAGGAGGAGCAGGAAGAATGCAGTAGGAGGAGGAACGGAGGGAGGAGCAGGTAGGGAGGGAGGAAGAAGAGGTACAGAGAAGGAGGAATGGAGAGAAGAGATGAACCGAAGGGAGGGAACAGGATCGGATAGAGGATGGGAGGAAGTGGAGGAAAGGGGAATAGAGGGAGTAAGGAGGAATGAAGAGAGAGGAACTGAGGATGGAAGGAAGAATGGAGGAAGGAGGAAACACGAAGGGAAGAAGAATGGAAGGAAGAGAGGGAACAGAAAATAAGGAGGAATGGAGGGAAGGAAGGTAAAGAAGAGGAGGAATAGAAGGAGGAAAGACAGAGGGAAGAAAAAGAAGTAAGAGATGAAGGAGGACGGAAAAGAGGGAAGAGGAAGAACGGAAGGATGAGTAAGAGGAAAGAAGGAACCGAGGAAGAAGTAGTGATAAGAGTGAGAAGAAACGAAGGGATGAGAAAGAATGGGGAATAAAGCAGAAATGAAACGCAGAAGGCGACAGGCGAGAAAGTTAGGTGATAAAGGAAGTGAACAATCGGGCACAATCGTCAATACATTCCAGAAACAATATTCAAATAATCGAAAAGTAGCATTTCCAAACTATCTTACCTTCATAAACACATACATACATATATACACACACAAAGAAACAATCACACACGTACACGCACACAAAACGGTCATTTCAACACACATTAAATGTAGAGCTCTTTCTCCGTCACCACAACGCTGACAAATGAAATGTCACTTCCTGTTCGACGGCTTGAAAATCTTTTGTTGCAATATGCATTCAAGACAAGAGTAAAAGCGACCGCTCCATGACGTAAGAAATCGCATGCACAACTGCATGACATATCTTTAATATCATCAACTTTCAACACGAGACAAGTTCACCTGACATGCATGAACTTCCGCACTTCCAAAAAAAGAAAGAGAAAAAGAAATAGCATTACATTCATCCTGTGTGAAATCCATGACTCCTGCAAACGGAAACGTTATTCGCGGAAATAAAAAAACCGGTGATTCTTCTTGCAATCGTTCTCGCGTCTATCGTATTTTCAACCATTTCCAAACCAAGAATGACGGACTGGGTAAAATAAACACAATGCCGTATCTCCCACAAAGTGGCCAAGCCATGACTGCTTTAGGTCGCGGATTTTCCAAACGATTTCTCCTCCGCTTAGGCAGCAATAACAACAAGAATCCTGATACAAAAAGCTGCGCTCTGTATTGCATTGCACATGATCTGCTCACAAACTCCGTCGTAAAATAATCACAAAGAAAATGTAAACATCAGCATAGAAAACGGATTTCAAAAGAACCCTAAATATCAAAGCCCGAATATTAATACAAATGCAGCACGAGCTCTCCGCCTCGGGGAAAAATACATTTATACACCGCACGACAAAAATCTGCAACAGCGAATAACGCACTCTTGCAACGAGGAAAACAAAATCATATTCTTAAATCCTGCAAGGAACACCTGACACATGACGCTAGGTGCGCTTGGCGGGGATGCAACGCCACGGCTTAAATCTGCGGCAACAATTCGTGCAACAGGAAGTATCGCCTGAATCTAACGTATTCACATGCGCGTATGTCTGTCTGGGGATTGTGTGTGTGTGTGTGTGTGTGTGTGTGTGTGTGTGTGTGTGTGTGTGTGTGTGTGTGTGTATGTGTGTGTATGTATGTGTATATGTGTGTGTGTGTGTGTGTGTGTGTGTGTGTGTGTGTGTGTGTGTGTGTGTGTGTGTGTGTGTGTGTGTGTGTGTGTGCATTTGCATCCGGGCACGTGTACGTCTGTACGCTGTAAATATCCTAAATTTCTTCCTCATTTCTTCCCTCACCGGTACACAGATGATAGAAGTGGAGGTGATGGACCCCCCCCCCCCTCGCCCCCTCAGAAGCGAGGTGCCGCGCCGGTGAGGAGGAAGGGAAGTCGCTCTTCAACTTGCCTAATGACAATATCGACTGCAGCTGCCAATCTCCTGCGCTCTCTCTCTCTCTCTCTCTCTCTCTCTCTCTCTCTCTCTCTCTCTCTCTCTCTCTCTCTCTCTCTCTCTCTCTCTCTCTCTCTCTCTCCAGAATATGAATACATACATATATACATACATACATACACGCACATGCACTCACGCACACACACACATATATATTAGGCCTATCTGTATGTATGTTTTCTTGATTATTTGTGAGCATAAGTGTAGATATACAAGTAGGTGTCTATGTATGCGAGTCTTTTTTATCCCCCTCTTTTCATTTTCCCCTTTTCCCTCTCACCCCTTCCCAACCCCTCCCCCTACCCGACCCCCGCCCACCGATCCCATCCCGACGCCGCCCTCGAGCCGTTCCATCAAGTGCTCCAGCGCCTCGAGGGCCTGCCGCGGAGCTCCCCCTCAAGCGCGGACCCGACCGGCTGCCCGCCTCACAGCCTCCCCTTCTGCTCGGCTGGACACCCGGCTGAGTATTCCATTGAATTTCCTATCGACAATTACGGCACTACCTGCCTTACGCAACGGTTCATTTTGTTACTTGCTCCGCTGAATACTGCATCACCTCCTTCACGGAACACTGTGCTACCTGCTTCACGGCGAGGCAGGCCGCGTCGAGGAGGAGCGGGCGCCGACGGATCTTCTCGAGTCACTGGCGCGTCTTCTCCGGTGGATAGGTCGGTCCAACTCGAGTATATGAGATTTGTATTTTTTTCGGATAGATTCACTAGATGTTATGTAAGCATACTTATGTGTATATATATATATGAATATGAATATGTGTAAATTGATGTGTAACAGCCTGTTAAGCTACTCCTAGATATAATGTTCTAATGAATAATAACATACCCGCGTATGCTTACATATGCAAATATTTTCCAGTTGCCCTATTTAGTTATTCCATACTAGTCTTATCCTCGCTGTTACCTTTATTATCGTCATCATTTCTACGACAAAAGATACGATAATCATTGTAGTTACTTCATTCTCGGGATTTCTATAATTATTTACATGCTCTTGCGACAATCACTACTGTGTCTGTAGCACTTTGCAAGCTTGTTTTACTGCCCAATGCTAATCTTCTAATTCCTTTTACTACTCGCATTAACTCGCTTTTTAATACTCGCTTTTACTACTGACTTCACCCGAGTGCTTCACTAACTGCATCACTTAACATTTTAGTGTCTTTTTCACTGCTTTCCTCGGTGTCTAGAGAACCTGCTTCATTAAACAGTTTACTAGCCACTTCTCTAGGTTTCGAAAACGGTCTACGGCAATTCACTCGCCATACTGAAGGTAGTTTTTTTCGTCATAGCGTCTTCATAAATTATATACACTTTTGAGTCACTATTTCACCGAGTTATTTTTTTCGATATAATTATTGTCTTTGTTTTGTTTCATCGCTTTATCGTACATTTTGCTTTTTCTCTGCCTTCGTAGCTTTACCATAAATCATATATCTTATTTGCTGACCTTTTCTCTGCACAACTTCACTGCATATTTTCTATTCCATTTTCTCTGACGTTTCCCTGTACATTTTACATCCACATTTTCTTCCTAATTTCATTATCCTTTTACACTGCATTTCTTCGTAGTTTCACTGTACATTTTTATTTTCCTGTGCTTACATTCCTTGTTTTCCGCCGCTGTGTCAAGTACATATAAATTTCATTTTCCTTCATACCTTCACTGTACACTTTCCATTCGTTTTCTTTCCTCCTGAACATTTTTACTTTATTTTTCTTTTATCTTGGTACATTTTATACTTCTCCTTTCTTCGTAGCATCGCCGCGCGTTTTACTTTCCTCTTTTTCCGTCGCGCGTTTTTTACCGCTTTTTAGCTCCGCCGAATGCCTTCCAATCTCCACCCTTAAGAGCCTTTAATATCTCCCTTGATTGCTTTGCTGCGGTTCCATATCGTTTCGGCACAAGCTTCATCATAAAATGCTTTACGGCCAGCTTTACAAGAGCGCCTTCCCCTCCTCCCTTGCTCTCCCTCTCCCCTTACCCATACCCCTTCTCCCTCGCTCACCTCCTCCTCTTACCCTTCCCCTCCCTCGCCCCCTCCTCTTACCCAAACCCCTTCTCCTCCCTTTTCTTCTCTTTCCCTCCTCTTACTTTTCCCCCTTCCTCGCTCCCTCCCCTTCTCTTCCCCTCCCTCGCTCCCTCCCCTTACCCATACCCCTTCTCCTTCCATTCCTTCTCTTTCCTTCCCTTTACCCTTCCCTTCCCTTGCTCCCTTCCCTTACCCAAACCCTTTCTCCACTCTTTCCTTATTTCTCCTATCTTCCTTACCCTCTTCCCATCCTCTCCTCATCCTCTTCTAACCTTTCCTTAACCCCCCCCCCCTTCACAACTAACCTCCCTATCCGTCCCTTGCACATCCACCTCATCCAACTCCACCCCAACGCTCTCTAACCATCCCTGTAACTTTCCCGAAGGTTTCCCCCAACCCCACCTAACCCCTACTCCACAGGACCCTCAACCCACTCCCAATCCACGGAACCCCCAACCCCATGGCAACCCCAGGGAACCGTTAACCCCCACGCAACCCCCTCCCCCACCCCCACCCCACGGAACCCCCCCCCCTCATCCAGACATCCCCCCCCTCTCTCGGTCTCGCCTTCACGTCGTCCAAAATTATCTCGAGCAGGAGTTTTTACTTCCCTTTTCTCTCTATGCTTTACCGGCCACTCCACTCCCCGTCAACTCTTTCAACAAACCGCTTCGTTATCGGCCTCGTCTCACGCTTCTACTCCCCCTTTCCCCTCCTCTTCCTCCCTTCCTCCCTCCCTCCCTCCCTCCCTTTCCCTCTCCCTGGAAACTCCATTTTCGCCCCCCCTCCCCCCCCAATCCCCTCCTA
>NC_061855.1:30933776-30936276 GCF_019202785.1 Penaeus chinensis | reverse complement strand
CGTAGCAGTTCTAGGTAATGCACCAAAGGACAAAGAACAATGTGGCAATTCCCTGCCCGGAGCCTCCTGCACGAGGTCATCCGACATGTAAACAGTCATCAGACAGCGTGACGACACATATAGTAACGTGGCTTGGCACCCTCTTCCACCGATTGCACCACCGTAATATAATGCCCGCCCGGCCGCCGTAGAGTCTAGTTTGGCTTGGTCCCTCGCCGCCACATCAACTCCGCAGCTGTCATGACAGGTTTTGCCTTTTTTTCTGTTTTTATTTTAGGAAGCACTTGCTGCCACCTACTTATTAGCGTTTAAAAAACCAGTCTGATAATCCCGGTGATCCCGTTAGTACTGTCGTTACTGTTTTATTTGTTTATCCGCTGATATAAACTTGAGGACGTTGTAACCTGATGGGGCATTGTCTATCCCTGTGGGAGAGTGTTGCCGCTGCAGTGTTATTGTTTCTGATAAAGTATTGCTTGTTAACTAAAAGCAAACACATCCATACACATATGCACACACACACACACACACACACACACACACACACACACACACACACACACACACTCTCTCTCTCTCTCTCTCTCACAGACAAAGACACATTCACAGACACAGATACACAAACAAACAAAAACAATCACAATCACACAGAGAAAACAAATTCACACATGTCTCTATCTGTGTGTGAATATGTATATATATACACTACCATATATGAGCACGCACGCGCGCGCGCGCGAGCGCGCACACACACACACACACACACACACACACACACACACACACACACACACACACACACACACATATATATAACTATTTCAAGTATATGAGCATATCGTATAATTTTTTTTACCAATTATAGCTCGAACATTTACTCTAATAACGATTAACAATTCTAGTAACGCGATTCTAACAACAATTCATATAACAAACAGGCTGACTCGTTATATTTTGTAACTTAATGTTCACGATGATCTAACGTTATCTATAAATCTGTTCTATATTGCTTAATGCTTTGTCACTTCCTCTTCCTCCTCTTCTTCGTCGCTTCCTCTTCATTTTCCTCCTCCACTCTCTTCTTCCTTCCTTTATTCCTTTCCTCTCTATCCTTCTTCCCTTCCTTCCCCTTCCCCTTTATCCCTCCTTCCTTCCTTTATTCCCTGCCTGCCTCCTTATCCCTCCTTCCTTCCCTCCTTCTCTCACCCAGTTCACTTTATCTTCCCCCGCACCCCCGCCGTTCCCTCCGGCCCTCCCTCTTCCCTCCATATCCCGCCTCTCTTCATTCCCCCCTCCTTATCCTTCCCCTCTCTCAAGTCTATCACTCCGCTTTGTCTCCCCCCCCTCCCTACCCCCGCCGTTCCCTCCTCCCTCCTTCCTCCCTTCCTTTAACCCTTCCCACCCTCTTTATCCCTCCTTCCCTGCTTCCCTGCCTCCCTCCCTCCCTCCCTCCCTCCTTCCCTCCCTCCCTCCCTCCCTCCCCCAGTCCATGTCTCCGCTTTATCTCCCCTTCCCCAAGACCCCGCAGCTCCTCCCATCCCCCCCATCCCCACCCCAAAAGGCACGGTGCCATTTGGCTTTGGCCTCTGGAAAATCCTCACAAATCGAAGGGTCTTTCTCACTTGACAATCGCACGAGTCCGACTTGACATTCCTGAAACTTTTCCTTGACTTTGGGAGACTTAACTTGACATGAGTGACGGACTTATCTTAAAATTCGGAGAGAAATCAAATTAGCAACGCGGGGAGAAGTGCGCGCGCGATTTTAAGAAGAGTCGGTTGCTCCCCAGGCTTTCCTCTTTTCCCTTCTTCTTTTGTTCTGTCTTTCTGTCTCTGTCTATGTCTCTAAATATCTGTCTGTCTGTCTATCTCAGTCTGTCTCTGTCTTTATGTCTATCTCAGTCTGTCTCTGTCTTTCTATCTGTCTGTCTGTCTCTATCTCCGTCTGTCTGTTTATATCTGTCTTTCTGTCTCTGTCTACCTTTCTATCTCTGTCTATGTCTCTATCTCCCTGTCTATCGTTCTGTCTCTCTGTCTCTCTCTCTCTCTCTCCTCTCTCTCTTTGTGTGTGTGTATACATATGTATATATACATACATAAACATATATATCTATATACTAAAATAAAATTATCAAACGAAAAACAGCTAAAATGGCCACGCTACCTAACATAGCGTTTGTTTTATCTCTTCCCACTTCGCGAATAATTCTGTTTTCGTTACGACTCGGTCAGGGAGAAATACTTACTCGTTTGCAGAAGTTCTCGCTCATTTTCTTGCCTCTGTTATCCACGTTTCTTTCTCTATCGCATTTTTTTTCTTTATCTCTCTCCTTTTTTTATCATAATCCTCAAGTAAGTTTTAGCTGGACTGCCTTTCCACTTTCACATTTACCTGCCCTCTCATTCGCATCCGCCGAGACAATTGCAAACACAACCGTAAATAGAGATGATGAAAATATAGAAGAGAAGAGAAAAAGAAGTGAGAGAAAAAATAAATAAAA
>NC_061855.1:30903776-30911276 GCF_019202785.1 Penaeus chinensis | reverse complement strand
AGGGAGGAGCATTTGCGGTGATGTTCTTGGGGGTGGTGTGCTTGGTCACTGGTTACTCTCCCTCGACTTCCCCTCCTTCCCCTCCCTCTCCCTTCTTCACCTGCTTCTCCCCCCTCTCCCCTACCCTCTCTTGCTTCTATCCCCTCTCCCCTTCCCTCCCCTGCTTCTCCTCTCTCTCCTCTTTCCCTCCTCTCCCCTGCTATTCCCCTTCCCTTCTCCCCCTTCCCTTCCACTTGCTTTATTCCCCTCCCTTTTCCCCTATCGGGCCCCCGCACCCGCCCTCTCCCTTTTTTTTGGGTTTATTGATAATTTACTGGTCGCCCGCGCTCACGGGAGGAGAGGCTCAGCGAGGAATCCCCCCCCCCCCACCGAGTCACAGTATTTAAGAGAAAAGACAAATCCTTCCAGCCCACCGAAGGATCTCTGCAGAAAGCGACCTCTCGGACTGAGAGGAAAACCATAGATGATGATAATATTTAATATAGAAAAATGTTTTGTGTAACATTTTCTTTCATGTTTCTACGTATCAAAATACTGCAGATGAATTTATACATCGGGGTGTCCACCTTTTATGGCGGGTTTATTGTTAGGCGAAGCTAATCATGCTGAAAAAAAGCACACAATGATTCTATCAATTTCTCTTCGATATCCGCACTCGTACACACACTGCCACACCCACCACGCCAGTCGTTAGCAACTCTAACTTCACACACAAAGCAAAACACACTTGATGCTACGCCCCCATATCAGCTGTTAGCAAACTCAGACAGCAAAAACAATAATACTAATATTATATTACTTAAACTGCGGGCGTTCTTGCTCACCTTATGTCGGTTCCCGCGATGCTATCTTCAGAGGGGAGAGAAAAAGACACACACACAAAGAGGATGATAAAAGTGAGGGAAAAGATAGAAAATGAAAAATAAGGAAAAATTTGGGAAAATATAAAGGTAAGAGGAAAAAATAGAAAATAGATAAAAGTAAGGAAATAAATGGGGGGAAAATGATACAAGGGGTCGGGCAAAAAAATCAGATGAGCACTGGGATAAAGTAAGGAAACAAATAGAAAATGATTCAAGGTACGTAAAAAAATAGGAAAAAAGCTAAAGTAGGGAAAAAAATAGAACAAGATAAAGTAAGGAAAAAATGAGAACATGCTAAGTAAGGACAAACCTCGAAAATGATAACAGTAAGGAAAAATAGCAAATGATAAAGTAAGGAAAAAACTCGAATTGATAACGTAGGATAAACCAATAGAAAAAGATAAGTCAGGAAAAAAATGCAAATGATCAAGTACGGCCAACCAGACAATGCAAAAGTAAGGAACAAACTAGCAACTGAACCCGTCAGTACCCCATCGCCAACTGATTCAGTTGTCCCACATCTGCCCACTCACCCTACTCCGTTCCCCCACTCCCCCTCACCCTACCTTCCCCCCCACTCCCCTCACCCTACCTTCCCCCCCATCCCCATCACCCTACCTTCCCCCCCACTCCCCATACCCCTACCTTTCCCCCCACTCCCCTCACCCTACCTTCCCCCCCACTCCCCCTCACACCTACCTCCCCCCACTCCCAATCACCTACCTTCTACCCTCTACCCATCCCCATACCTTTCACCACAACTCCCCCTCACCTACCTTTCCCCCCCACTCCCCCTCACTCTTCCTTATGCATATAAAAACAAACCATCGTCTCCCGCTGACTCCATCTCCCCAATTCCCTCCGGATTGGGGAAGAAAAGGCCGAGTGGCTATTACTGCCCACATTTTTTTCTCTCTCTCCCTTCGTCATATACCCAGCAACTGGATTAGATTCTTCCCACCCACACCCACCTCTCCACCTCCCCACCACCCTATCCCCACCTCCCCACCCACACCCACCTCTCCACCTCCCCACCACCCTATCCCCACCTCCCCACCTCCACCTCGCTAACCATACTCCCTAATCCAGACGTTAAAAAAAAAAATCCCTACTTCTCCCCCTCCCTCCTGCCCTTCACCCCCGCCCCCCCCCCCCCGCTCCCCTTCGCCGCCGGACTTGGCCAGGCTGGCCACGTGCGTCGGAGCAGAGCCGCGGCACGAAACAGCAGGCCCCAGGAGCTTAACCCGTGATCGAGGCCCTCCCGCGACGCCCGCGAGAAATACGAACTGTAATACCCGGGGTCGGAAATGCCAACGCACTCGCCGCTGGAACAAGAAAATAAGATTTCTGGGAGCCGGTGGGGGGGATGAGGGTGAGGGTGGGGGTGGGGGTGAGGGTGGGGTGGTGAAGGTGGGGGTAAAGGTAGTGGAGAGGGGGAGAGGGGGGAGAGGGGGGAGGGGTTGGGTGAGGGAGGTGAGGGTGGTGGTGTGGGTGAGGGGGTTGAGGGTGAGAGTGAGGGTGGAGGGGAGAGTAATGGTGGGGGCGAGGGTGGAGGGTGTGGGTGAGGGTGAGGGTGGAGGGGAGAGTAATGGTGGGGGTGAGGGTGGAGTTGAGGGTAAAGGGGTTAAATATTTCCGAGTGCTCATCTGGCAACGATTTATTAGCTCGTTACGTATGGGGTAATAAATCAAGCACTAAAATACGGCACCTCCATCCTATGAATCATCCCTTGAAAACAAAAAAGGAACAACTACAATAATAAAAAATAACATTCTTTTGCAGCAGCGACAATCAACACTGTAACTTACTTTTTTTATTTATTCATATCTAGTTCCAATCCTATCGCACATTTCACAACGTGACTGCATACTGAAGAAAAAAAAAAAAAAATAGCCGCGAAAAATGTTAAAAATCCTTCGACATAATCCTATCGAGATTCGGTAAGATTTTGCGCAAGGTAGCCGCGTCTCCCCCTTCACAGAGACCCAATCCTCTCACGTAGAGCTCCTATCCTCACATGTAGAGCCATTACCCCGCATATGTACAGCCCCTACCCCTCACATGTAGAGCCACCCCTACACGTACAACCACTACTCCCCACCTCGTAGAGCCACTAACCGGCCACGTGGAACACCTATCCGCACATGCAGAGCACTCCCCCCCCCCCACCCCCCATATGTAGAGTCCCTACCCCAACACGTAGAGCCCCTATCCTCCGACGTAAACCCACTGCCGACCCCCAACACGTAGAACCCCCCCTATCCCCCACTCGCCCCCCCTCTAACCAAAGACGCTCGCCGCTTCGGTCCAGCCCTTACCCGAAGACCTTTAGCGCTGACAGCACCCCGCACACGGGAGCCCGCCGCCGAGCGCCCTCTACGAGAGCAGAACACGGCAGAGAAAACCGCTGTGCACTCGCCCGAGAGGAGTCGCACGCAGCCTCTCCTGGCTCTGCATTGGGGTTGGCGTGGGTTTTACGCGACCTCCTTTTCCTTGATGGAGGTTTCGACTTTAGCGTTTGCCTGCGTCTCGCTTGCTTGCTCTAGGGGCCATGTTCAGGAATGCCATTCTTAACACCAAGAGCAGCTATAACATCAATAATATCTAGAACAACATCAATAATATCTATAATAACATCAATAGCAGCTATAGCAACATCAAGAACATATATAAGAACATCAAAAGCGTTTATGGTAACATCAACAGCAACTACAACATCAACATCAGAGAGGGGGAAAGGGAGAGAAAGAAGAGTGAAGGGAAAGGAAGCATGAAGAACGAAGAGGGAGGGTAATGTGAAGTGAAGAAAAGAGGGAAAAAATAGAGAGGGAAGAATACAAAAAAACAAAGACTGCGACTACAACAAAGGAAAAATGTTGCGCACGCCGAGGAAATTGTCCCAAACGCCTCACGCATTCTGACCGAACAGCGTCATCTCCGGCAAAGAGCGTTTCCGCAAGAACTGCTTCCCTGCTTGAGAACGCGACTGTGACTGGATTCGTAACTGCAACATCGTCGTGCTTGGAAGAAGTTTGGAGAAACGGAAAAGATTTTCACCTTGCAGAGCGATGATCATCGGTGGTGCAACACAACTTACCTGCAATTAAAAAATACATACCAATTAAGGTTTAATCGCATTATGTACGGGCTTATTACAAAGACTATCAGTAATAACTATTTAACGAAAGTCATCAATATTAATACCATCATCATTAAAACAATAATTATTAATATTACATAAGTAAATGCAAGTCTCTGCCAACACGCCAACCAGACAAGAAAAAAAGAAAAAAAAGAAAAAGAAAAAAAAAGAAAAAAAAAAAAATAAGATAAGGAAGAGGCACATCTTCGGTGGCATGAAGAAGACGTTATATTTCTTCCGTTATCATTGAGGCAATAATATTTAAGAACGTTTAACCATTTAACAATGATTAACGGCCGCTTGTGATTTCTCTTCGTGAACAATTAGCGCTGTCGCCTTATATCATTCATGAGGGCGGGAGGGGGAAGGGGGAAGAGAGGAAGGGAGGAGAGAGGCGCTGGTGAAATTATTTCCCAAAGGGGAAAGGAAGTGAGGGATAGATGGTGGGAAGGAAGGAAGCAGGAAAGGGGAGGGAGGGGAGGAAGGGATAGGGAGGGGAGGGAGGGAGGGAGGGGAGGGAGGAAAAGATGATGAGAGAGAGAGAGAGAGTAGAGAAGTCGGGGTTTAGAGGGGGAGAGTAGGATGCGGGGACGATGAGTGGGACCCAAAATCCCGATGGATGATAGAAGAGAGGAGAGGATGAGTGAGAGGAGTGAGAGAGAGTGAGAGTGAGGAGTGGGGAGTAAGCCGTATATCGCCTATGGAGTGGGGGAGGCCATCCGAAAGGCTACCGAACCATAATTGCACTCAATTCTCTCCCGAACTTATAAGAGGAGATCGAGGAAAAGATGAGAGAGAGAGAAAGAGAATAAAAATGAGTGAGAGAAAGAGAGAGAGAAACGAGATGAACGACCCCTAGAGATGATTTGAGAGGAGAGAGTAGAGGGTGGAATGAGAAGAGAGATGCAGTGAGATCGGTTGATGAGGGAGAGAGAGTAGAAGAGGATTGTGCAGGTGAGAGTAGAGAGAAAAGAGTGGAGAAAGAGAGTTGGAGTGAAAGAGGAAAAAAGAGAGAGAGGACAGAAGAGAGAGAGGATGAGTGAGAGAGTAGAGAGGAGAGAGGATGATTAGAAGAGATGAGGAGAGATGATGAGGATGAGTGAGAGAGATGAGAGAGAGACAGCAGAGAGAGAGAGGACCAGAGCGGGAGATTTTGGAGGAGATCGACGAGAGAGACAGAGAGGAGAACAGGAGAGAGAGAGAGAGAGATGTGTTGAGTCGACGAGAGAGAGAGAGACGGGAGAGAGAGAGAAGGAGATGGAGGTGAGAAGTGAGAGATGAGAGAGAGAGAAGGAGAGATTAAGGCGAGAGATAGAGGAAAGAAAAGGAGTTGAGAAAGGAAGGCAGGCAAGGGGAGAAGGATGGAGGATAAGAGCAGGCAGGGGAAAATGCTCAAGAAATCTGTTGGGAAAGGGCAAAAAAAACCCGCTATTCCTCCCAAAAAATACAATTTAAAATCAGAAACGTTGAGGGAAGAAAATTTCCCTTTGAAAAACCCGAAAATACCAACGAACCCCTTAAAAAACAAACACAGCCCACACACTCCTCGCGCAAAAAACAACAACAAAAAAACACGCAAACACAAATACAGACACACACACACGCAAAATAATAAATAACAAAAATAAAATTTTAAGAAATACACAAAACCGAAAAACATAAACAAAACAAAAACAAAAACCTCCTTGCAGCACAGACCGCTTCATTTTTTTACTTGCAGGAGGCGCAGAGGGGAAGGGAGCAACCCCCTTGGCCTGACCTTTGCTGACATTTACACTCCTTGAGACACAGAACGCTTGGGCGCCTCTACCGGATATCCTCCTCATTCACAAGCACAAAATGCCACGGGGAGGGGAAAGAGGGGAAGGGAGGGGGAGACGGGCTGGAGGAGGAGGAGGAGAAGGAGGAGGAGGAGGAGGAGGAATAGGAGGAGGAGGGAGAGGGGAAGGAAGGAGATACTGAGATGGGGAGGACGAGGATTGGGAAGAGGGTAAGGGGGAGACTGAAGGGGAGATAAATTGAGACGGGGGAGAGGAGGAGGGGGAGAGGGAAAGGGGGAGACTGAGACAAGGAAGAGGGGGAAGGGGGAGACTGAGACAAGGAAGAGGGGGAAGGGGGAGATGGGAGACTGAAAGGGAGAGAAGGAGGAGGGAGGAGGGGAAAGACATACGGGGAGGAGGAGGAGGGGAAAGAGGGGAGCTGAGAGGGAGAAAAGGAAGAGAGGGAAGAAGGGGAGAGAGGAGTCAGAGCCGAGGAGGGGGAAGGGAAAGGGGGAAACTGAAAGGGAGAGTAGGTGGGGGAAGAGGGGAAGGGGGTACGAAGACGGGGAGAAGGGGGAAGAGGGGAAGGGGGAACGAAGAAGGGGAGAAGGGGGGAAGAGGGGAAGGGGGAACGAAGAAGGGGAGAAGGGGGGAACGAAGAAGAGGAGAAGGGGGGGGGAGAGGGGAAGGGGGAACGAAGAAGGGGAGAAGGGGGGGAAGAGGGGAAGGGGGAACGAAGACGGGGAGAAGGGTGGAAGAGGGGAAGAAGGAACGAAGACAGGGAGAAGGGGGGAAGAGGGGAAGGGGGAACGAAGAAGGGGAGAAGGGGGGGGAAGAGGGGAAGGGGGAACGAAGAAGGGGAGAAGGGGGGGAAGAGGGGAAGGGGGAACGAAGAAGGGGAGAAGGGTGGAAGAGGGGAAGAAGGAACGAAGACGGGGAGAAGGGGGGAAGAGGGGAAGGGGGAACGAAGAAGGGGAGAAGGGGGGGGAAGAGGGGAAGGGGGAACGAAGAAGGGGAGAAGGGGGGGAAGAGGGGAAGGGGGAACGAAGACGGGGAGAAGGGTGGAAGAGGGGAAGAAGGAACGAAGACGGGGAGAAGGGTGGAAGAGGGGAAGAAGGAACGAAGACGGGGAGAAGGGTGGAAGAGGGGAAGGGGGAACGAAGACGGGGAGAAGGGGGGAAGGGGGGAAGAGGGGAAGGGGGGGAGAGGGGAAGGGGGAACGAAGACGGGGAGAAGGGGGGAAGGGGGGAAGAGGGGAAGGGGGGAAGAGGGGAAGGGGGGAAGAGGGGAAGGGGGAACGAAGTCGGGGAGAAGGGGGGAAGAGGGGAAGGGGGAAACTGAGACGGGGAGGAAGTGGATGGGAAAAAGGGAAGGGGGGAGACTGAGATGGGGAGGAGAATGGGAACAGGGGACAGGGGGAAAGGGAGGAGGAGGGGGAAGAGGGACAGGAGGAAAGGGAGGAGTAGGGGGAAGAGGGAAAGGGGGGGAGAAGGGGGGGAGAAGAAGGAAGTGGAAGGGAGAAGAAGGAGTGATATTGAAACGGGAAGAAAGACAACACAGTAAAGAGGGTGAAAGGGAGAGAAACAAGAGCGGAGAGAGAAAAAAATGAAGACCGCAGAAGGGGATAATGGGGAAGGAGGAAAACAAAGTGGGAATGGAAAGAGATGGAGGGAAGAAAGTAGGGAGAGAAGGGCTTAGGGTGGGGAATAGGAGAGAGTGAAGAAGGAAAATAAAA
>NC_061855.1:30886276-30893776 GCF_019202785.1 Penaeus chinensis | reverse complement strand
ATACCCACAGACACCAAAGACGTTTATGTAAATTATCTCTGTCTCTGTCACTCTGTCGCTCTGTTCGTGTGTCTGTCCCTTTTGGTTAATAGGAGTGTTTAGGGGAGACAGTTAGCCCCCTTTTTTCTCTCTTTCTCTCCCTCTCCCTCCCTCCCTTCCTCTCTCTCTCTCTCTCTCTCTCTCTCTCTCTCTCTCTCTCTCTCTCTCTCTCTCTCTCTCTCTCTCTCTCTTTCTTTCTCTCTCTCTTTCTTTCTCTCTCTTTCTTTCTTTCTTTTTTCTTTCCTTCCTTTCTTTCTCTCTCTCTTTCTTTCTCTCTCTTTCTTTCTTTCTTTTTTCTTTCCTTCCTTTCTTTCTCTCTCTCATACATAAAAAAGAAAGAGAAAAATGGGAAGATTAATGGCTGTCCCGAGTTTTAAAAAAGAGCTGTAGTGAGTGTACCTCTATGGAATCCATTAATTTTGCTTGTGTCTTTTTTGAAGCAGGTAGATTCAACGCACACTCTGCCTTGATAAATTCTGGTGTTTTTAAACATTCATTAGGAGTGTAAGGGCGTGATTAATTTGACTGTGCTGTTCTTTTTATGTAAAGAGTTTTAATTGTTTATATATCGTCCATTAATTCATCATTGCAATGAGCAGTCTAGCTTGTTCTCAAGAAAATACTGATATCTATCTATCTATCTATCTATCTTTATCTATATACACATATATACATATATATACATATGTACATATATATATACATATATACATATTTACATATATATACATATATACACATATATACATATGTACATACATATATACCTATATATGTATATATATACATATATATATATATATATATACATTTTTTATGTAAATATATGTATATGTATATGTATCTATATAATATATATACATACAGTATATATAATATGTGTGTGTGTGTGTGTGTGTGTGTGTGTGTGTGTGTGTGTGTGTGTGTGTGTGTGTGTGTGTGTGTGTGTGTGTGTGTGTGTGTGTGTGTGTGTGTGTGTGTGTGTGTGTGTGTGTGTGTGTGTGTGTGTGTGTGTGTGTGTGTGTGTGTGTGTGTGTGTGTGTGTGCGTGTGTGTGTGTGTGTGTGTGTGTGTCCATGTGTATGTGCATAAATCAGTGAACCTTGTGCTTTCAAATCTTTTGCTTGCACTGGACGCACATTCGCCATGTTATCCCTTGAAATTCTCTAATCTTCGCGTTCGAGGCCACGCCGCCCCAAGGAGTCCTTTCCCGGCAAATGAGAAGAAGCACGACGCGCCGACCACGCTCTGGATAGCCTTGTCGCGAGCCTTTCCCTCGACTTCACTTGTGTTTTGGAACGAGGAATCACAACTCGGGTGGAATCCGAGACATGTATAAACACGCACGGAACACGCAGCGGCAAGAACGGTCTGCAAAGCTCGCCGGTGTTGAAGCAAACGCGGCTTGATATATGCGAAAACTTTCTCTCGCCGCACAAGAAACAAGAGATGTTTAGTGTCAAAATTAAGTTGAAAGATACGGAAGTCCAACAAAAGTTTCCCCGCCGCGGCCGCCACCTCCCCTCCCCCTTCCCCCCCATCTCTCCCCCATCCTCTATCCTCCTCCTCCACCTCGCCTTCTCCCATTTTCCCCACCTCTCCCTCTCCCCCCACTCCACTGCCCCATCAAACCCCGCTTTCAGCACCGAAGGATATTCCCGAACCCAGACCGGGATGATACGAAGGGACGAGGCAAAGAGAATGTGGAGAGATGCAGAAAGAGGATGAAAGGAAAGATACGAAGAGAGGAAACGACCAGATTATGAGGTGAGACGAAGATAAGGTAAGAAGAGTAGGTGCAAAAAACAACAACAACAACAACAACAACACCAACAACATCGGTGGACAGGCATCTTACGGAAGCGAAGACGAAGCAAAGTCGGTGGTTGTGGCCGCACTAGAGGGTGGGGATGAGGGGGGTGGGGGGGGGTGATGCAACACACACACATACACACCGACTCGCACGCCCTCCTATATCAATAAATCACAAACGCCCGTCGCGATTCTACGAAACTTTCCCCCGCCCACACACACTCTCGCGGTCTCTTTGTCTTAATCTGTCACCCTCGCTGACTTTGGTAGCCCAGCCATTTACTACTTGTCTCGAAGCGGTGGCGGCGGTTGTTGTCAATGTTGCCAGAAAAAAAGGGGCGTTGCTGTCATGTTGGGTTACTTGAGGTATTGATGTCACTGAGTTACTTCGGTGTTTGCTGTTGTAAGGAGAGACTTTGGGTATTGCTGTCATATCGAGTTACTGGAGTTACTGTTGTCATAATGTTAGTCTCTTAGATGACATAGGATCCCCATGCCGGATAACACCCCCCCTTCCCCCCCTCCCTACCACAGTAGCACTTTATCTCCATCATCCCCCCCCCCCCCCCCCCGAACTTCCTTCTTCTCCGGAGTAGTTCCCTTTGCTCGGGCGAGAGTCAAGTTCCGTCAAGCGGGTCCCCGAGTACAGGCCCAGGACTTGGCCCAACTTGTCAAACTTGTCGTGGAAGGTACTGCCGATATGAATCACGCTGGGAGGAAAGTCGGGGAGAGTTTTCGTGTGACAGGTGGCAAGGGGTGCCGCCCCCGTGTCGACTTCAGGAGAGGCGCCATGTCAAAGGCCTTCAGGAGAGAGACCCTCGATGGCGACGGGAAGAAGCCGTAAGGGCGACGGCTCCATTACTTTACGGTTAATAATGATACGTAAATGCGAAAAGCCTAGACTGCTTGAGTCGTCGATTCTAATGGGTTTCCCCTAATTCTGTGAGGTGAAGGAGGAGGAGGAGGAGGAGGAGGAGGAGGAGGAGGTGGGTGAGCCGCCACTGGAAGGAGGGGGGGGGGGGGGGTAATGGGAGACAGAGTGGTGGAACGCAAGGAAATTAATATCATAGGAAAATCTGCGGTTGACGATAAAAATTTTATCAGTCATGCTTATCTATCACAAAATAACTTCATATCTGTATAAACGTGATTCCAAATGAAAATAAACCCTTTTATATTCTTTCTATCACTCTTTTTTTTTTTTATTCCTTCTTCCAGTTAAGTGAGGCAATCACGCTGCAATTTAACCAAGTGCAATCCATTTTCAAGACGATTTCTCCACCCCTCCCCTCTCCCCCTCCCTCCTTTATCTCAAGCATTTTTACGTCCTTCGATTACAGGCTGTTCAATAAAATGGTGAATAATTTCGCAAGTTAGGATCTGAATATATCAAAACGACCTCTAGACGCAAGCACACGACCCTCGCACTTTCGCTGTTCTGTGGGTAGAAGGAGAAAAGGAAATAAAGAAGAGGGAAGAGAAAACATCAAAATATCTTAACGAAGATCTTTTTGATTCTTATCTTTCTTTATCTCTTCGCGGAGTCTGTATTTTCGAACTTATTATCATCAGCATTATTTTCTTCGCACGAACGATGACAAGTGAAAATGTATCAATTGCAATGGATAACTTCACAAACTCGAGAGATGTAACAGACGAGTTTCGTTTAGAACTATGGAGTTCTGATTTAGATTTTATCGAAACGCGTCAATTAAATCTCTCGTGAAGTTAAGCTTTTCATTTTCATTTAAACCTCTCTTCTCTTCCCATCCATCTGGTGTTATATCCTAAAGGCAGTGGCACGCTCCCCCCACCCCCCTCACACACACACACACACACACACACACACACACACACACACACACACACACACACACACACAAATAAAAAATACATTAAAATCAAATAAAAAATAAATAAATAAATAAATAAAAATCGAGCCACAAGGCAACGGCCCCTCCCGCGAACAAAACCGGGCAGCTCTCTCCCACGCCGTGTTTTTCCTCGCCGGTACCAGCTGGGCAAATAGAGACGAGATAAGAGGCCTTGCAATATAATTTTCTTCTCTCGCCGAGACGCTAAGCTGAATGACCCGCACGCACACGCCGCTATTTACACACTTCCGATAACAGGTTCATCTCTGGAGGTTGATGCTTATCTCTGGCGTTATCAAAGGGATTTTTTTTAAATCGGAGTTTGGAGATAACACAAGCAGGATATTTAATTGATGATTGTCTCTTTATCGGAGATGAAGAGATTGAGAGATTGAGAGATTGAAAGGGAGAGGGAGGGAGGGAGGGAGGGAGGGAGGGAGGGAGGGAGGGAGGGAGGGAGGGAGAGGGAGAGAGAGAGAGAGAGAGAGAGAGAGAGAGAGAGAGAGAGAGAGAGAGAGAGAGAGAGAGAGAGAGAGAGAGAGAGAGAGAGAGAGAGAGAGAGAGAGAGATAGAGAGAGAGAGAGAGAGAGAGAGAGAGAGAGAGAGAGAGAGAGAGAGAGAGAGAGAGAGAGAGAGAGAGAGAGAGGGAGAGAGAGAGATGGAGAGAGAGATGGAGAGAGAGATGGAGAGGGAGATGGAGAGGGAGAGGGGGGGAGGGAAGAAGGGGGGAGGGGGGGGAGAGAGGGAGAGAGGGAGAGAGAGAGAGAGAGAGAGAGAGAGAGAGAGAGAGAGAGAGAGAGAGAGAGAGAGAGAGAGAGAGAGAGAGAGAGAGAGAGAAAGAGAGAGAGAGAAACGACAGATCGAGAAAAAGGAGAGACGCGGAGAGGTGAAGAAATGAATGAGAAAAACGAAACAAAGAGAGAATTTGTAAAAAAGGGAAATCATCAAGAGCCTTAAAAAGAGAAAGAAGAAAAGAAACAGACAAACAAACAAAGAAACATCATCCCGAATACGGCAAGAAGAGCCCTAGAGAGAGCAAAGAAAGGAATCGCGGAAAATCAAGAAGCCGTTCGTGTGTTCGCGCTGAATACCGTCCCCCGTCTGTTTACCTATCACGCCGCACTGTTTGTTTGCAATCTCACCAGATAGCAAGACGCCCAGGTTAATCCAAATACGAGATGCACCCGACGCCCCCCCCCCCCCCCTCTTCCCCCCTCCTGACGCACCCGCCTTCCCCTCCTGCCTTCCCCTCCTCCCTTACCCGTCACTTCTTCCCCCTCTCCCCCTTACCTGTCTCTTCCCTCCCTCCCCCCTCCCCATCTCTTGCTCCCCCTCCCCCACCTTACCCGTTTCTTCCCCCCCTTCTCCCCCCCTTTCAACTCCTGACACTTCAGAAGGTGGCTGATATCGAAACCTTCAGCAACAGGTAACAGCGGCAGATTTTCTCTTCCTTTCCTTTCCTCCTCCTCCTCCTCCTATTCCCTCCCTTTCACTTAAATTTTCTTTTTTCTTCTCCTCCTCCTCCTCCGCCCCTTTCTCCTTTTTCTCCTCCGTCTTCCCATCAATTTCCTTAATTTCTTTATATAATAAAATTAATATCTACTATATTCCAAGAAAGCTTCGAAATAAGCATTGCAAATGATGCATAAATAAGGCAAGTGAAGTAATACAACAACATATAATAATAACATCAGCAAAAACAACAAAAGCAAATATAACAAGGACATCAAAACCGCCTACGAAAACAATTTGAATGATTAATATAAATTACTAATATTACTAATAATAATAAGCACATCGATCATGATAATTGCAAAAATAACAACAATAGAAATGCAGAAATGGATGACTGATGATGATGATGATGATGATGATGATGATGATGATGATGATGATGATGATGATGATGATGATGATGATGATGATGATGATGATGATGATGATGATGATGATGATGACGATGACAATAATAATTACAAAAAAAGCGAAAACCCCACACCTTCCCTTACCCAAACCAAACAAACCTACAACCACATCACAAAACAAACAAACACACACACAAAAAAAAACACAAAACAAACCAGAAAACACCCCCCAAACTCCGCCACCAAGCGCAAAAAGCAAAATCTCCCGAGCCCATCCCAGCGAAAAGAGCGAGAGTTCCCGGCGCCAATAAACAGGGATTCGTAGGTGATTGGCCATTCGATTGGGCGAGCCTGCCATGAACCTGCTCGTGGGGAGGAAAGTTCAACGTTGATCATGCCGTGAGATGGAGAGGGGAGGGAGGGGAAGGAGTGGAGGGAGGGCAGGAGGGAAAGGAGGAGAGGGGAAGAGGGAGGTGTAAGTGGAAGGGGATGGGTAGAGAGAGGTGGAGGGGGAGGGGGAGGGAGGGGAGGAGGGGAGGGGTAGAGGGAGGTGTAAGTGGAAGGGAAGGGATAGAGAGAGGTGGAGGGGGAGGGGGAGTGAGTGGGAGAGGGAAGTAGAGGGAGAGGGGGAGGTAGAGGAAGGAGAGGTGGTGAGGGTGGGGTATGTGGATGGGGAAGGTAGAGATGTAGGTGTGTAGGGGGAGTGAGGTGGAAGTAGAAGGGTTAGAGGAGTGAGAGCGAGAGTGAAAGTGAGAGCGAGAGCGAGGGAGAGGAGAGTCAAAGAAGGGCTCTCGCCCTCTCTCAGCCGAAGGGGAGGACCTACGAGAAAAGAGAGAGAAATTCCTCCTCGAAAAGCCTTTAACTTTCGTTCTATTCTATTTCTTCTCCGATTTTGAAGAGAGAAAGATCACTCGTCTTCCTATCTCGCAGCACAGATCAAGATGGGGAAACGACGACGATGAAGCGAAGAGCAGGCTTTGGGCTCGAGAGGGTCGTCGGTCGTCCGGCGCGTTCACGACCAGCGCTGGAGGGGCCTCGGGGAGAACATAAAATCACGGAGGAAGAGGGAGACGAAAGAGTGGGGGTGGGGGTGGGGGTGGGGGTGGAGGTTGGTGAGAGGAAGAGGGAAAGGGGGGGAGAGAGTGGAAGGAGGGAGGAGGGAGGGAGTGGGAGGAAGGAAGGAGAGAGGGGAGAGAGAGAGAGAGAGAGAGAGAGAGAGAGAGAGAGAGAGAGAGAGAGTTAAGAACGTTTCTCTATGATTTCTACGCTTTCTACATTCATATTTGTTGCATGTCATAACAAGGCAACTTTATTACTTTAGTTGTATGCGGATACGACATTCCATTTCCGAATAGGGACAGCCGTGCAAACAGTTACAGAATTTCAATTCCGTGACAAAACAAATCATAATCATCACCATTATCATAATTTTCATCAACAGGTACAATAACAGGACCACCACCACAAACAACAACAACAATACCACCACCACCACCACCAGAAGCAAAAGCACAGCGAGCCCCCCACCCCCCACCCCCACCCAAAAGCGGCGAGCGCCCCGCAGAGTCGGAGCGCGAGGCACCCCCGGCAGCGTCCCCGTCGCGAAGGCCAGTGAACCGAACCGCCGCTGCACAATCACAAGCGGCCGCCGACCTTTTCGAACAACAAGGTCAGGCCGGAGGGAGAAGATTGTACTCTCGGAAATAATACATAATGCTCGAAGCAACCCCCCCCCCTCCGCCTACCCCTCCCCCTCCCCCCCCCCCCGACCTTTTGCCTCTCCTCGAGACCCATCTCGCTGACCTCTTGACAAAAAGCCTGATACTCTGGAGAACGGGGGGGGGGGGGGGCTGGAAAATTGTCGAGGGAGACGAATTCGGGGAGAGGGAAAAAGGGAGGGAGGGAGGGAGG
>NC_061855.1:30871276-30876276 GCF_019202785.1 Penaeus chinensis | reverse complement strand
AGAGAGAGAGAGAGAGAGAGTAACGGAGAGAGAGAGAGACGGAGTGAGAAAGAGAGAGAAAGAGAGAGAAAGAGAGAGAAAGAGAGAGAAAGAGAGAGAGAGAGAGAGAGAGAGAGAGAGAGAGAGAGAGAGAGAGAGAGAGAGAGAGAGAGAGAGAGAGAGAAAAAAAAAGAGAAAGGGAAAGGGAAAGGGAAAGAAAGAAAGACAAAGAAAGAGAGAGAGGGAGAGAGAATATGGAGAATGAGACAACAAAAGGACATGGAAATCCCACACAGCAAAAAAGACAGACGAAACGGCACATAACTAGAGAGAACACAACATCCGACGAATGCAGGAAAAAAAAATAGAAACCGAAACGAAAGAAAACGGAAAAGATGAAGATAAGGAAATTAAGGAAGATACAGAAGAGGAGGAAGAAGATAAGGAGGATGAGGAAGATCGGGGAGAATGAGGAGGCCGAGTGATATCATACTTATCCCCGGCCAGTGACGTCCTCCTCTACCTGGACAAATAGAAGACGTCGACCATCCTTGATGCTCAATTAGTCTGGCAAGATTGCGAGTGTTCAAGGGGCGGGGGAGGGGGGAGGGTAGGAGGGGGAGGGAATGGAGGGAGGGGGAGGGAATGGGGGAGGAGGAAGTGGAGGGGGGAGGAGGAGGAGGTGGAGGGGGGAGGATAAGGAGATTGGGAGGAGGGGGAGGTGGAGGTGGAGGGGGAGGGAATGGAGGGAGAGGGAGGGAATGGGGGGAGGAGTTGGAGAGGGGAGAATAAGGAGGTTGAGAGGAGGGGGGGGTGGATGAGAAGGTGGAGGGGGGAGGATAAGGAGGTTGGGATGAGGGGGAGGTGGAGGTGGAGGGGGAAGGATAAGGAAGTTGGGAGGGAATAGGAGGGGGGAGGAGGAGGAGGTTGGGAGGAGGGGGCGGGGTGGAGGTGGAGGGGGGAGAATAAGGGAGGTGGGAGGAGGGAATAGGAGGGAGGAGGAGGAGGAGGTTGGGAGGAGGGAGGTGGGGGGAGGTTGGGAAGAGGGGAGGGGGAGGGGAGGGAGGAGGAGAAAAGGGAGGAAGGGGAGGAGGGGGATGGAATGGGGGGAGGAGGAAGTGGAGGAGAAAGAGGTGGAAGAGGGAGGGAGGGGGAGGGGGAGGAGAGAAAATATGGGAAGAGGGGAGGGGGAGGGGGAGGAGAAGGACGACGAAGAGGAGGTGGAGGTGGAGGAGGAAGAGGAGGGAGCAGGAAATTGAGGAAGAAGAGGAGGAGGAGGAGAAGGTGGAGGAGAAAGAGGAAGAAAGAGAGGATTGAGGAATAGAGAGGACAAAGAGGAGGAGGGAAACGAATAAGAGAACGAGGAATGAACAGGAAGAGAAGGGAAAAGAGAAAGGATGAAAGGCGATCATACACAAGAGGCGAAGGACGAAAGAGAGAGATGGGGAGGAGAAAGGAAGGTGGTGTTGGCGACGACCGAACAAGAGAAAGGAAGTTGGAGGGGAAATAAACGTGGGTACAAACATATGTAAAAAATAAAGCGTACTGTGTCAGAGGATGAGGAGGCGGAAGAACTGTAAAGGATGATGTAGGACAAGGAAAAATGATAATAAACAGAACACTCAAGTACAGCCGAAGTGGGGTACTTATAAAGAGGCAAAAAACAGGGCGAGAGGGTACAGAAAAATCCCGAGGGACGTGAGTAAGGGTACAAGGGTAAGGTGGGGGGGGGGGTAGTTCCTAGAGTAAGGAGGTATTGGAGGGTCTGTGGGGAGGGAGCTCTAGGAGTAAGGAAGTATAGAGGGAGGGGGAAAGGGAGCTCTAAGAATAAGGAAGCGCAAGGAGGAAGGGAGCTGAAAGGGGGGGGGGGGGAGAAGCTCTAAGAATAAGGAAGTACAAATAGGACGGGAGCCGAAAGGGGGAGGGGGGGAGCTCTAAGAATAAGGAAGAGCAAGGAGGAAGGGAGCTGGAAAGGGGTAGAGGGATCTTAGAAAAAGGAAGTAAGGAGGGAAGGGGCTGAGAGTGGAGGGAGCTATATGAGTAAGGAAGTACAAAATCCGACGGGGTTGAGGAGGAGAGGATGCTCTAAGAGTAAAATGAGACAGGGGGATGGGGCCCTAAGAGTAAGCAATTACCGGACAGAGAAAGCTAAAGGAGTAAGGAGGGGCGGGTATAGAGGGGGGGGGGGAGCTAAGGAGTCTAAAGGGGGAGAGAGCTCTAAGAGTAAGGAGCTATGAGGGGGAGGAGGCTGATGGGGGGGAGGGATATGGGGAGAATTGAGGAGGCAGAAGGGAGAAGGATAAATCAGAGGGGAAGTAGAGGAGACAAGGATGAAGCAATGGGGAAAGGTGAAGGCAGAGGAGAGAAGGTTGAAACAGAGGTGAGGCGGGGGGGACGGGGGAGGACGAAGAGGAAGGACGAAGCAGATGAGAGAAGGGAGATGCACAGGAGAGAAGGGAGAGGAAGGGGAAGGGGAGGCGAGGTCTGCGAGTCTGCAGGGGGCAAGGAGTGGCGGCCGTTGTGGAAGGCAGAGGATCGCGCGCACGTGGTTTGTTACGAGCGCCGAGCTGTGTGTAGCCATTAATATACATTACGGCACCGCCAGTCATGCATAAATCAGCACGGATGTACTGAGGGCAAGGAGGGGGGCGTTGGGGAGGGGGGGGGAAGAATGCAGGTATGAGGGAAGGCGAGGGGGAGAGGGGGAGAGGGGGAGAGGGGGCGAGGGGGCGAGGGGGAGAAGGGGCGAGGGGGATATGAGGGAGGAGAGGGACGAGGGAAATGTGAGGCAGGGGGAGGGGAGGAGGGAGGGGAGGAGGGCGGGGAATGAGGATATGGAACAGAGAGGGTGGAGGCAAAACCACGGGGACTAATGGTTTTGTTCGCTTTGAGTAGGAACAACATTTTTTTCCCCTCTTTCCCCTCTTTTCCCTCCCTTCGCTTTCCATTTTCCTACGGGATTGTTTCTGTCGCTATTATCCCGGCAAACGTAAGGAGATAACGTTTGCCCATAGTGTAGGGTTTTCTTTTACTCCAGAAAATATGGAGTAAATGTAAGGAGATAACGACAAATAAATAAGCAAAATAGGGAAAAAAGAAAATAAGAATAACCAAATAGTAAAAATAAAGGAAAATTAAAACCCTAATTGAAAAATCAAACAAACAAATCCACAAAAAGGAAAATAAAGACAAAATAAGAACAAAAAAAAATGAAATGTAATGGGAAAGCAAAACTAAGATGAAAAAAAAAACAGAAGACAAACAAAAAATATAAAATGGGCCCGAAAGACAAAGTACAAATAAAATAAAAAATATAATAAAGAATAAAAGAAAATTAAAACAACGACAAACAAACATACAAACGAGCACAAAGAAGGAGGAAAGAAAAACTATAAAAAATAAACGAAAATCACGACAAACAAACGAACAAACAAACAAATAAAAAGAAAGGGAAAGAATATGAAAATAATCACCCCTACAAACAAACAAATACATACAAAGAAGGGGAGAAAGAAAGAAAAAATATCAACAACCAAAAAGTATAAAAAAAAACTACAGTAAAAACATAAAGCAAATCAAAACTAAAATTAAAACCATACGAACAAACAAACAAATACAAACAAAAACAAAGAAAGGAAACTGAAAAACAACCAAAAAGAGGCAACAAGTGCAGTCCGCGCTGAAGACTAATATGCAATCTTGCTTCCCATCTGCCCCGGCCGCTCCGTCTTGCACTCTCAAGGAGCTTGCAAGTGGATGCGAGTCCTGTTGCAGTCCTGGCCGCCTTCGGTTCGTACTCCTGTCGGCCTGGCCATTATGCGTGAGGTAAGCCATACTCAGTCTGCATATCCCCCCCCACCCCCCGTCAGGCTGTTGGCCATTCGTGAGGTAAGCCATACTCGGTCTACATACCCCCCCCCCCCCCCGTCAGGCTGTCGGCCATTCGTGAGGTAAGCCATACTCGGTCTACATACCCCCCCCCCCCCCCGCCAGGCTGTCGGCCATTCGTGAGGTAAGCCATTCTCAGCCTGTCTACTAGAATATTCGTGAAGCAAGCCATTCTCAGGGACTCATTAGCTAAGCCATACGCGACTGCATATCATTTTCCTCCCGTCAGGCTGACGACCATGCGTGAGGTAAGCCATTCGTGAGGTAAGCCACTTTCAGCCCGCCTACTACAAAATTCGTGAAGCAAGCCATACTCAGTCTGCCTATCATTTGTGAAGTAAGACATTATTAGTCTGTATATCATTCTCCTCTTGTCAGTCCGTCTACCATGCGTGAGGTAAGTAAGTCTGTTCGTAAGGTAAGCTATCCTCAGTCTGTCTATTACCTATGAATTAACTATACTCTTGTCAGTCCGTCTATTATTGGTGAAGGGAGACATATTCAGCTGTCTATCATCCGTGACATACGCCATACTCAACCTGTCATTCGTGAGGTATGTCATATTCTTGCCACTTTCGATCCTCCTTTCCGATTAAGTGTTTGGCATTTTTTAACTGCTTGTTTATTTTCGTTCTTATTTGTCTTTTCCTCCGACGCTCTTTTTCCTCTCTGATGTTTTCTTGTGTCTATCGTGTAGTTTTTACTGCTTTGCTGTTCTTACGTTTCTCAGCATACAGCCTTTCTTCTCTGCTGTTCTTATCTCTGCCTACATGTTATCCTTCCACTCTGCTGTTCCTATGTCTGCTATCTTTCCTCTCTCATGTTCTCTCTGTCTGCATGTTCGTTTTGTTCTCTGCTGTTCTTATGTCTGCCTGCATGTTATTCTTCCTCTCTGCTGTTCTTGTGCCTATCAACATGTTACCTTCCCTCTTTCCTATTATCTGCCTCTACATGTTACCTCTCCTCTCTGCTGTTCCCTCCCCCTCCATGCTATCTCCCCTCTCTCTTGTTCTTGTGTCTGTCTCCATGCTATCTACCCTCTCTCCTGTTCTTGTCTATATGTTTTCTTCTTCTTCTTCTTCATCTTTTCCATCTTCATCGTCTTCGTCTTCGTCGTCTTCTTCTTCTTCTTC
>NC_061855.1:30833776-30851276 GCF_019202785.1 Penaeus chinensis | reverse complement strand
AAATCAAAGGAGAAAGAAGAAAAGGAATTAAATCAAACCGATAATAACGATAGAAGAACAGATGCTTAAGAGAAAGAAAAAGACGGCGAGAAGGAACTAAATGTAGAAAAAGTAAGAAAAGGAGAAAACAAATGTGCGAAAAAGTATGACGACGAGGAGGAAAAGTAAAAACGAAAAAAGTGATGATGACTACTATCACTAATAATATAGCAATGATATTGATGATGATGTTGTTTTAGTAGTTGTTGTAGTTGTTGTTGTTGTTGTTGTTGTTGTTGTTGTTGATGATGAGGAGGATGGTATATAAGCAACGAACAACACATTAACAAGCAAATCTCAATAAACAGATGAAACTCTCAAAACAAAAAGGAGAAAAAAAAGAAGTGGAAAAAATCGATCAACCAACCGGAAAAACAAAAACAATATAAAAAAAAATAAAGCAACATAGAAACAACAGGAAGAAAACCTCAAGAAACAGAAGATGGACCTCTGAAAAAAAAAAAATCAACCCACCAACCAAGAAATATAAAAAAAAAAAAAATACAAAAAACACCACTCATGCTTGATCGAAAAGGCAAGCCTGAAGCACCGTGCAACCTGTTCAACAAGGAAACCTCCAGAACGGGTGACGAGAGAAAATGAAAGAAGACGAGGCTGCGACAGGGGAAGCTGAAGCACTCGCGCTGGGACGTGGGGAGATCCGAAGGGGGGAGGGGGAGGAGGAAGAGGGGGGAGGGGGAGGAGGAAGAGGAGGGGGAGGAGAAGGAGAAGGGGGAGGGGGAGGAGGTGGAGGAGGAGGAGGAGGGGGAGGAGGAGGAGGAGGAGGTGGAGGAGGAGGAGGAAGGGGAGGAGGAGGAGGAGGAGGAGGGGGAGGAGAAGGAGGAAGGGGAGGAGAAGGAGGAAGAGGAGGAGGAAGAGGAGGAAGAGGGGGGTCACTTGATTTTTATCTTATTTTTTTACTTATTTATTTGCTTTTTTATATATCTATCGATTTCTTGTTTCTTCTATTTTATCTATCTTTCCTTTTGATCTACCTAATTTCTTTGTTTGTTTTCCCGTTTAATGGGAACTGGCCGACGAATGGGTGAAATAGGGAGATGGAGGGACGGAGGAGAGACGAACAAAACAAGAAAGGAGGCAAACAAGAGAAACGAAAATGGCAGAGAAAAACAATTCAAAATACGTCTAAAAAAATGGCCACAGAATTGAAAAAGAAAAAGAGAAAAAAAAACCACACAAAACAGCACCACAAAAATAAACCCAGATATCCCACAACAACAAGGGTGAAAATATATCCCTAAAAATATATCCCAAATAAAAAATAAAAAAATAATAATAATAGAAAATAAAAAAAATTACCTCATCTGACCTCGCCCTTTCCTCCTCCCTCCCTCCCTTGATAACCCTTATCGCCCGGGAGCCCTTCCCGCCCTACCCCCCCCCCCCAATTTTCCCACGCTCGTCACATTCATCACATCCCTTCCAATCCCTCTTATTGACACGGGCGGTTGAGGGATGAGGGACAGCGGAGGGGGGAGGGAGGGGGAGAGGGAGCAGGGAAGGTGAGGAGGGATGGATGGGGGGGGGGGCGTCTGCACTCGATACACACCTCTAGTTTCTTGGAATTTCTCCGTCGTTCTATCTATCCCTCACTTGACCTAACGCGTTCCGAGAAGGTGGACAGAAAAGAAGGAAATGGGGAGAGGGAGGGGGAGAGGGAGGGGGAGAAGGAGAGAGAGGGAGGGAGGGAAGGAGGGAGGGAGGGAGGAAGGGAGGGATGGATGGATGGAGGGAGGGAGGGAGGGAGGAAGGGGGGAGGGGGAGAGAGAGAGAGAGAGAGAGAGAGAGAGAGAGAGAGAGAGAGAGAGAGAGAGAGAGAGAGAGAGAGAGAAAGAGAGAGAGAGAAGAGAGAGAGAGAGAGAGAGAGAGAGAGAGAGAGAGAGAGAGAGAGAGAGAGAGAAAGAAATGAAGACCGAAATATAGAGAGAGAGACACACAGACAAATAAATACGAAAAGCATAAAGAACAAAAAAAGACAAACAGACAGACAGACAAAAGAACCGAACAGAGTACACTCGAGGCAAAATGCGATTAAGAAAGGACCCGAAGGAGGCGAGGCGATAAGGAAGACGCAGGGCCAGCCAGACGCGATGCCTCGAAGGGCCCTCGGCGGATCGGGCCTCGGTGCCAGCCCCGATCGGCACTCGGGCTTTGTTCCCGAAGGCTGGCACTGTCTTCACTAAGGCGAAGGGAGAGAGGTGGAGGGGGGGGAGAGGTAGAAGGAGGGGGGAGAGGTGGAGGGAGGGGGGGGAGAGGTGAAAGGAGGGAGGGGAGAGAGGTGTAGGGGGGGGGAGAGGTGGAAGGAGGGGGGAGAGGTGGAGGGAGGGGAGAGGTGGAGGGAGGGGGGAGAGGTGGAGGGAGGGGAGAGGTGGTGTTGGAGGGAGGGGAGAGGTGGAGGGAGGGGGGAGAGAGGTGGAAGGAGGGAGGGGGGAGAGATGGAAGGAGGGGGGAGAGGTGGAGGGAGGGGGGAGAGAGGTGGAGGGAGGGGGGAGAGAGGTGGAGGGAGGGGGGAGAGAGGTGGAGGAAGGAGGGAGAGGTGGAGGGAGGGGGGAGAGGTGGAGGGAGGGGAGAGAGGTGGAAAGAGGGGAGAGAGGTGGAAGGAAGGGAGAGAAGTAGAGGGAGGGGAGAGAGGTGGAGGGAGGGGAGAGAGGTGGAGGGAGGGGAGAGAGGTGGAGGGAGGGGAGAGAGGTGGAGGGAGGGGGGAGAGATGGAGGGAGGGGAGAGAGGTGGAGGGAGGGGGGAGAGGTAGAAGGAGGGAGGAGAGGTGGAAGGAAGGGAGAGAAGTAGAGGGAGGGGAGAGAGGTGGAAGAATGACAGGGAGGTGGAGGTAGGGGAGAGAGGTGTAGGGAGGGAAAGAGGTGGAGGGAGGGGAGAGAGGTGGAAGGAAGGGAGATAATTAGAGGGAGGGGAGAGAGGTGGAGGGAGGGGGGAGAGAGGTGGAGGAAGGGGAGAGAGGTGGAGGGAGGGGAGAGAGGTGGAAGGAAGGGAGAGAATTAGAGGGAGGGGAGAGAGGTGGAGGGAGGGGGGAGAGAGGTGGAGGAAGGGGAGAGAGGTGGAGGGAGGGGGGAGAGGTAGGAGGGGGGAGAGGTGGAGGGAGGGGAGAGAGGTGGAGGGAGGGGGGAGAGAGGTGGAGGGAGGGGAGAGAGGTGGAGGGAGGGGGGGGAGGAAGAAGGAGGGGGGAGAGGTGGAGGGAGGGGGGAGAGAGGTGGAGGGAGGGGGGAGAGGTAGAAGGAGGGGGGAGAGGTGGAGGGAGGGGAGAGAGGTGGAGGGAGGGGAGAGAGGTGGAGGGAGGGGGGAGAGAGGTGGAGGAAGGGGAGAGAGGGGGAGGGAGGGGGGAGAGGTAGAAGGAGGGGGGAGAGGTGGAGGGAGGGGGGAGAGAGGTGGAGGAAGGGGAGAGAGGTGGAGGGAGGGGGGAGAGGTAGAAGGAGGGGGGAGAGGTGGAGGGAGGGGAGAGAGGTGGAAGGAAGGGAGATAAGTAGAGGGAGGGGAGAGAGGTGGAAGAGAGGTGGAAGACAGGCGGGGAGGGGAAGAGTGAGAGGGGAAGTGAAAAGAGGAGAGGGGAAGAGAGGAGGGAGAGGGAGAGGGGGAAGAAAAGGGGGAAAAGGTAAAGGAGAGGGAGGGAAGAGAAGAAAAGAGAAGAGTTGAGTAGAGAAGAGGAGAAAGAAAAATCCCATAAAATAGGGAGACGAAAAGCATTTAAAAGACAACATTAAGGAGAGCCATTACCTCCGCAAGGGTAGGAGAGAGAGAACACCCACGCTGCTAATCGCGCCGGGAACCCATCAATAACAGAACAACAACAGCGAGCGGGAAATAAAAGATGGCTCCCCCCGAAAAAAAAAATTCTTAATGGCCATCCCCTCCGCTCCCGCTTGCTTGCATGTCACCACCCTTGTCACCACCCTTGTCACCACCCTTGCCGCTCGCTCACTCTCCTGCTCACCCTAATTACCTCCCTGCAGATTGTTCCGGATGCCGAGAAAAAAATAAAAGTGCGGAGGGGAGCCGGAGAGATAACACAGCGCAGGGAGGGCTTATCTATTCAAATTCACGTGTCTTTGTGTCGCTATTCCGGTGAGCTTAGTTAGATTGGGTTTTATTCCTCTGTGTTTTTGTTCGTTTGTTGGTTAAAATCCTACCTGTGATCAGATAGGATAAAATCAAATTCAAAATTATGCTCAGACCACCGCCGATGAAGGTAATCAATTATCAATTGGGATAAAATACGCTTGGTCAAAGTCAAAATTAATCCCTAACTGACCACCGCCTCCCAAAACACCGGTACGAACACACTGATAATTTTCCCCTCGTCACTACAGCCACGACGAACGCAATCACAACATTGTCAATTCCCCTTTCTCTTCCCCTCCCTTCACACACCCCTTTCCTTCCCCTTCCCCTTACCATCCCTCTCCCTCCCCTCTCCTCACCTTTCCCTCTCCCTCCCCTCCCTTCACCTTCCCTCTCTCTCTCTCTCCCTTCACACACCCCTCTCTCCCTCTCCCCTCACCTCCTCCTCCCCTTACATGTCCACCCAACCACCCAACCACCCATCCACCCCCTACACCCCCCCCCCTACCAACCTACCCCTTAGCACACGCATCTGCATTCTAGAAGCTTCTTTCTTTCTCCGCCACTTAAAAAAGTCCCGCCTCCTTTTATGTCGTTCTGGCTCTTAAGTCCCCCCCCTTGCCCCCATCCCCCCACCTACCCCCCACCCCCCTAACCTGCCGTAGGGGAACCACGCATCGGTAACGCGCCGAGTTTTATGGGGTTTTGTTCAGTATTGTTCAGGGAGGGTCCTAAATTCGTTCCAGTCGCTGCCCTCCGACCTTCCCTCTTTTTCTTCTTCTTCTTCTTTTTCTTCTTCATCTTCTAGTTCTTCATCTTTGTTTTACTTTCTCTTCGTATTATTTTGTTTCTCCTTTCCTCCTCCTACTTATCATTATCATTATTATTATTATTATTACCATTATTATTCATATCATCATTCTCATTATCAATATTATCATTTATTATTATGCTACTATCATTATTATTATCATTATCGCTATTATGACAATCATTATAACGATCATTATTACCATTATCTTTATCAACACCATTATCATAATTATTATTTTATCTTTCATTGTCATCATCACCTTTAATGTAATTTGTCACCATCTTCATCAGCATGATCATTATCATTTTATTATTATCACCATTATCATTATCACTATCATTATTATTATCTTTTTTATTATTATTTTTATATTTATCATCATTTTCATCATCATTACTATTATTTCTATCATCGTTATTACTATTTCTATCATCATTATTACAATTTCTATCATCATTACTGTTATCCTTCTTATTATCATCATTTTCATTTTCATTATTATCAATATCATTATCCATCCTGCGAAGACAACCTCCTGAACCCGTCACCATCGAGGCACACGGACTACACAGACAAAATTCAGACAGACAGACAGGACTGACAGACGCCCTCCACCTTTCCTCGACGTCATCAACAACGGATGACGTCACTGTGTACCTCCCCCGCCTGACGTCACTAACGAACCCTTACTTCCAAATGTCACCACCGCCTTCCCACCTGCTGACATCACCACCTGTCATTCCTCGATCCGCCAATCATCTCCTGCCCCCCCCCCCCCCCTCTGACATCACCATCAATTTCCAACGATAACCTAAGCTAGACGATGTTGATGATGATGATGGTGATAAGAGTGAAATAATAATAATAATAATAATAATAATAATAATAATAATAACAATAACAATAATAATAACACAAATAACAATAACAATGATAATAACCATAATAACAATAATCACATATCAATAATAACAATAACAAGGTCAACAAGAGGAATGCTGACAAGAATAATAACGATATCAATCATTATAATCGTAACAACAATAATAGTAATAATAACGGTGGTGGTGGTGAGGGCGGGGGTGGTGGAGGGGGGTGAAGACGATGATAATGATTATGGTGGTGGTGATGACTAATGATAAGGATGATGATAATAATGAAAAAAAATGAAGATGAAGATGAAGAGGGAGAGGGGGGAGAATAGAGAGAAAGAGAGAGAGAGAGAGAGAGAGAGAGAGAGAGAGAGAGAGAGAGAGAGAGAGAGAGAGAGAGAGAGAGAGAGAGAGAGAGAGAGAGAGAGAGAGAGAGAGAGAGAGACCGAGAGAGCATGAGCCCAGGACAAAGGCAAGACCACCACACCGAGTCAAGAGGACGGCGAAAAAAAGAGTGAGAGAAAACATCAAGAAGTGGACAAGGAGGAACTGACAGATCGAGAGCCAAGTAAGCCACGAAGAAGAAAACAGAAAACTCTCGCAACGAGAAAGGAAGACGCATCCGCCTCTTGGCAACAACAAAGGAATCACTTGCACTGCAACCTCACACCTCCTCACGATCACCCCCAATACTCTCCACACACACCCCTACTCCCCTACCCCACCACCCCCAACCACCCCACCTCACGTAGACTGGGCCTGGCGTCTCCACAATTACCAGGCAGCCTCCTCTGTCTCGACCAAGGTATTGCGTAAGAGGGAAGAGAGAGAGAGAGAGAGGGATTATGAGGGTAGCTGAGGGCGAGGAGCGTGAGGAGGGGAGGGGAGGAGGGTAAGGGGAGGGGAGGGGTGGAGGGTAAGGGGAGGGGAGGGGTGGAGGGTAAGGGGAGGGGAGGGGTGGAGGGTAAGGGGGGGGGGGGGGGGGAGGGGAGGGGTGGAGGGAGGGAGGGTAAGAGGAAATGAAGACACAGAGAGAAGAAGGGTGGGGCGGATAAGGGGATGGTGAAAGAGAAGGAGAGGAAAGGAAAGGAGAGAGGCAGAGGGAGAGAGGGAGAGAGGGAGAGAGGGAGAGAGGGAGAGAGGGAGAAAGGAAGAAAGGGAGAGAGGGAGGGAGGGAGGGAGGGAGGAAGGGAGGGAGGGAGGGAGGGAGGGAGGGAGGGAGGGAGAGGGAGGGGGAGAGGAGAGAGAGAGAGAGAGAGAGAGAGAGAGAGAGAGAGAGAGAGAGAGAAAGAGAGAGAGAGAGAGAGAGAGAGAGAGAGAGAGAGAGAGAGAGAGAGAGAGAGAGAGAGAGAGAGAGAGAAAGAGAGAGAGAGAGAGAAAGAGAGAGAGAAAGAGAGAGAGAAAGAAAGAGAGAGAGAGAGAGAGAGAGAGGAGCAAGGGACAGTGAGAGAGAGAGAAAAAAAAAAAAAAAATTATGAACGTGGCTTCGCATCAAAATAATTAAGTCGCTTATGGTGATCCAGTACGTGGTTGTGAGTCAAAAAAATGAGGGGGTGAAGGGAGGGAGGGAGGGTGGTGAGGCGAGGGTACGAACGTGACTCACACACTCCCCCCCCCCTCTCCCCACAAAGGTCACAATGGGTCAGACAAACCTAAGAGGGCGGAGTTGGGGGTCACATGCATAAACTCCCCTCTGAGATGATGATGCACAGTCCCGAGTTTATAAACAAACATCGCATTTAATGATCTCTTAATAATGTTCTAAAACAACTTCATATCCAATCTGAAATGTAGTTCAAAATTGTTAACAGACACGTGATACATATTGTCATATAAATCCAGTCTAAACACGGTTGCTTTAGTCTCTGAAACACGTAGAATCTCAACTGAAGGGCGCCACCTTACCAGAACCCTAGAGTTTAAAATCGTGACGACATGAAGCAATGAGGGGGGTGGGGGGGTGCAGCCAAGCCATTCCCGATTCCCAAAGCCTGGTTCCTTTGCCGGGATCCCTCGCAGACATCCAAGCCAAATGAAATTCCGACTCGCCTGTACATCCGGCCTCGCAAAGCCTAATATCCATCGACTGGATGCCCCCGGGGTCATTTCAAGCCCGGGCGGAGGTGGTCCGGCTGCCCCATTGATCCTCGTAAACCGCCCCAGTAATTATTTGATATCAATCTGCTAGACATCCCTTCCACGTCCCCTCCCCCCCCCCCCCTTTCCATGGCACCGATGACACCAGACGCCGTCCCTCTGTGAGGCGAGTGAGGCCAACAGACGACTCGTAAGTACCCCCTCCCCTCCCCTCCCCCCTCCATTCCTCTCCCTATCTCCCCTCCTCTCTACCCCTTCCCCTTCCCCTTCCCTCGCTCCCTAGTGTCTGTACCTCTCTGAAGTAACACGAAATGTTATGTAAGGACGTGACGTCAAGATTTACCTTGTGTCTGACGTCAGCGACTCGCCACCGTCGGCATGCATATCAGACGAAGACATATGAGCAGAGAGACACTGGGGAGGAGGAGGACGAAGAAAAGGTGATGAAAATAGGAGGGAAGAAGAAGAAGAAAAAAATAGATGCCAAAAGATAGAACTATAAAAATGGAGAACGAGGAGCAAGAGAGAGGGGGAGGGGGGATAGTAAGGTGTTAAAATCAATGCATAAAACCAACATTCTTCCAGTACTTGCAAGGGAACTAAGCAAGATTTGGACATGGACGCCTACATTCTACATGTCTTGGGGGAGGGGGGAGCGAGGCGGGGTGGGGCACAGCTCTCTCTAAGGAATGGATGATCAAGTGTCATCCGTCAAATCGACTGAAAGACTTACACTCATCTTCACATCATCCAACACGTTTCCTTCGCTGCGATCAGAAAGAGAAAAAAAAAAGATCAGCACTGCTTCATCATTCGCCTCACCCTCATTAAGTATTATAAATGGCCTCATTGACCACTAAATCACAACCTCGTTACCTGAAGGAGGGAGGGTGAGGGTGGAGTGGAGAGAGAGAGAGGGGGGGTGGGTGAGGGAGAGGGAGGGAAGAGAGAGAGAGAGGGATGGGAGAGGGAGAAGGAAGGGAGAGAGAGAAGGATGGGGAGACTGGGAGGGAAGGAGAGAAGAGGAGAAGGGGAGGGAGGAGGGTAAAGCAGGATCCTGAAGGTGTGAGAAGATGCAAAAGTCCACTCCTGTAACCTGATCTGCCTACAAATATGGCCCTGAATCGGCGGCCTGCATGTTTGTGCGACTGTGCGTGCGTGCATGCGTGTGAGGTAAGGAGGGTGTGAGCACGTGTGCAACTAGAGTATATATGCTTGTGTTAGCGAATATGTGGGCATATATATATATATATATATATATATATATATATATATATATATATATATATATAAACATACACGGAGGAGAGGATAGAGAGTGAGGAGGGAAGAGGAGAAGAGGAAGAGTGAGGGAAGGAGAGGGAGAGAGAAGGGAGGATGAGAAGAGGATGAGAAGAGGAAGAGCGAGGGAGAGGGAGAGAGAGAGGGGGGAGAGAGAGAGAGAGAGAGAGAGAGAGAGAGAGAGAGAGAGAGAGAGAGAGAGAGAGAGAGAGTGAGAGAGAGAGAGAGAGAGAGAGAGAGAGAGAGAGAGAGAGAGAGAGAGAGAGAGAGAGAGAGAGAGAGAGAGAGAGAGAGAGGGGGGAGAGAGAGAGAGGGGGAGAGAGAGAGAGAGAGAGAGAGAGAGAGAGAGAGAGAGAGAGAGAGAGAGAGGAGAGAGAGAGAGAGAGAGAGAGAGAGAGAGAGAGAGAGGGAGAGGGAGAGAGAGGGAATCACAGAGGAAGAGAGTGTGTTCTTTTTTCAGCCTAAATGACCTCACTGGTCCTGATAAATCCCCGCAAACACGTCATAAATTGATAGGGTAATCGATACGTATCCTGCGATCAGAATATATCTTGCGTAACGGACTGCTCACTTATGCAAGCAATTAAGCAATGATTCTGGATTCTGGGTCGGTCAGGTCGAAATGTTCAGCTGAACAACAGTTGTACAGATACAGGACACGCACTCACACGCAATCTCGCATGAACATACCAACATCTATACAAAAGGGAACATGCACGAATAACAAAGTTTACGAATACTTTGAAAAATGAAAATGAAAACGCACCGACATCTAACAACACACTAACTATCAATTAAGTATTCACGGATAACAATATCTATCTATCGGAGTCAATACATACCACACATATGTTGCAAATAAAATCATTCTAGGGCCTGGCCTTGCAAAATGCGGACTATGACGAAATCGAAGATTGTACATCGGCGTAAGATATTGCAATAGTCAAGGCTAGAATTCCATTGTAGTATCTATGAAAATGTCGACCCGGTACCTAGAGACAGTGGGGGTATGTGGTAATATGAGGGGTAACTGGTGATCAATTCACCAAACGAAGTCAAATACCAACCTCCTGAATTCATTTGCAAAAATATTCGTATACGGGCAAATATATACACGCAATCTCACATACTCGGATCATTGTATGTGCATGAATAAAGCATATATCAGGTATACATACATGCGTGTAAACAAATATGGTCTATATATCAACCAACTTTTCTTCCACAGCAGAAGGTTGAAGAGAGAGAGAGAGAGCACCCCCCCCCCCCCTCCATCTCTCTCTCCTTGCCCTGCACGACGACTCCCACCAATCATTTTCTTGCTCCTTCTCCCTCCCTCCCTCCCTCCCTCCCTCCCTCCCTCCCTCCCTCCCTCCCTCCCTCCCTCCCTCCCTCCTACTCACTCTCCCTCACTCCTACTTTTCCAAGCTCCATCATTATCCCGTTTCCAATATAGTATTTACGATCTCCTTGACGCCTCGTCCTCCAGCAACCGAAGGAGTCCCTGGAGGATGCTCTGGGCCCTCAAGACGGAAGGTGCTCGCGCCAGGTCACGGGAGAAGTTTGTTTATTACTTCAACTTCTCGATACGACTTCGCCCGGAGACCGACGTGCTTCGCAATATTCCTCTGCCATTCGGACCGGTTCCTCCCTCAATTACTTCCCGTCGATCACTATTAATGCTACGCCGCGACGACCGCTTGTACTACCGGCTACTACGGAGAAGAGCGAGAATAAGAATGGAAATGGAAATGAGAATAGGAGTGACGAGAGAGAGAAAGAAAAAGAGAGAAAGATATATATATATATATATATATATATATATATAGAGAGAGAGAGAGAGAGAGAGAGAGAGAGAGAGAGAGAGAGAGAGAGAGAGAGAGAAAGAGAGAGAGAGAGATAGAGAGAGAGAGATTGATAAACAGATAGGTAGATAGATAGATAGACAGATAGATGGATAGATAGACAGAGAGAGAGAGATTCGAACCAAGCCGAGCCGAGTTGAAACGACAGGTGTAAATACAGACTACCCTGCAAAGAGCAAGAGAACGAGACCAAGTGGCTACAAACAAGATTCGAACCCAAGATATTTAGGGTTCATAAGGCTACGCTACAAAGCTTTCTTACCAGAATAAATTACCTATTTTCCCAGAACCCAGCAACATCGTTAGCGAGACGCAAAATAATAATGATAATGATAATAATAATAATAATAACAACAAAAATAATAATAATAATAATAATAATAATAATAATAATAATAATAATAATAATAACAACAACAATGATAATAATAATCATAACAATAATTATCATAGTAATAACACCAATAACAACAAGTCAACACACAAACAAAACAAGGAAAAAAAAACAAATACAAAATAACCCATTCAATATATAAAGTCGAGGGAGCCAGTATTATCAAAAAAAAAAAAAAAAAAAAAAAAAAATGCATCCTGTAAATACCCAGCTGCAACCCGATACCCAAGGCGTAACCCGGTCATTATAACTTGCTGCCATTATAAACTCTATTGGCCCCAGACACGCCCTCACGGTGCCATGGTATTTTTCTCCATATTTTCTGGAACCTATGCCCGATCGTAATCTCTGGGGGAAATGAGGATACAATTTTACAGCTTGAGATCGGCAGGATTAAACAGCGGGGAAGGAAGGAGAAGGAGAGGGAAGGGAGGAGAAGGAGAGGGAAGGGAGGAGAAGGAGAGGGAAGGGAGGAGAAGGAGAGGGAAGGGAGGAGAAGGAGAGGGGAGGGAGGAGAAGGAAAGGGAAGGGAGGAAAAGGAGAGGGAAGGAAGGAGAAGGAGAGGGAAGGAAGGAGAAGGAGAGGGGAGGGAGGAGAAGGAGAGGGAAGGGAGGAGAAGCAGAGGGAAGGGAGGAGAAGGAGAGGGATGGGAGGAGAAGGAGAGGGAAGGGAGGAGAAGGAGAGGGAAGGGAGGAAAAGCAGAGGGAAGGGAGGAAAAGCAGAGGGAAGGGAGGAGAAGGAGAGGGAAGGGAGGAGAAGGAGGGAAGGGAGGAAAAGCAGAGGGAAGGGAGGAAAAGCAGAGGGAAGGGAGGAGAAGGAGAGGGAAGGGAGGAAAAGCAGAGGGAAGGGAGGAGAAGGAGAGGGAAGGGAGGAGAAGGAGAGGGAAGGGAGGAGAAGCAGAGGGAAGGGAGGAGAAGGAGAGGGAAGGGAGGAGAAGCAGAGGGAAGGGAGGAGAAGCAGAGGGAAGGGAGGAGAAGGAGAGGGATGGGAGGAGAAGGAGAGGGAAGGGAGGAGAAGGAGAGGGAAGGGAGGAGAAGGAGAGGGAAGGGAGGAGAAGGAGAGGGAAGGGAGGAGAAGGAGAGGGAAGGGAGGAGAAGGAGAGGGAAGGGAGGAGAAGGAGAGGGAAGGGAGGAGAAGCAGAGGGAAGGGAGGAGAAGGAGAGGGAAGGGAGGAGAAGGAGAGGGAAGGGAGGAAAAGCAGAGGGAAGGGAGGAGAAGGAGAGGGAAGGGAGGCGAAGGAGAGGGAAGGGAGGAAAAGCAGAGGGAAGGGAGGAGAAGGAGAGGGAAGGGAGGAGAAGCAGAGGGAAGGGAGGAAAAGCAGAGGGAAGGGAGGAGAAGGAGAGGGAAGGGAGGAGAAGCAGAGGGAAGGGAGGAGAAGGAGAGGGAAGGGAGGAGAAGCAGAGGGAAGGGAGGAGAAGGAGAGGGAAGGGAGGAGAAGCAGAGGGAAGGGAGGAGAAGGAGAGGGAAGGGAGGAGAAGCAGAGGGAAGGGAGGAGAAGGAGAGGGAAGGGAGGAAAAGCAGAGGGAAGGGAGGAGAAGGAGAGGGATGGGAGGAGAAGCAGAGGGAAGGGAGGAAAAGCAGAGGGAAGGGAGGAAAAGCAGAGGGAAGGGAGGAGAAGGAGAGGGAAGGGAGGAAAGGGAGAGGGAAGGGAGGAAAAGCAGAGGGAAGGGAGGAGAAGCAGAGGGAAGGGAGGAGAAGGAGAGGGAAGGGAGGAGAAGGAGAGGGAAGGGAGGAAAAGCAGAGGGAAGGGAGGAGAAGCAGAGGGAAGGCAGGAGAAGGAGAGGGATGGGAGGAGAAGGAGAGGGAAGGGAGGAGAAGGAGAGGGAAGGGAGGAGAAGGAGAGGGAAGGGAGGAGAAGGAGAGGGAAGGGAGGAGAAGGAGAGGGAAGGGAGGAGAAGGAGAGGGAAGGGAGGAGAAGGAGAGGGAAGGGAGGAGAAGGAGAGGGAAGGGAGGAAAAGCAGAGGGAAGGGAGGAGAAGGAGAGGGAAGGGAGGAAAAGCAGAGGGAAGGGAGGAGAAGCAGAGGGAAGGGAGGAGAAGGAGAGGGAAGGGAGGAAAAGCAGAGGGAAGGGAGGAGAAGGAGAGGGAAGGGAGGAGAAGGAGAGGGAAGGGAGGAGAAGGAGAGGGAAGGGAGGAGAAGGAGAGGGAAGGGAGGAGAAGGAGAGGGAAGGGAGGAGAAGGAGAGGAAAGGGAGGAGAAGGAGAGGAAAGGGAGGAGAAGGAGAGGAAAGGGAGGAGAAGGAGAGGAAAGGGAGGAGAAGGAGAGGAAAGGGAGGAGAAGGAGAGGAAAGGGAGGAGAAGGAGAGGGAAGGGAGGAAAAGAAGAGGGAAGGGAGGAAAAGCAGAGGGAAGGGAGGAGAAGCAGAGGGAAGGGAGGAGAAGGAGAGGGAAGGGAGGAAAAGCAGAGGGAAGGGAGGAGAAGGAGAGGGAAGGGAGGAGAAGGAGAGGGAAGGGAGGAGAAGGAGAGGGAAGGCAGGAGAAGGAGAGGGAAGGCAGGAGAAGGAGAGGGAAGGGAGGAGAAGGAGAGGGAAGGGAGGAAAAGGAGAGGGAAGGAAGGAGGAGAGAGGGAGAGATGGAAGAGTTAGAGACAGAAAAAAGTGAGAGCGAAAGAGAGCGAGGGAGAGGTGAGAAAGAGAGAGAGAGAAGAGAAGAGAAGAGAAGAGAAGAGAAAAGAGAGGGTGGGAGGAGGGAAGGAGGGAAGGAGGGAAGGAGGGAGGGAGGGAGGGAGGGGGGGAGAGAGAGAGACAGAGAAAGAGAGAGAGAGAGAGAGAGAGAGAGAGAGAGAGAGAGAGAGAGAGAATCAGAGCCAGGTGGTTCACGTCAGCTCTCCTCCTGTGCCATCTGGGAACCTGCCACCTGGGTTGCACCACCTGGGGCCCTGCCAGCATGAGGACCCCCATACCAAAGCAAGCGGGGGGGGGGGGGGGGATCTCAGCACGAATCGCTTATTAGTGATTGATCTTGTATTTTATTATTCTTGTATTCTTGTATTCGTTTGAGCTATGATTATATCTAAAGTTTGACAGGTAAAATATTTAATGTCTACTGAACAAAATTCAACAATGTTTTATCTACGCTCATTACATCATGGTAATGGCAAATAAAACACAAATAAACAAATAATTAATTAATGATAAGTTTTTATAGTACATATTATGAAATCATTTTTCGGGAACGAAAAAAATACACATCATAGATAACAATAAGGATCACTGGGAACGGGAACATACACACACGCACACACACACACACACACAATACCCCTCGCTCGCTTGCTTGCTCGCTCGCTCTCGCTCTCTCTCTCGCTCTTGCTCTCTTTCCCTCGCTCTCTCCCTCCCTCCCTCCCTCCCTCCCTCCCTCCCTCCCTCCCTCCCTCTCTCACCTTCTCTCTTTTTCACTTGTATTCCCACTATCACCCTCACTGGCATTCTCCCTCTTACTCACACTCACATGCTCCCTCTCCCTCACGCTCTCCTTCCCACTCTCACGACCCCCCCCCCCTCCCAACCAACTGCTCCCCCCCTCCCCCACTCCCCTTCCACCCCCCCCACCACATGCCATATCCCCCTCTCTCCCCTCCCCTCTCCCCCCCACCCGAAGACGCGCGCCGACGAGAATAACACTCATAACAAACACTCACCTGCGGGTATTGGTGGCGGCCGAGCGATGCCAAAGCCTCATTGTACGCGGTGACATTCACTATGTCGGTGAAGGAGGAGTTGTACACTCGTCGCACCTCGGGGCCTGGGGGAAGAGGAAGGGGGGGCAGGGTAAATCGTGGAGGAAAAAAAACGGCATGGCAGATTATGATGGGGGGGGGGGGGAACACGAAAAGATTGGAGAGCTAGAGGAAAGGAAGAAAGAAATGTCGAATTGAATGTAAGAGTATATTATGGAATGGAGGAGGGGAGGGAGAGGAGGAAAGATGGGGAGGGAGGGGGGAGGGGGAGGGGGGAGGGGGAGGGAGTGAAGACAGAGTGGAGAGAGAGAAAGACAGAGAGCGAGTAGGAAAGGGAGTGGGAGGGAGGGAGGGAGGGAGGGAGATAGGAAGGGAGGGAGGGGGGGGAGGGGAGAGGGAGGGAGGGAGAGAGAGAGACAGAATTAAGAAAGAAAAGAAAGAAAGAAAGAAAGAAAGAGGAAAAAAAATAAAACACACACAAAACAGACCTACAAAAAATTAAATCAAATACACCAAGAGGCTCATAAGCATCTTTAATCAAATCAAGGAGCCGGGAAGGAGGTGTTCTATCTAGCTCCATAAATTACGTCAAGCAAATGCCGCACCATACATCTTCCTGAACAGCGGGGAGATCAAACCCCCAAAATAGCAACTGGGGAGTACACGTGAGAAACCTCCCCCCCCCCCCCACCCACCCCAGCTCTATGTTGCATCAACGGCGAAACGATAAGATAAAATAATGTAATGGCAATGTGAAATCGACACGGGGAGGAATATAATCAGATAAAAGTAAAGTAAAGTAAAGAAAGAGAGAGAGGAAAAAAGAGAGAAAAAAGAAAGAAAGAAAGAAAAAGAAAAAAGAAAAAAAAAGATAACTTTCGATTTCAAAAGAAAAGAGGAGACACTGACAGAGAAACATGAATATACACAAATAAAACCCATTTCTAAGCGCGACTATTGCTTCAGGTCAAGTCACTGGGTTTCTAGATATAAACAACAAATGCAAGCGTCGAGATGCCTTCGAAAAGGTCGAGATTCCTATCCTCTCAACACGGGATTATCATCCTTATAACTAAAGGGGCGAATATGGAAAATCAACAAGAGGGAGGAGGAGGGGAGGAGGAGGGGAGGAGAAGGGGAGGAGGGAAGGAGGGAGAGGAAAAGAGAGGGAGAGGGCGGAAGGTGGTGGCATATGGCAGGGTAAGAGTGCCTGTATACTGGCACGATGGCAGAGGGCGAGGGGGGGGGAGGGAGGACGAGGAGGAGGAGGGAGGGTGATGACTTGCGGACAAGCCAGAGGATATATGATGTATTATCCTCCCCCTTCCCCCTCCCAGACTTCTTCTTCCTCCTCCTCCTCCTCCTCCTCCTCCTCCTCTCCCCTCCTCCCTCCCCCCAGTCTTCCTCTACCCCCTCCCAGTGTTTCTCCTCCCCCCTCCGCCCCCCCCCCCTTCGCTGTCGCCCGGCCGTGGGATAATGGATGAATTATCATAAGTGAAATGGAATGGAGATTTTTCTCGTAGTCGACAAAGAAGCGGAAACACGTGATCCGTGGGTTGGAGACGATAACGAGAGGCTGATAAAAGAGGACACAGCGAGAGTGACGGAGAATCATCAGGGGGGGGAGGGGGGGAGGGGAGGGAGTTGAAAAAAACAAAAAAAAAAAACCTACTTTTTTCATCATCTTCATTCCTTACAGGTCTATTTCCTAAATAACAAACAAATATAAGCTCAGAATCTGATCAGGAAGCACTCGATAGACATTCTTGGCATCTAATACTGGTGCAAACTCAACAATAGAAATTGTTGCCCGGTATCTTTAAAAAGACGATAGACCAACGTATATGCAAAGAACAATTGGAAATCAAAATAACAAAGAACAAAAACTAACAGGAAAACAGGCGAAACAAAGCAGAATGAAAATGCTGATAAAAACAGAGGAGAATTAAAAAGCACAACAGAAAATTGGACGGTTTAAAGCAGCGAAAATGCCGATGAAGACTGAAAAAAATAAATGAAATGACAAGAGAACAAGACGAAATAAATACAATTAAACGCTGATAAAAACAAAAACAAAACAAAAATGAAACGGAAAACAAGACAAACCAAAGCAGACGAAGAAACTGTCGATAACATAAGGCAAAACAAATACAGCGAATTAAGGAGAAAGTGAGAGAGAGAGAGAGAGAGAGAGAGAGAGAGAGAGAGAGAGAGAGAGAGAGAGAGAGAGCGAAAGCGAAAGAGAAAGCAAAAGAGAACGAGGAAGAGAAAGAAATAAAGAAAGCGAAAGAGAACGAGAAAGGGAAAGAGAGAAAATCTCCTCAAAATAGAAGCATTACGAACGACCCCAAAAGCAGAGGAAAAACATCTTC
>NC_061855.1:30806276-30826276 GCF_019202785.1 Penaeus chinensis | reverse complement strand
CCGTTCACCCCTTTCCATCGGATCACCCGTCCCCACTTCCCCCCCAGCTTCCCTCTTCCCTCCCCTGCCGCTCTCCTCCCATCCCCCCAGCTTCCCCTCCCATCCCCAAGATTCCCCCTCCTCCCATCCCCCAGCTTCCCCCTCCTCCCTCCCCTGCCGCTCTCCCCCCTTCCCCTCTCCCCCCCTCTCCCCCCGCGGCCGCTGTTGCTGCAGGGAAGCTTCAAAGTCTCGTAAATAGAATAAGTACACAAAGGAGAGACAGACTTCAAACGCGAGTTGGAAGAGGGACTTTAGGAGGGGAAAAGGGGGGGGGGGGAAGGGGAAGGATGGGGAGGCGAGAAAGGGGGATGGGGAAGAGGGGAAAGGGCGAGGGGAAGAGGGGAAATCTGGGGACGGGGGGAAGGAATGTGGGGAAATCTGGAAAGGGGGAGAGGGAAATATTGAAGGGGAGGGGAGAGAGGGAAGAGGGGAAAATGGAGGGGAAGGGAGAGGAGGAAGAGAGAAAATGGAGAGGGAGGGGAAGGGGGGAAATCTCGGGACGGGAGGAAGGGAGAGGGAGAGGGGAGGGAGGGGTGTTGTTCTTGCAAGTTAGGAAATGCACGTAAGTGTTCGTGCGTCCGGGTTGAAACCTGGCTGACGGAGTTTCGGTCAGTTAGTCTGTCTGTCCGTTTGAGACTGTACGTGCGGGAACAAGTTTGTGGGTGTGGGTGTGTGTGTGTGTGTGTGTGTGTGTGTGTGTGTGTGTGTGTGTGTGTGTGTGTGTGTGTGTGTGTGTGTGTGTGAGGACCTAACCAAGCGCGACTCCAGGTAGCTCGTGCTTAACGAGTTACGGCAAATTAAGCGCCGACACCTGGCCACCCTTCCCCGAGTTACCACAAGTTAGACGGCACACCTGGTCACTCTGCAAGGACGCAGAGCCGAGGAAGTGAAATTCAAATCAGATATGAAGGCGAAAATAAACGTCTCTGAGTGGAAATGCCAACGAGAAGGCCATGTGAATTCAACCACTCGCTCCCATTTTATTCTATTTAAAGAAAAGAGATTAAGCGAAAACCAAAGGAATGAAGCAAAAGACGAAAGTAAAGATTAAATAGAAGCACAAACGCAAGTCGGGGTCCCCTCCCTCTCCTTCAAACCGTCCCCTCCCCCTCCCTCTCCTCCCACACACCCCGCCCCCCTCCCTCTCCTTCCACCGCCTCCACCCCCTCCCTCTCCTTCCGCCGCCTCCATCCCCCTCCCTCTCCTTCCGCCGACCCCAACCCCTCCCTCTCCTTTCACGGCTCCCCCTCTTGCCAAAAAATCCAGGCATATGTCTGGCACATGACTCCCTCCGCTCCGATAATGTCGATTTCTTGTGGATTCCTGTGACTAATGATAAGCGAGTTTAAAAGGGCTGACGCTTCGGTGATAAATGCCCCGTCTCAGCCGTGAATAGATCGAGATGCGACACTAACAGAGCAAAGCAGTCGGCCAAAACGAACACATTAGTAACATGACAAACCCCAGCCGAAACGTCCACCTTATTTGGGCGACCCGATCTTTCTAGCGACCCCTGAGCAATAAGGTCAACAAGCGAGCGGCTCCTTTCGCCCCCGACCGAAGCAACAGCAGCAGTCCACACACACACACACACACACACACACACACACACACACACACACACACACACACACACAGATCGACAAACAAAACAACCCATGAAGCTTTTTCACGTACGGTTCTCTCTACCGTCTTCAGTCATAGACAACAAATCGACCTTAATGACAACCTCATAGAAGCGACGCATGTCCCCTTTTCCTCGTGCCTGTCCTGGCCACAGCCGCCGCCACGCCCGCGTCCAAAGCAGCTTCTCAATCTCATTAATTACAAGATCCAGTGCCCAGATAGCACGCCCCTCCAATGCCCTCCCTGTCACTCCCCGACTGCACTAATGCAACACTTGTTCGCGCCATGACTCCACAAAGCGGCGCTGCACCCCCAGGGCTCACAGATGGCCCCTCGCCCGCCCCCTGCCCCTGCCCTCTTCCTGGGGAAAACAGCGAAGCCTCCGCTCGAGGGACAGATGGGGAATGTCGCCAGGAGAAACAAGCACTCGACTGGTGTTTCTAGTGAGGTTAGTATATATATAAACATATACATGTATATAATATATATAAATATATATACATGTATTTATACATACATACATACATACATACATACACGCACACGCACATGCACATGCACACACACACACACACACACACACACACAAACAAACAAACAAACACACGCACACACACATATATACACACATTGTATTTATTTATATATATATATATATATATATATATATATATATATATATAATATATGTGTGTGTGTGTGTGTGTGTGTGTGTGTGTGTGTGTGTGTGTGTGTGTGTGTGTGTGTGTGTGTGTGTGTGTGTGTGTGTGCATGTGCATGTGCGTGTGCGTGTGCGTGCGCTTGCGCATGCGTATCCATACACAATACATCACTAATTTTTCACGCAACAGCAATAAAAAAAAAAAAAAATCCTTAAAACGAGACCGCCTCCCCGCCAGCTCTCCCCGCCGACCACTCGCGAGTTGTAATACACGCAACGCCCTATAATCCGACAGCCCCGACAGCGGCGACAGCACCTACGCGGGGACACTAATCAAGTTTAATTACCAATTAAGTGCGATTGAAGTTTAGCAACTTTCCGGGATTCAATTAAGATTACCAACCATTGAAGAAACAGTTCAAGTGACTCGCAATGTAAAGTGCTAATCACAATACCTGGCCAAGTTCTAATCAAAGTAATCAGCGAGCCGAATCATCTGCGGAGACGTACAGGAAGCAGGGGGAAAAAAGGAGCAGGAGAAAAAAGATGAAGTAGAAGAAGAAAAAGAAGAAGAAAAAAAAAAACGATGAGGAAAGAGTATAGGAGGAAAAAGAGAAGGAAGGTGAGGGGGAAGAAGGAGTAGAGGTAGTAGGAGGTGAAGGAGAAGAAGAAGAAGAAGTGGAAGGAGAAAAAAAACAGAGGAACAGAAAGATAAAGATGAGGAGGAAAAGGAGGGAGGAGCAGAAAGAGGAGGAGGATGAAAAAGGAGGAGGAGGAGAAAGAGAAGGAGAAGGGAAATGAGGAGGAGAATGAACAAATGAAGAAAATGAAAAAATAAATAATTAGAAAAGGGAGATGAAAAGTCAGAAGGAAAAGGAAAAAGAGTAGGAAAAAGAAAAGGAACAGAAAAGAGAAAACAATTTGACCTCGGGGACGAATCGCCAGTGCTATAATCTAGCAGGGCAGCGCGTAACAGTGGCCGGGGGCAGAAACGTCATCAGGATATGCGCATGACGAACAGAGGAACGCTCTGCATGACACTCTCAGAATGCCAAACCGATTATCCATCGCATTCAAACACCTTCGCACGAGATATCAGCTGATGTCCCTCGCGAGAAAAAAAGGATTATCTGTTCACTGACATTCAACACACGTACTGTAGTATAGATACACACGCTTGCGTACGCGCGCGCGAGTGTGTGTGTGTGTGTGTGTGTGTGTGTGTGTGTGTGTGTGTGTGTGTGTGTGTGTGTGTGTGTGTGTGTTTGTGTGTGTGTGTGTGTTTGTGTGTGGGCGCGCACGCGTGTGTGCCTGCGTGTGTTATGCAGAGAAAACCTTAATCATGTTGACATAACCCGCTAATAACAAATGCAAATATTTGTGTGAATAAACCTCACACAGAGCCTTTCAATCAAACTAAATTCTGAAAAGTCTTTCAAATTCATCACTAGTTATGCACACATCCGTCACATACATGCAGGGCAGCACCCGGGACATCATTCCAGATCTATAGCAGTGGTACAGACATGCAAAGCAATTGGCATCCTTTATGTGTATGCATGCACACGCACGCACAAACGCATATATTCTAGCCCCCCCCCCCTCTCTCTCTCTCCCTGTTTGTATGTCTCTGTCTCTCTCTCAAACTTACGCTCAAAAGCAAGCGCACTCACACACACACACACACACACACACACACACACACACACACACACACACACACACACACTCACACACAAAAAAAAAGAAAAAAAAAGAGCACGCAGACAAAAAAATAATTTGAAAATATAAATATAGAATAAACATATACGGTTTAAATATATATGTATATCTATAAATGCATTCACGTCTGTCTCTTTCTCTACCTGCCATTCACACACGCGCTCGCATTTGCACTCGCACATACATGTAAATATTTTCCAATATTCAAATTCTGAATAACGTTACAGAGCCATTCTTTTTCGGAGACAAGAGAGTAATAACATTAAAATAAATATGATTCACACTGCATGCACCCGTAATAAATAACCGGCAGTTAACAATGTTCAAACCAATAAACAGACAGCAGTATGGAAAATGGGGTGAACAAACAGGATCCAATCTATAAAACAAATTTATTTAGCAAAAAAACAAACTAAAAAAATGAATAGCAGGCGGGAGCTCGTTACGAGTTGCCAAGTCGGGAATTAAGACCCTATATAAAGCGAATATCCCTGGAGAGAGGACGGCTGTCTTGCATGAGACGACCACGCATATATGCAGCCCCTGATTCACGCTGCGTCGGCTGTCTAAGCTGTCTGGCAGACATGTGCGCAAACTAGCCGCGTCAGCACTCTGTAGATTCCCCCCCCCCCCTCATCGACATGGGTTGGAGAGAAAATGGCAAATGTTTATGTTAATTCGAACCAAAATATCGATATAAACCGCTTAAGGGAAGATGGACAAGTGCAGAAAAACAAGGACAATGATGAAATAAAGAAAAAGCCAAGGAAAGTAGGATGAAGGGAAGGAGGATTGGGAGAGAGAAAAATAAAGTAAAACAAAAATTAAGATACCGCTAGATAGATAGACATATATACATCATTATGTGTATATATGCATGCATATATATATACACACATATATATATATATATTATATAATGTCTATACATGTCTATATATCTATCTATCTATAGCTATATACACATCTCTCTCTCTATATATACGTATATATAGGCATATATATATAAATATAAATATACATATACATATATATTTATATGTATATATATATGTATATATACATATTTATGAATATATATACATATATATTCATATGTGTGTGTATACATACATATATATGAATTTATATATATAATTATATATAAATATATATAAATATATATACAAAATTATATATTTATAAATATATATAAATAAATAAATAAATAAATAAATAAATAAATAAATAAATAAATAAATAAATACAAATGTGTGTGTGTGTGTCTGTACCTGGACACACAATATAAACATACGATAAAACAGATAAACAAACAGAAAGAACCAAAGGAAGGCCAACCGCACAGCCCCCCCCCCCCCCCCGTCCATTCGGCGAAACGACAGTCAGCCGGCGATGGTCATGATCATCCTGCAAAATCATGCAGCCAAGTTTTCTGTTGCAACGTACAGCCCGGAGGCGACACAGTGTTTCAACATGTAAACATGATAATGGAAAGGAGGGAGAGAAGTAGGGCGGAAGGAAGGGAGAAAGACGAAGAGGGGAAGGGAGAGTGAAGAAAGGGGTATAGAAAAAAGAGGGGTAAGATAGGACAGGGGAGCCTGTGTGTGTGTGTGTGTGTGTTTGCGTGAGAGAGAGAAAAAGAGAGAGAGAGAGAGAGTATGAGAGATAGAGACAGAGAGTATGAGAGAGAGAGAGAGAGAGAGAGAGAGAGAGAGAGAGAGAGAGAGAGAGAGAGAGAGAGAGAGCGAGAGAGAGAGAGAGAGAGAGTGCAGGCAATGACACTCTCCCAAACTTTGACTCAAGACCAAAATCAGGGCAAAATCAAATCATTTTATACAAGAAAGAAAAAGCGAACTAGACACACCTATGCCAGAATTCCCTCACTGCATCAGCGCCTTATTACCGCAGTACATAAAGAGAACACTGTAAACGAAAAAAACAAACAAAAACAAAAACAAAACATCATCATTAACATTTTGTCGAGTCGACGCGCCAAACGGTAATCAATTAGGCGTGAATTCGCCCAAGACGAAGGGAAGGAGAGCGTCGATGTCCACAATGTAAGCAATTAGGAAGTGTAAACATAAACACAAACCCGACACACGATCAACAAACAAGCAACAAAGAAAACAAACAAAAATTCTCTAAGACAGAATGCATAAACAAGCTTGGGCACCGAAGACACGCCTTCCCCCCCTTCCCTTTCCAATCCCTAATCCTTTCCTTCCCCCCCATTTCCGATCCCTAATCCCTACCTCCCTCCCTCTCCCCCTTCCCAATCCCTAATCCCTCCTTCCCTCCACCCCCCTTCCCAATCCCTAATCCCTCCCCCCTTCCCAATCCCTAATCCCTCCCTCCCCCCCTTCCCTTTCCAATCCCTAATCCTTTCCTTCCCCCCCATTTCCGATCCCTAATCCCTACCTCCCTCCCTCTCCCCCCTTCCCAATCCCTAATCCCTCCTTCCCTCCACCCCCTTCCCAATCCCTAATCCCTCCCTCCCCCCCTTCCCAATCCCTAATCCCTACCCCCTTCCCCATCCCTCATCCCTCCCTCCCCCCCCCCTTCCCAATCCCTAATCCCTCCTTCCCTCCACCCCCCTTCCCAATCCCTGATCCCTCCCCCCTTCCCAATCCCTAATCCCTCCCTCCCCCCTTCCCAATCCCTAATCCCTCCCCCTTCCCAATCCCTAATCCCTCCCTCCCTCCCCCTTCCCAATCCCTAATCCCTCCTTCCCTCCACCCCCTTCCCAATCCCTAATCCCTCCCCCCTTCCCAATCCCTAATCCCTCCCCCCTTCCCAATCCCTACCACTTCCCAATCCCTAATCCCTCCCTCCCTCCCCCTTCCCAATCCCTAATCCCTCCTTCCCTCCACCCCCTTCCCAATCCCTAATCCCTCCCTCCCCCCCTTCCCTTTCCCTTATCCCTCCCTCCCCCCCTTCCCTTTCCCTAATCCCTCCCTACCCCCTTCCCAATCCCTAATCCCTCCCCCCTTCCCAATCCCTAATCCCTCCTTCCCTCCACCCCCTTCCCAATCCCTAATCCCTCCTTCCCTCCACCCCCCTTCCCAATCCCTAATCCCTCCCCCCTTCCCAATCCCTAATCCCTCCCTCCCCCCCTTCCCAATCCCTAATCCCTCCTTCCCTCCACCCCCCTTCCCAATCCCTAATCCCTCCCCCCTTCCCAATCCCTAATCCCTCCCCCCTTCCCAATCCCTAATCCCTCCCTCCCCCCTTCCCAATCCCTAATCCCTCCTTCCCTCCACCCCCCTTCCCAATCCCTAATCCCTCCTTCCCTCCACCCCCCTTCCCAATCCCTAATCCCTCCTTCCCCCCACCCCCCTTCCCAATCCCTAATCCCTCCCCCCTTCCCAATCCCTCCCTCCACCCCTTCCCAATCCCTAATCCCTCCCCCCCTTCCCAATCCCTACCCCCTTCCCAATCCCTAATCCCTCCCTCCCTCCCCCCTTCCCAATCCCTCCTTCCCTCCACCCCCCTTCCCAATCCCTAATCCCTCCTTCCCTCCACCCCCTTCCCAATCCCTAATCCCTCCCTCCCTCCTTCCCAATCCCTAATCCCTCCCTCCATCCCAATCCCTAATCCCTCCCTCCCCCCTTCCCAATCCCTAATCCCTCCCTCCCTCCCCCCTTCCCAATCCCTAATCCATACCCCTACCCCTACCCCTACCCCACCTTCACAAGACAAGAACCCCCCCCCTCCCCCCAATTATCATCATAACACAACCTCACTGAAGCGAACATCACCCCCTTATCTCCGGCTCACATAAACAAGGTGGGCGGGAATTCGTGACGTCACCAACCTGCCAACAACGCGCCACGAATTTTAAACGTAACGGATTCAAACGACTTCACTCCCCCCCCACTTACCCCTACTCTCTACCCCCTACTTCCCCACCCTCCTTATCTCCTTCCCTCCCCCACCCCCTTTCCTTCACTTTTCATCATCCATAACTTCGTAATAGAATAAAAAAACATGAAAAAAAGGAGGGAGGAGGAACGATTTAAGGGCGAAAAGACAACTTAATTAAAGCACGATCTTCGAGATAAGGTGAGCAAGGGGTACGGCCGAGGTTATGCCCTGCTCGGCTGTGTCAGGTCGGGGCTGCGTCAACAAAGGCGTGCAAGATGAAACCTGGGTCGAGGTCATTGGCTTTTCTCTCTCTCTTTCTCTTTCTCTTTCCCTCTCTCTCGTTCTCTCTCTCTCTCTCTCTCTCTCTCGTTCTCTCTCGTTCTCTCTCTCTCTCTCTCTCTCTCTCTCTCTCTCTCTCTCTCTCTCTCTCTCTCTCTCTCTCTCTCTCTCTCTCTCTCTCTCTGTACTCTAAATCAAAATGTAAATAATTGTGGCAATATTATTTCTTTCTATCTGCTCTCTCTTTATCTCTCTCTCTCTTACTCTCTCTGTCTCCCTCTCTTTCTCTTTCTCTTTCTCTCTCTCTCTCTCACACACGCATATTGGCGACCATATATATACACACAAGCGTAAGTCTTGTCGATATGGACGTGGAGAGCTACAAAAAAAAAAAAAAAAAAAAAAAAAACTCTCTATCTCCCTTATCCTATTTTCCACCCATTTCTCGTCCCTTCTTTTTAACCCGCGTTTCCTCTCATTTCCTCCTTATGCCTCATCTAATCTCCCCTCTAAGCTCCCCTCGTCGTCCTCCTGGTACATTTTCTCACTTTTTTTCATCAACTTTCCCCTCAGAATCTCCTTCCTTCCTTCACACGCTCCCTCTGATCTTCCTTATGGCTCTCCTTACATTCACTTCCCTTTCCCTCTCCCCCCTCCTCCCCCCCTTCCCTTTGCCTCTCCTCGCTTTCTCCTCCTCTGCTATGCTTCTTGGTTTTCCTCCCGCCTCCTCTGTGCACTATTATCTGTCGCTGTCTCTATCAGTCTCTCTTTCTCTCATTTCCCAATTTCTCCTCTTCTGCTCTGCTTGTTAATTCTCCTCTGTCGACCATTATTTTTCTGTCTCTGTCTCTGTCTGTCTGTCTGTCTGTCTGTCTGTCTGTCTGTCTGTCTGTCTGTCTGTCTGTCTCTCCTCCGAACGTGAATCTTTTAATGACCACATAATAAACATTTTCCTGAACAAACACACTATTCAAAACAAAACAAAAATACAAGTCTGAGATAAACAAACAAATGCATAAATAATCAAGTAACAGGCGAATAAATAAACAATGAAACACAAATATAAAACAAATAAGGCAAATAAACAAAACAAACAAATAAAACAACGAAAAAGATCGACCTGCAAGCCACGCCTTCTGACAACATTCGAAATAAGAAAACAAATAAAGAAGAAAAGGAAGAAGGAAGAGGAAGAAGAAAAAAAGGAAAATAGACGACTTTCCGAAGAACAAAAAGATGCCATCAATCAGAAGCCGATTGCGAAAAAAAAAAAAAAAAAAAAAAAAGCTGTTGGAAACAAATTAAAGAGAAAGAACAAAGGAGACAGAGAAAAAAAGAAGAGAAAAAAAAGGAAGAGCCACTGCATTACCTGGCAAAAAAAATCAAGGAACCAATAGAAAGAAAGAAAGAAAAAGAAAATACTCATCGGCCTTGCTCAAAAAATACTAATGGACGAAAGCGGAACAAAAAGGAAATTTGAATAAAACTAGCTTGTCACATGGAAAAAGGTAAGCATATAATGAGACTGACAGACATATATGAGAGACAGACAGACAGACAGACACACAGAGAGACAGAGCGAGAGAGAGAGAGAGAGAGAGAGAGAGAGAGAGAGAGAGAGTAAGAGAAAGAGAGTAAGAGAAAGAGAGAGAACTCGAAACCTAACAAAAATAAACAACACCAAAACAACAAAGTGACTGTCATCCTTTTTTTTCTTCTCTCCCGCTGTATCTCACTCGTGACATGTTGCAGTCTCGGAAAAGTCTCCCGAGAACTTTTTGAAACTCATATTCTTCTCGGCGCAAACAAACAAAACGAAATGCAAGGAAGAAAAACAGGTCAATAAATACAACGCATCCTAATAAAGAAGCTGAATGCCAAGTGAGAAGCGACCAGTTAGGCAAAAATGAACCTCCCTCGGACGAGACTGAAGCAAGGACGAAAAGTGTGCGAGGGGAGGAGGGGGGATAAGGGAGAAGAAGAGGAGGGGAGAGGAGGGGAGAGGAGGGGAGAGGAGGGGAGAGGGGGTGGGGAAGAGGGGACATGGAGAGGGAGAGTGAGGGGAAGGGGAATAGGGAGATGAGGGAGAGAGTAGGAGAAGAGGTGAATAAGGGAGAGAAGGGGAGAGGGAAGAGAGAGGGGGATAAGGGAGGTGAGAGGGAGAGGGAGAGGAGGGAAGAGAAAGAAGATATGGGGGGAAAAGGGAGAGGAGGAAAGGAAGAGGGTGATAAGAGAGGGAGAGGGGGATAGCGTGGGGGATTACGGCTGGGTGACTTGGGGAAGCTAAGTTTAACGGGAAGGAAAAGGGGAAGGAAAGGGCCTAAGGGAAGAGGGATAAAGAAAGGGAAGCGGGAACGAGGAATGGGGGAAGAGAAGGGGAATGAGAATGGGGAATGGAACAGAAAGTCAGTTCAGTGGGAAAGGGAAGGGGGGCCGGATATGGGAAGGGGAAGGAGGGACATGGGAGGGGAAGGGGAAATGGGTCAATGGGACGACATAATGGAAAAATAGGTAAATGAGAAGGGGAAGGAGAAGGAGAAGGGGAAAATGGAAAAATGAGGGGCATGGAGGACGGGAGCCAAGAATGGGGAGGAGAAGGGAGAGAGAAATGGGGTTGTGGGGAAGGCAAAGAGAAGACCAAGTTCCGGCAAGACGACAGGAGACAAACTTGCAAGTCTGAAGATAACTCTCAATGCACTTGGAGATAATGCAGTGTGTGTGTGTGTGTGTGTGTGTGTGTGTGTGTGTGTGTGTGTGTGTGTGTGTGTGTGTGTGTGTGTGTGTGTGTGTGTGTGTGTGTGAAGAGAGAGAGAGAGAGGGAGAGAAGGGAGAGGGAGGGAGGGGGAGGGAGGGGGAGGGAGAGGGAGAGGGAGAGGGAGAGGGAGGGAGAGAGAGAGAGAGGGAGAGAGGGAGAGAGAGAGAGAGAGAGAGAGAGAGAGAGAGAGAGAGAGAGAGAGAGAGAGAGAGAGAGAGAGAGAGAGGGAGGGAGGGAGAGAGAGAGAGAGGGAGGGAGGGAGAGAGAGAGGGAGGGAGAGAGAGAGAGAGGGAGGGAGAGAGAGAGAGAAGGAGAGATGGAGGGAGGGAGGGAGGGAGGGAGGGAGGGAGGGAGGGAGAGGGATAATAAACCGGTAATACATAAATGGACGAAAACCTGCCTAGTTGGTCACTCTCCCGCAGAAACAACTAAACAATATACACAATAAATGATGAAAAAAAGTAAAAATATGATGAGAGAAAGACGAAATTTGATAATGGCGGTTAATTACTAAAAGAGAACCATTAAAACGCTTCGAAAATTACAATTGGCCTCCAAGCGTCCATTAAAAACGAGGGAGGCCAAATTAAAATGGATAAAGTGAAAAAAAACTCCAATTAAGATAGCAAGAACCCCCTAAAGACAAAAACTAAAACAAGACACAAAGAAAAAAGCGAGAGAACCTTCCCCTTAGGCTCCAAGTAGTCACTTTCTGCGAGGGGAACACGAGCCCACTCTCCTTTCTCCCCTCTCCTCCTCCTCCTCCTTTCTTTCTTTCCTGCCTCTGCTAGCCCCGCCCCGCCCCCACTCCCCTCTCCCCCCTTTCTTCTCATCCCTCTATCCCGTCCCCTCCTCCTCCTCTTCTTCCTTCCCCTCTTCCGTCCACCCTCCTCCTCCTCCTCCTCTCCCCCTCACCTCCCCAACCCCCTCTATCCCCTCCTATCTCCTTCCCCGTCACCCTCACCTACCATCCCCTCCTTACCTCCCTCTCCTCCCCTCCCGCACCCCTCATCCTCTCCTCCCCTCCCCCTCCCCCCATCCCCTCCGCCCCTCCCCCTTCCTCTCCTCCTTCTCAAGACACGCTACTAATGAACCATGCCATCGTTGGATCCAATTCTTTGAATCCAATCCCTAGGCCTTTGGGGCAATTCCTTGGCACAAAGGTTCGCGTCGGTCGAGCGGGATCCGAGCCTACTGGGATGGAAAAGCTGGAGAGAGAGAGAAGGGCACGGAGGAGGGGCAGGAGGAGGGGCAGGAGGAGGGGCAGGAGGAGGGGCAGGAGGAGGGGCAGGAGGAGGAGGAGGAGTGAGAGGAAGAGGAAGACGGGGCGGAAGAGGAGGAGATGGAGGGATGGGAAAGAGGAAAGAAAAGGCGAAAAGCAGGTGGAAGGAAGAAAAGAAGAGGAGGAGGAAGAGGAGACTGGGGGAAGGAGGAGAGGAGAAGGAGCTGGAGGAGGAAGAGGAGATGGGGAGGAAGAGTAGGTGGGAGAAGAGGGGGGGGGGGTGGAGAAGAGGAAGAGGAGCAGGAGGAGAAAGAGGAGATAGGGGGGAAGGAGAAGAGATAGATGAGGTGGAAGAAGGAGAAGAGGAAGAGGAGCAGGAGGAGGAAGAGGACGCGGATGAAGAGGTAATGGGTATAGGAAGGAGAGAAAGAAGAAAGTGGAGGAAGGAGAAAGAAAAGAAGAAGAGTAGAGAAAAAGAGGATAAAAAGAAGATGATGTGGAAGAAAGAAAGAAGGAAGGAAAAGTAAAAAAGGGAAAATAAGGAAGGGGAAGAAGAAGAAAAAGATGATGATCATGAAGAGGAAAAAAAAGAAGAGGAAGAAGAAGAAGAGAAGGAGGAGGAGGAAGAAGAAAAAGAACGGGAAGAAGAGGAAGAGGAAGAAGAAGAAGAAGAAGAAGAAGAAGAGGAAGAAGAAAAAGAAGAATATTATGAGGAAGAGGAAAGAAAGAAGGAAAGAGAAAAAAGGTAAAACGAAAGATAAAAAGATAATAAAAAAAAGAAAAAAAAGTAAGAAAATGAAGCAGAAGAAGGATGAAGCATGGAGGAAGTGGATATAAAATAGGAAGAAAAAGAAGATGAGGAGGAGGAGGATAAAGATAAGGAAAGAAGGAGAAAGAGGGGGTGGATTAAAAGGGAGAAAGGGGATGGAATGGAAAGCAACGAACTGAAAGGAAAGGAAGGGAAAAATAAGGAGCGTGGATGAAGGAAGCAAGGAGGGAGAACGGAATAAGGAGAATGGGAGAGAGAGAGAGAGAGAGAGAGAGAAAAGGAAGAAGGAGGCATAGACTTGGACCACGAAGAGCGAAAAGCAAAATACGAAAAAGAAAACCAGAAACAAGTAAAATAAATAAACAGAACACAACAGTAGAAACGCAAATCAAAACAAACAAACGAACAAATAAAATCAACAAGTCATATAAAAGCGTCACAGGTCAACTCATTCGGACATGTCGGCTGTCACACGCTGGTCACATTAATCTCTCCTCACAACCAGTTACGTCACTCGCAACTGACGGCATGTTACTGTCATCAGAGCATTTACTGCTGTCACTGTCACCAGATCAACGTGTCCAGTTGTCACACTTGTATATCCTAAGGCATCTACCGCTATCGCTCCTGTCCGCCCCGAGCATCCAGCACCTGAGGAGGTCGGGGACTGGCCCAGGGCCAATAAACTTGGAAAAAGCGAGGAAAAGCAGAGGGAGAGAGAAAGCAACTGGGATGGGGAGAGAACAAGAAGAGAGAGGGTGGGAGAAAGAAAAAGGGAAGGAGGGACGGAGGAAAGGGGGGAAAGAGGGAGAGCGGCATGGAGAGGGAGGGGGAGAGGGAGGGGGAGAGGGAGGGAGGGAGGAGGTAGGGATGGAGAGAGAGAGGGAGAGAGGGGAGAGAGGGAGAGAGAGGGAGGGAGGGAGAGAGAGAGAGGGAGAGAGAGAGAGAGAGAGGGAGAGAGGGAGAGAAAGAGAGAGAGAGAGTGAGAGAGAGAGAGTGAGAGAGAGAGTGAGAGAGAGAGAGAAAGAGAGAGAGAAAGAGAGAGAGAGAGAGAGAGAGAGAGAGAGAGAGAGAGAGAGAGAGAGAGAGAGAGAGAGAGAGAGAGAGAGAGAGAGAGAGAGAGAGAGAAAGCGTCCGCAGACAGGTCTAGATTTGCAAAGTGGCCACCAAACCAGTGAAAACAACCAGCTTAATTTATTCCTTTACAGCATAATCCCCCCTAAAATGATGTGTGGGCTATCAAAGATTAGCAAACACACATCAATAGAAACGAGGTAACTATGAACTGGGCGAATAAGAAGAAGCGGTGGGCGAATGTGGAGGAAGTGGATGGTGAACGAGGAGGGGAATAATAGTGAAGGAAAACAAGAGAAAAAAGAACAGAGAGGAGAGGGATTCATTGTTTAGGATTCTACTTCCATCTCAAATATTTCCCTCTGTTCTTGTCTCCCTTGTCTTGTTTCTAGTCTTCTTCCTCACTATTTCTCCTTTTACCATCTCATTCCCTCATTATCTTCGTTTCTGTTCTATCCATTTCTTCCTTTTCACATCATCTTCCCTCCTCTTTTTTATTTTCTTCCTCATTATTTCATCCCCCTCTTACTTCTGTCCTTACATTCTCAATTCTTTTTACAACTCGGGACCCTTCCTCACAGCGAGGTCTCCTCCTCACGAAATTAATCTTGCCCACAGGTCGATATTCCTCCCTTCGAGTCGACCTTTAAGACGATTAGTCCCTCCTGCTTTTCAATCTCGTCCCTTTTCCCTTACAGGTCGATATCCCATACAAATCCCAGCCTCGCTCTTTATATTCCCGGTCTGTACGTCAACTCGGCTCCTTGTAAATTGAACCTTCTCCTTTTCAAGTCGACCTTCTGCATTGTAGTTCGACCCTCCGCCTCGTAAGTCAATTTTTCTACCCTGCAGGCCGACCTTCTGCCTTTTAAGTCGACCTTCTGTCGTAGATGTCAACCCGTTTTGTAAGTCGACCTTCTGCATTGTAAGTCAACCAGCTTTGTAAGTCGGTCCTATTCCCTTTTTAGATCGACCTCCCCCCTCGTCCCTCGACCGCCACCGAACATACGTGCCAAGCAAACCAGCTGGCCAGTCACGGTAGCTATACATATATATCTGTCTGTCACTCCAGCCGATGGGGTGTCGAGTCGTCGACGGTAACATATCTCTTTTTTCCACTCGAGATATTGGTCGATTCATCTACCTGTATGGCGGTAGGCCTAGCTACCTGATGTGGGTTTGTCTGGTCGCGGGCCTTTTAACATTTAGGCCTACTAGAAGACTGCTGGGGGGGGGGGGGGGGGACAATTATCCGTTTCATTTATTTATTCGAATAACTCGCACAAAATAAACAAACACAGAACTGGCTAAGTGCGCCTTCCCATTACACACACCAATAGTATAGACAAAGGAATAAAAAAAAGGAACTATAGAGCACGCATTCAGATCCTCTTTCCATAATGCCGAGGGAACAGAATCCGTTTCAATTCTCTTCTTCCCGAGAACTCACACAAGGAACCGCTCCTACTTAAGCCGAAGAAGAGGTTTATGGACCGAAATTCGTGGGTATATTCCGCTGTTTCAGATGTGATCCTATTTAGAACCCGGCTCCTTCATTACCCCCCCCTCCCCCCCCTCTCTCTCTCTCTCTTTCTCTCTCTCTCTCTCTCTTTCTCCCTCTCTCTCTCTTTCTCCCTCTCTCTCTCTTTCTCCCTCTCTCTCTCTTTCTCCCTCTCTCTCTCTTTCTCCCTCTCTCTCTCTTTCTCCCTCTCTCTCTCTTTCTCCCTCTCTCTCTCTTCCTCCCTCTCTCTCTCTTCCTCCCTCTCTCTCTCTTCCTCCCTCTCTCTCTCTTCCTCCCTCTCTCTCTCTTCCTCTCTCTCTCTCTCTTCCTCCCTCTCTCTCTCTTCCTCCCTCTCTCTCTCTCTCTCTCTCTCTCTCTCTCTCTCTCTCTCTCTCTCTCTCTCTCTCTCTCTCTCTCTCTCTCTCTCTCTCTCTCTCTCTCTCTCCTTGTTTCCTGATCTGCCTATACCCTCTCCTCTTCTCTGTATTATTTTTCTCCTTCTTTCTCTGCCTCTTCATTTCTCTCACTCTCTTCTTCCCTGTCCCACTCTCTTCCTCCCCCACTTCCCCCCTCTTCCTCTCCATCTCTCTCTCTCCCTTCCATCCTTCCTCTCCCTTTCTCTCCCTCCTCTCTCTCTTGAGAAGATTGTGAGAGGATGAAGGGGAGATGTTTGGACAGATTGGAAACGGAAAGGTGATTAGCGATATAAAAAGAGAAACAGAGGAAGAAGGAAGGGGAGAGAAACATAGACGATATACATATATACATAAATGAATACACACACATATGTGTATGTATGGTAAAAAAATATGTAAAACTGGATTTTATATTGTTTTACATTGTGGGTTTTCTACCATAGTATCAATACGGTAGAGTGTTTTCACCATTCATGTGTATATGTGTGTGTGTGTGTGTGTGTGTGTGTGTGTGTGTGTGTGTGTGTGTCTATGTATGGTTGTATGTATGTATGAGAACGAGAGCGAAAGAGAAAGAGAGAGAGAGAGAGAGAGAGAGAGAGAGAGAGAGAGAGAGAGAGAGAGAGAGAGAGAGAGAGAGAGAGAGAGAGAGAGAGAGAGAGAGAGAGAGCGAGAGCGAGAGAGAGAGAGAGAGAGAGAGAGAGAGAGAGAGAGAGAGAGAGAGAGAGAGAGAGAGAGAGAGCGAGAGCGAGAGAGAGAGAGGGAGAGAGAGAGAGAATCGTGCGTGAGGGTACACAGGGAAAGACTCATCGGCATGAATGTGTTTAGGCATAAATCTAAATGAAATTGCACAGGCGAGAGATACCAATGGCTTATCCTCGTTTCCCTCCCCTTTTACCCCCTTCTACCCCCCTTTTTTGTACTTTTTTGTGTGTGATTCTTTTCCATTTAGCTTCGAGAATTGGTGCGGGGGCGCTGAACGTGTCCTGAACTCGGCCATTTCCCCGAATCCCGCCCCTCGAGCGAGCGAGCCTCCCTCGGCGAAACGCAGCGCGAAGATCTGTGCTCACAATCTTTATTTCCCCGTGTTATTCTCTATTTTCCCTCTTATTCTTTCGTTTCCTCTGCGTCGCCCCCCCCCCCCCCCAAAAAAAAAGCAATGTCGAAGGACTCATTTACCCAATAGTTTTAAACTTTTTTTCTCTCAATTTTTATTCTATTTTCTATTTTTTCCTTTTTTTTTAATTCTCTCACTTCCTCTTTCTTCTTTTTCTTTTCCTCTTTTTTTAATTCTCTCACCACCTTTCTTTCTTTTTCATTCCTTTTTTCAAAATTCTCTCACTTTCTCTTTCTTCTTTTTCTTTTCCTCTTTTTTTAAATTCCCTCACCACCTTTTCTTTCTTTTTCATTCTTTTTTTCAAAATTCTCTCACTTTCTCTTTCTTCTTTTTCTTTTCCTCTATTTTTAAATTCCCTCACCACCTTTTCTTTCTTTTTCTTTCTCTTTCTATTTTTTTTAATTCTCTCACCTTCTTCTTCTTCTTCTTTCTGTTTTTTGACTCTCTCACCTTCTTCTTCTTCTTCCTCTTCTTTACTTTTTTTGATTGTCTCACCTCCTTTTTTCCCCCTTTTTCTTTTTCTCCTCTGACCAAGCAATTCATCAACCTTAGACGAAGTTCTGACAAGAGCTCTCCACGCTGACTCGAGAGCACGGCAAGCCAGTCTTCTCCACGCACACTTCGGACCCATTAGGAGCTGCATTAGAGAATAAATGTCTCTCTTTTTCCTATCTTTTTTCCCCTCTTTTCTTTTTTTTTTTTCGTTTTTTTATGGGGGGGGGAGGAGGGGGTAGACAGGAGAGACGGGATGGGAATTATTCTTTTTTTTCCTCTTTTCTCTCTTGTTTTGGTTGTTTTTTTTGTTTTTTTTTGGGGGGGGGAGACAGGAGAGACGGGATGGGAATTATATATTTTTTTCTTTTCTTTTTCTTTTTCTTTCTCTCTATCTCTGTATCTCTCTCCTTCTCGTTCTTCTTCTCCCTCTTTGCTATTACCTTTTCCTTATCTGTCTGTATCTCTTTCTCTCTCATCATATTTCTCTCAACACATGTTTTACTTTTACTCTCTTTATTCACTCATTCTTTCTCTTTCTTATCATTCTTATTTATGTCACTGATTTTTTTTTTCCCCTCCTGGTCGTTGTGATTTTTATAACACTTTTTAAATCTACTTTTTAATTTTCCTCCTTTCGCTCCCTCACTAATTGGTCGTATTTTATTTCCGTTATCAAATTCTCCTCTAATAATAATAATAATTATAATAATAATAATAATAATAACACTAACAGTAATAATAACAATAATAACAACAATAATGATAATAATAATAATAATCATATTAACAGTAATAATAATAACAGTAATAATAATAATAATAATAATAATAATAATAATAATAATGATGATAATAATAACAAAAAATACTAATAACAAGCATAATAATAATAATAATAATAATAATAATAATAATAATAATAATAATAACAGTAATAATAATAATAACAATAACAATAATAATAATGATGATGATGATGATGATGATGATGACAACAACAATGATAATAATAATAAAAAATAAGATTTAAGGAACTGAACGAATAAACACAAATATGAGATAAACAAAAACAAAGAAAGAAAGAAAAGAAAAAAAACGCAAAATCGCCTTCGTCCGTCCAGCTTGACGTGCATTCCTCAGGGCTTCAATAAACCAATCTTTCCATTAAAATGATGATATGCAAAACCCCGCAAACGAAGAAAGATGGAAGAGAAAAATATAATGATTCTAATGGAAACATAATGGACGCTAACCCGAGGACCTAAATTGGAGTCTGATCACCATGATTACGAAAATTAAGCAAAACTTCCCTTTTTCATGTGCGCACAAAGCCAATTTCTGCTGAAAAGTGAACAAGACCGCGCCCTTGTGGTTTTCTGGGCGATTTCGTTGTTTTAAAACTTTGAGCAAAAGATTGCGTAATTTCTCTCTCTCTCTCTCTCTCTCTCTCTCTTTCTCTCTCTCTCTTTCTTTCTCTAACACACACACACACATGGAGAGACAGAAGAACGTCTGCTAATATTCGGTCCTTGAAGGTATGTAAGCCCTTGCCCCCTCCCTCCCCACCCCTCACCCCCCCTTCACCCCCACCACCTTGCTCCTGTGCACAGCGACAAACACGTCCACAGGCAGGACAAGGACCTAAGCCCTCGGACCAAGCAGGGGAAAACTCGACCTTACAGCGCAAGCCCGCAGAGGTCCTTCTCCCGTGAAGAGCCGGAGTGGTGGTAACTATTCGACTTTTGCCGTCGGTGTAATCATGCTGATCCTTTTGGAACTGTCGTTTACACGTGTCATGACTTTGAAGTTTTGATTCTTCCCTTGCGACAGTTACGAATAAGGCCGAGTCTTCCGTGTCCGGTCGACGGCGACTGATGTGCGGAAACTGGAAATTACACCTGTGACCTCTATTTCAGGGTCATACAAGATCGATATTCCCATGTCAATCGACAGACGCGAGGTGTCATTCTATCTTTTGACAAGTTCCTCCCAACAGAAGTCATCAGAAACAAAGGGGAGCAACAAAAAAGGGGAGGACGGCCCACCCTGTTTCGAGAAGAGAGGATGTTTGTATATTACATCTAAGTCACCTCGCCCACCCTTTTTTTGATTTTAACTCGGCGAAGGTGTTTTTCTTCTCGCGAAAAATTTACATATGTTTTGGGATCTGAAGACGGTTTAAGGTGTTACCATCCCCCCCCACCCCACCCCCTCCCGACGCCCCCCGACTCCCCCAAAAACAATCCCTGAAGATGTTATGATCCGCGAAGGGAAGGACTGAGGGAGAAGATATAAAATCAATAATACTTCTTCAGGCGTATTTCTTTTTTTTCTTTTCCCCCTTTGCAGGCTGGAAGACGAATAGGATTTTCTCGAAGGAGAGAATAATACTTCCACATTTTTACGGGTTCTTTGAAGGCAGATATTTGTATATTACTTGAAGTTTCGTTATGTTAC
>NC_061855.1:30787733-30790233 GCF_019202785.1 Penaeus chinensis | reverse complement strand
AGAGACAACAACAGAAGAAGAGAAGGAAGAAGAGACAACAACAGAAGAAGAGAAGGAAGAAGAGACAACAACAGAAGAAGAGAAGGAAGAAGAGACAACAACAGAAGAAGAGAAGGAAGAAGAGACAACAACAGAAGAAGAGAAGGAAGAAGAGACAACAACAGAAGAAGAGAAGGAAGAAGAGACAACAACAGAAGAAGAGAAGGAAGAAGAGACAACAACAGAAGAAGAGAAGGAAGAAGAGACAACAACAGAAGAAGAGAAGGAAGAAGAGACAACAACAGAAGAAGAGAAGGAAGAAGAGACAACAACAGAAGAGAGAAGGAAGAAGAGACAACAACAGAAGAAGAGAAGGAAGAAGAGACAACAACAGAAGAAGAGAAGGAAGAAGAGACAACAACAGAAGAAGAGAAGGAAGAAGAGACAACAACAGAAGAAGAGAAGGAAGAAGAGACAACAACAGAAGAAGAGAAGGAAGAAGAGACAACAACAGAAGAAGAGAAGGAAGAAGAGACAACAACAGAAGAAGAGAAGGAAGAAGAGACAACAACAGAAGAAGAGAAGGAAGAAGAGACAACAACAGAAGAAGAGAAGGAAGAAGAGACAACAACAGAAGAAGAGAAGAAGAGAGAGAGAAGGAAGAAGAGACAACAACAGAAGAAGAGAAGGAAGAAGAGACAACAACAGAAGGAGAGAAGGAAGAAGAGACAACAACAGAAGGAGAGAAGGAAGAAGAGACAACAACAGAAGAAGAGAAGGAAGAAGAGACAACAACAGAAGGAGAGAAGGAAGAAGAGACAACAACAGAAGAAGAGAAGGAAGAAGAGACAACAACAGAAGGAGAGAAGGAAGAAGAGACAACAACAGAAGAAGAGAAGGAAGAAGAGACAAACACAGAAGAAGAGAAGGAAGAAGAGACAACAACAGAAGAAGAGAAGGAAGAAGAGACAACAACAGAAGAAGAGAAGGAAGAAGAGACAACAACAGAAGAAGAGAAGGAAGAAGAGACAACAACAGAAGAAGAGAAGGAAGAAGAGACAACAACAGAAGAAGAGAAGGAAGAAGAGACAACAACAGAAGAAGAGAAGGAAGAAGAGACAACAACAGAAGAAGAGAAGGAAGAAGAGACAACAACAGAAGAAGAGAAGGAAGAAGAGACAACAACAGAAGAAGAGAAGGAAGAAGAGACAACAACAGAAGAAGAGAAGGAAGAAGAGACAACAACAGAAGAAGAGAAGGAAGAAGAGACAACAACAGAAGAAGAGAAGGAAGAAGAGACAACAACAGAAGGAGAGAAGGAAGAAGAGACAACAACAGAAGGAGAGAAGGAAGAAGAGACAACAACAGAAGAAGAGAAGGAAGAAGAGACAACAACAGAAGGAGAGAAGGAAGAAGAGACAACAACAGAAGAAGAGAAGGAAGAAGAGACAACAACAGAAGAAGAGAAGGAAGAAGAGACAACAACAGAAGAAGAGAAGGAAGAAGAGACAACAACAGAAGAAGAGAAGGAAGAAGAGACAACAACAGAAGAAGAGAAGGAAGAAGAGACAACAACAGAAGAAGAGAAGGAAGAAGAGACAACAAGCAGAAGAGAGAAGGAAGAAGAGACAACAACAGAAGAAGAGAAGGAAGAAGAGACAACAACAGAAGGAGAGAAGGAAGAAGAGACAACAGCAGAAGGAGAGAAGGAAGAAGAGACAACAGGAGAAGGAGAGAAGGAAGAAGAGACAACAACAGAAGAAGAGAAGGAAGAAGAGACAACAGGAGAAGGAGAGAAGGAAGAAGAGACAACAACAGAAGAAGAGAAGGAAGAAGAGACAACAGCAGAAGGAGAGAAGGAAGAAGAGACAACAGCAGAAGGAGAGAAGGAAGAAGAGACAACAGCAGAAGGAGAGAAGGAAGAAGAGACAACAACAGAAGAAGAGAAGGAAGAAGAGACAACAACAGAAGAACAGAAGGAAGAAGAGACAACAACAGAAGGAGAGAAGGAAGAAGAGACAACAACAGAAGAAGAGAAGGAAGAAGAGACAACAACAGAAGAACAAAAGGAAGAAGAGACAACAGCAGAAGGAGAGAAGGAAGAAGAGACAACAGGAGAAGGAGAGAAGGAAGAAGAGACAACAACAGAAGAAGCGAAGGAAGAAGAGGTCAGGAGGACCAAAAGAGACCTCCCGAGACCAGAAAACCCCCCCACGAAACCCCCTCAGACCTACATTGACCTCAGACGTCCTCGCTCTTTGACCTGACCCCGCTTTCTGATGTGATTTACGGGTCAGATATTTCCGGCTCGGGGTTTTCGCTCTAAAAGGGGCGTAAGGTATCGAATATCGACCTTTGTGCCACTACGTCGTAAGGGGCATATTTACTGCGTGTTCTTATGCTTACTTACGATAACCTGGTCTTTTGGTAATTGCGGTCTGCGAATATTTTTTATTTTATTTATTTATTCATTTTGTCATTTTCCTTTTTTTTTTTTTTAGTTCGTTTTCCTTTTTGTTCT
>NC_061855.1:30775233-30777733 GCF_019202785.1 Penaeus chinensis | reverse complement strand
TAGGAAAAAGACAAAACAAAACAATCTGAAAAGACAAACAAAAAGAAAAGAAATAAAAAAGAGACAAACATACAAACAAAAAAACATAAAAAACGAAGGAATAAGAAAAAGAAACAAAGAAAAACAAAACAAGAAAACGAAAGACAAACACGAAAGAAAGTAGACAAGAAAAAAATTAACTCGGAGAACAAGACATCCTCAAAGATCACGTGACGCGCCACCCTTTCCCAACAACCGCATGTTAATGTTATATGTCGGCGAAATACACCTACTCAATTTTCCTAATGGAATCCCAAGTGCAGAGTACGGAGAGATAAAAATAAAAGCTGGTTCTGTAATTTCTGTATTTTCTTCCATCTTTTATTGAATTTCCCTTTTTTTTTGAAGTCATGCGCTGTACTACATGGCAACGGTTTTTATGGCTGGTGTTGAAAGTGTGTTTCTGCTTGAAGTACATGCATGTGCAGGGCTCTGCCAGCGACTATGCAGTGCGGTAAACACGGGTCCGTGTATTGCACTCGGTTCAGAGAGGAATGCGTACTCTCCCTCCCTCCCTCTGTTATATATTGTGTATGTGTGTATATATATATATATATATATATATATATATATATATATATTATACATATATACATGTATATATTTATGTATCTTTGTATATATGTGTGTATGTATGTATGTATGTATGTATGTATGTATGTATGTATGTATGTGTGTATGTACACACACACACACACACACACACACACACAGACACACACACAGAAACACACACACACACACACACAACCCCCCCCCCCCCCACACACACACACATACACACATATCTATATAAATACATATATAGACATACCTATGGATAGATTGATAGATAAACAGATAAATTTATAATAAAATATGTATATAGATAAATAGATAGATAGATAGACAGACAGATAGATGTGTATATATATGTATAAAGAAAGATAGATAGGCAGATATATATATATATATATATATATATATATATATATATATATATACAAACATACATATACACATACATATGAACGTACTTAATATTATATAAAACAAACGTACATTGAAAGTGCGGACCATGACTTAAAAATGACACTTGAAAAGAAGTGAACAAACAAAGGAATATGAAAGACAATAAAGAGAATAAAAGGAAACAGAAGAATGCTAGAGCCTTCCCAAGACCCTGTTTCCTAAAAAAAATCCTGAACGCCTAGAAATAATCTTTTATTATTCAAGACAATATTATCTTGCTAACTAATTCTCGGATACCCCGGAAGCTAATGTGTTTATGTTACCACGAAGAAAAATAGCCCGCGATAATTTTGGGAAGCTTCTCCGAGGTGTGTGCGTGAGTGTGTGTGCGTCTGTGTGTATGTATGTATGCTTACGGTATAGATGGATATGTATATACATACGTATGTATACTTACACATACACACACACAGACACACACACATATATATATATATATATATATATATATATATATATATATGTGTGTGTGTGTGTGTGTGTGTGTGTGTGTGTGTGTGTGTGTGTGTGTGTGTATTCACATACACACACGCACACACACGCACACACACATATATATATATATATATATATATATATATATATATGTTGAGTTCAATTTTTCATAAACAAATGACATGAGTTCTAATACAAGTGATAATGTTACTTACCGGGGTTTTGGGTTTTAAGGAAACCCCGTGAAAACCCAGCTTTGACTTCCCTAATATTAGTGCGAGGAGCATGACTTAAGGATCCTAATGACGCTTGTGGGTTGGCTCGAATTTATTCCCGTTGAGTGTGTGTATCGCAGGTACATACAGCGGTCATAAAAGCAATTTGAAACCGTTTTCTTTTATTCTATAATTATGTAAAAATAAACTCTTGGCATATCACGATGTAAAGCTTATTAATAAACATTATAAGGAAAGCAGAAAATATTATCTTCCTCTAACTTAATTGAATTCTAAGGTTATTTCTATACCCACCCCCCTTTGCCTACACATTGAATAATAACTATAAAGATAGATATTTTGATATACATTCTATTTTCAATCTATTACCTGGGGCAATCGAAATTGTCTCATAAAGGAGAGAGAGAGAGAGAGAGAGAGAGAGAGAGAGAGAGAGAGAGAGAGAGAGAGAGAGAGAGAGAGAGAGAGAGAGAGAGAGAGAGAGAGAGAGAGAATAAAAACAGACATAGGGCTGACAGAATCATGGTGAATTTCCCCAACCTCTTTTTCTGTCTGCGAGATGAAAGCAAAGACACATGTTGGTTATCACAATTAATTTCACATGAATTCAACATATATATTAATTCACAAATCCATCATTACAACCTTCGATTTCCGGATAAACCAAAACTTTTGATACCTGGCACTAAACATACCTGCTCTCCCTCTGTCTCCTCTCCATGTCCGCTTTTCCTCCATTATCATCACTTTCTTCAATCTCTCCATTATCGCCGTCCGCG
>NC_061855.1:30760124-30762624 GCF_019202785.1 Penaeus chinensis | reverse complement strand
TATGAGGATAGGAAAAAAAGCGGAGGGGGGGGGGGGGGGAGAGATTTTTGGTTGTTTTTAGATATATTCTGTATAATTTTTTAATCCCTTGTCTCATTATATTTGGTTGTGCATTGATTATTATTATGTTTATTTATTGTTATTGTTATAATTGTTATTGTTATAATAATTGCCGTCAATATTATTATTGATATTGTTGTTCCTATTATCATCATTATTATCATTATTTTTATTATTATTGTTATCATTATCAAGATTATCTTAACCCAAGCGCCCCATGTGGCAAGAATACATGCCATGCCCACTGTAATACACGTTTACTTATTGTATCTACACATAGATGGAAAGGGTCTTTTGTATCATTTAATTGTCTAAAATATTTTAATGGCAATATATATATATATTCTTCTGTTCCGTATCAGAGCCTGGCAATTTAATAATCATAACATCAATAACAATAATAACAGTATCGATAGCAATGGTATTAATGAGAAAGACACATTTTCCCTTCAGTTCAAGGAATGGGGAAATCAGGATCGGCTATTAGGCCTACTGATAGACTCCTTGCCGGCTGAGCACACGTGGAGCCATCTGTAGGTAACCAAATTCACCAAAAACTACAGGGGACAGAACATAAATCCGGGACGAGTGGGTAAATCGTTATTATCTTCATTATTATTAGTATCGTCACCATTGTTATTATAACCATCATCATTATCATCATTACTATTATCCTCGTCATTACAGAACTAATCATCATCCTATCATCATCATTAATTGCATCACAATTATAACAACACAATGGCTCATGACTTCACCACCACGACTTCTATCCCAATTATTCTCTTACGCAACAGAATAGGCCAGTGATCAATGATAATAGAAGGGGTGGGGGGGGAGGGGGTAGGTGGCCGCAGCATAAGCATAATCAATAAGGAATTCTTAACTCATGGCAGGTCACATTGTCCATATATCATACTATAACAGGGTTGACTTCTGGTGCTGGATTTTACGTGAGGAAGAAGGATGAATCGGAAGGAGGAGGAAGAAGGATGGAGGAAGAAAGTAGGAGGGAAGAGGACGGGTAGGAAGAGGAGGAGGAGGGAAGGAAGAGGGTGTATTGTAAAAGAATTGATTTATGGTGTTGTATTTTGCGCGAGGAAGAAGGAAGAAGAGGTAGAGATGGAGGAAGGAGGAAGAAGAAGGAAGAGGAAGTGGAAGGAAGGAAGGAAGGAGTAGGAAAAAAAATTAGATAGGGAAGAAGGTTAATCCGGAAAAAAAAGGTGGGAGAGGTTCAAGGAGAAAAGAGAAGAGAAGAGATAAATGAAAAGAAAAAGGAAGAGAAAAGGAGGGAAATGAGAAGAGAAGAAACAGACAAGGAAAGAGAAACAGATAGAGTGTGAATATAAGAAAAGAAGGAAAACAAAAGACAAAATAAGATGAAAACAAGAATAAAGAAAGAAAGGAAAGGGAGGTGGAAAGGAGGAAGGAGAAAGAAAAGTGAGGAAGAGAAGGAGGAAGGAGAAAGAAAAGTGAGGAAGAAAATGGAGAAATGAGGAAGGAAAGGAGGAAAGTTGCAGAGGAGTAAAGAAAGGAGGGAGGGAGGGAGAAGATAAGAGGGAGGGAGGAGGAGAGGAGAAATGAGGAAGGGAAGGAAGGACGGAAGATAGGAAGGGAGGGAAGGAGGAGAGAAGAAGTGAAAGAGGAAATGAGGACGAAAGAGACGTGAGGAAGGGAAGGAAAGACGGAGGATAGGGAGGGAAGGAAAGACGGAGGATAGGGAGGGAGGGAGGAGAAGTGACGGAAGGAAGGAAAGACGAAAGATAGGGAGGTAGGAAGGGAAGGAAGGAGGGAGGGATGGAGTAGAAGAGAGAGGGAGGGAGGGAGGGAGGGAGGGAAAGAGGGAGGGGAGGAAGTAAGGGAGCAGGAGAGGGGAGGGAATAATACATCACAATCTGATAGCCATTGGGGAAGGAGGGGGGGGGGGAGGGGGAGATTGAGAGGGGGGGAGGGGGAGATTGAGAGGGGGGGGGGGAGAGGTGAAGTCTATATGAAGCTCTCATTTGTTATCGTTACCTGTGATTACCTTGTCTCAGGATCGGTATTATTTTCACGGAATTTTGGTATTGGAAATCTTTTTTTTTTTTTTTTTTTTTCTTTTTTTTTTCTTCTTTTTTTCTTTTTTCTTTTTTTCTTTTTCATTTTAAAGAGTTTTCGTTTTCATTTTCTTTTCGTTTTCGTTTTTAATTCGTCAGCATTGTTATTGATTTTTATTCAGTATCAATAAAATTTCATCACTGATTTTTCTTATCATTATTATTACTGTCAATATTATCATGATTTTTTTTTATTACCTGGGTCATTATCATTTTCACTGATATCACTATCATAATCATAATCTTTATCAGTGTCATTATCACCACTACTATCATCACTCTTTGTCATCATTATCTTTACGACCATTCTTATCATTATTGTTATCACGCGCGCACACACGCAC
>NC_061855.1:30744905-30747524 GCF_019202785.1 Penaeus chinensis | reverse complement strand
ATTTATTCTGGTCTAACTCTCGTAGCAAATTATCTTTTTGTCGTAAAAAAGTAATTTTGAGTTCATTTTGCTAGTAAACAAATAAAATTTAGTTTATTTTGATCGAAATATTTTTTTTTTGAGATTATTTTGACCATAAAAAAAACTTTTTTTTTGTTTTTTTTTTGGACCGGGATGAATTGTCCTTGTATGAAATAAAGCAAAAAATATAAATAAGTGAAATAAATGAAATAAATAAATTGAAAAGGATAAATATAAAATAAATAAATGAAAGTAATTATATAAAGAAGACGAATTAATGAAAATATAAAAAATGAAGGGATAAAAATAGAAAATAGATAAATAAATAAGATAATTAAATAAAAGGTAAAATAAATTAGGAATAGATATCCTATGTTGATATAAAAAGAAAATAATTTATTCAAGAAAACGACCTTTGGCATATAATCAAACTATCACTTTCATAAGGCAAGGAAATCTATTTAATTTCCTCTAATTATATATACATTTAAAAAAAAAAAAAATGTCTTTTGCTCATTAATGACAAAATAAAAAGCAAATTAATGATTAACTTACCGGTTACTCTGACCTTTTTTTTCAATTTTTCATAAAAAGTCTCAATCTGATTAAATAATATTAATCTATGACGAAATATTTTTTTAAAAATATAACGAAAGAATAATTAACAAGAATTTCCCTATCTTAATGATCTCACAAATATACTTATAATAATAAATTGAACACGAATTGACATTTAACTTTTTTTAATTACTTAGATATATACTTACTTACATATCTACTTATCTACTTATCTATTAATTCATTCCTTAACTTCATTCATATATTTACTTCCTCTTTTATCTCTTTATTCCCTTATTCTTTAATCTAATTATCTACCTATTCATTAATTTATTCAATCAAGCAATCAAATATTCAATTAAGATTTCCATAAACAAGCAATGATAATGATCGCAGTGATAATGGTAATAATGATGATAATGATAATGATAATAAAAATAATAATAATGATAATAATAATAATGATGATGATAATATTAATGATAATAAAAAAAATAATGATAATAATAATAACGATAATAGTAATAATAATAATAAAAAAATAATAACAATAATAATAATGATAATAATAACAACAACAACAACAACAATAATAATAATGATAATAATAATAATAACAATAAAAACAATAATAACAATAGTCATAGTTATTGTAATAATGATAAGAATATTCCAAAGGAAAGAGGAAGGATGAGGAAGAGGATAAAGATGAAATAGAAAGGAAATGTAAACGATAATAAGTAAATGAAAAGGAATGACAAAGAACAAAATAAACTACATTTTTTTTTCTTTTCTCTTCTCCTTTCTCTCTTTGGTATTATTCTCCTTCTCAGTCTGTTATGACTCTTTCTTCTCTTTCTCTCTCTTCCTTCATCCTTTTTTTGTTTTTCTCTCTCTCTCTACTTCTCTCTCTCTCTCTCCCTCTCTCTCTCTCTCTCTCTTTCTCTCTCTCTCTCTCTCTCTTTCTCTCTCTCTCTCTCTCTCTCTCTCTCTCTCTCTCTCTCTCTCTCTCTCTCTCTCTCTCTTTCTCTCTCTCTCTCTTTCTCTCTCTTTCTCTCCTTTTTCCCTCTCTTTCTTTTTCTCTCTCTTTCCCTCTCACAATCCACCTCTCGCTTCCTCACCCTTCTCTCCGTGTCTCTTTTTCTCCTGATTCTGTCTCTTCTTTCTTTCTCTCTGTCTCTGTCGTCTCTCTGTTCTGTGTCTTCTTTGCTTCTCTCGATTTGTCTTCTTTCCCTTCCTTACTCTTTTTCCTCCCTCTCTTTCTCCTTTTCTCTCTTTCTCCTTCCCTCTCTTTCTCCTTTTCTCTCTTTCTCCTTCCCTCTCATTCTCGATTTATCTATTTCTCCTTCTCACTTTTTCTCCTTCCCTCTCTCTTCCCTTCTGTCTCTCCATCCCTCTCTTTCTCCTTCTATCTCTTCCTCCTTCTCTCTCTTTCTCCTTCTCTCTCTTCCTCCTTCTCTCTCTTTCTCATTCTCTCTCCTTCTCCTTCTCTCTCTTTCTCCTTCTCTCTCTTCCTCCTTCTCACTCCTTCTCCTTCTCTCTCTTTCTCCTTCTCTCTCTTCCTCCTTCTCTCTCCTTCTCCATCTCTCTCCTTCTCCTTCTCTCTCTTCCTCCTTCTCTCTCTTTCTCCTTCTCTCTCTTTCTCCTTTTCACTCCTTCTCATTCTCTCTCTTTCTCATTCTCACTCAAAACGAGACCTTAAGAATAATGAACAAGCAAGAGACCGAAGAAGAACACAGGGTATAGAGAATGGCCGATAAGGAAAATGATAATAAAGACAATGAAGAGCTGATGATGATGATGATGATGGCAACGATTTCGTCATCATAACGGAGTAGCGGTGATGATGATGATGACGATGATGATGACGATGATGATGACGATGATGACGATGATAATGACGATGATGATGATGACGATGATGATGACGATGATGATGACGATGATGATGACGATGATGATGATGATGACGATGATAATGACGATGATGATGACGATGATGATGACGATGATGATGACGATGATGACGATGATAATGAC
>NC_061855.1:30703924-30708924 GCF_019202785.1 Penaeus chinensis | reverse complement strand
ACAATTGGTCGTTTTAGAAGTATGCCAGAAAGTGTAATGTAAAATGTACTTGCAATAAAGTGGTTTTACAGATATTTAAAATTCTTCGACAAGTTACCGTTTTTTTTCTGTTTGTGTCTGTCTGTGTGTCTGTGATAATAATAATGATAATAGTGATGGAAATGAAAATATTGGTAATGATAATAATAATAATAATGATAATAATGATAATAATACCAGTAATAATAATACTGATAAGACTAGTATAGTCATAATGATAATAATAATAATAATAATCATAAAAGATATGATGATAATAATAATGATGCTACTACTACTACTACTAATAATAATAATAACGATAATATTAACAATAATAATGATGCTACTACTACTACTACTAAAAATAATAATAACGATAATATTAACAATAATAATGATGCTACTACTACTACTAATAATAATAATAACGATAATGTTAACAATGATAATGATGATGATATAATAAATATATGGAAAATAACAGCCATTATCATAATAACATTAATAACCACAAAATCATTAGCAGCACAAATAATCTCTTCCGTTACTTCCGGTTCTATATAATTACCCAAACGTACAACACAATCAATGTACGCAAATACGACACGACAATTAATGATCATTACCCCCCTTTCACCGGTATAGATATACACACATTCCTACATTTAATTATAGATAAAAAAAGATAAACAAATACAAAAAAAAAAAAAAAAAAAAAATACCTATGACGCACAGAGATTATACAAAACATGACTAAATAGTTATGACTTTTTATCGATGGTCCGTTCTGTTCGCTAATATGAAATGACCTTTCTCATTACTCGAGCGATATTGCCTTTGTCACTGGCACTTGCGTGTCGTTATTGTCGGTGTTATTGCTGTTGTTATTATTGTTATTTGATCATTATTATTATTATTGTTATTGCTATTATTTTTGTGTTATTATTATTATTATTATTATTTTGATTACTATTATTATTATTATTATTGTTATTATTATTATTATTATTATTATTATTATTAATATTATTATTATTATTATTATTGTTATTATTATATTAATTAATATTTCTATCATTATCATTATTATTATTATTATTATTATTATTATTATTGTTATTATCATTATTATTATTATTATTATTATTATTATTATTATTATTATTATTATTATTATTGTTATTATTGTTATTATTATTATTATCATCATCATTATTATTGTTATTGTTATTATCATATTCATTATTCTATTACCATTATCATTATTACTATTACTTTTATTATTATTATTATTACTATTATTATTATTATTATTATTATTATTAATCTTGTTCTTGTTCTTGTTCTTGTTCTTGTTCTTGTTCTTCTTCGTGTTCTTGTTCCTACTCTTATTCTTATTCTTTTTCTCACTCTCATCATTTTCAATATAATTCTCATTATCATTCATATCATTTTTATCGCTACTATCATATTCTTCTGTTTTATCTCTTTATTTATTATTTCACGGTTGATGATGTAAACGAAAATCATAAATTGGAAGAATGAAAATGAAAAGAAAACCAATGAAAAACAACGAAACAAAAACGACAATAAACATAAAAAAATATAAAACGAAGGAAAAAAACAAAAAAACTGAAACAAACGTAATGGAACGAATGAAAAAATGACAACGAAAAAGATAAAAGAAAAAGATCAGAATGAATCGAATTAATGGAAATGAAATATGATAAGTGATAATGAATATGATAATGTTAATTAATGTCAATCAGTGCAGTTTTAAGAAGAGTGGGAAGAGGAAAAGGAGAAAACAGAGGAAGAAGAGGAAGAAAACGAAGAGAAAAGAGTAAAAGAAAGAAGAAGAAGAGGAAGAAAACGAAGAGAAAAGAGGAAAAGAAAGAAGAAGAAGAGGAAGAAAACGAAGAGAAAAGAGGAAAAGAAGGAAGAAGAAGAGGAAGAAAACGAAGAGAAAAGAGTAAAAGAAAGAAGAAGAAGAGGAAGAAAACGAAGAGAAAAGAGTAAAAGAAAGAAGAAGAAGAGGAAGAAAACGAAGAGAAAAGAGTAAAAGAAAGAAGAAGAAGAGGAAGAAAACGAAGAGAAAAGAGGAAAAGAAAGAAGAAGAAGAGGAAGAAAACGAAGAGAAAAGAGGAAAAGAAGGAAGAAGAAGAGGAAGAAAACGAAGAGAAAAGAGTAAAAGAAAGAAGAAGAAGAGGAAGAAAACGAAGAGAAAAGAGGAAAAGAAAGAAGAAGAAGAGGAAGAAAACGAAGAGAAAAGAGGAAAAGAAGGAAGAAGAAGAGGAAGAAAACGAAGAGAAAAGAGTAAAAGAAAGAAGAAGAAGAGGAAGAAAACGAAGAGAAAAGAGTAAAAGAAAGAAGAAGAAGAGGAAGAAAACGAAGAGAAAAGAGTAAAAGAAAGAAGAAGAAGAGGAAGAAAACGAAGAGAAAAGAGTAAAAGAAAGAAGAAGAAGAGGAAGAAAACGAAGAGAAAAGAGTAAAAGAAAGAAGAAGAAGAGGAAGAAAACGAAGAGAAAAGAGTAAAAGAAAGAAGAAGAAGAGGAAGAAAACGAAGAGAAAAGAGTAAAAGAAAGAAGAAGAAGAGGAAGAAAACGAAGAGAAAAGAGTAAAAGAAAGAAGAAGAAGAGGAAGAAAACGAAGAAAAAAGAATAAAAGAAAGAGGAAACAAAAAAGCAGAAAAGGAAGAAAAATTAGCAAAAGAAAGAAGAAGGAGAGGAAGAAGAGGAAGAAAAAGAAGAAGGATGAGTAAAAGAAAGAGGAAACAAAGAAGCAGGAAATGAATGAAAATAAAAAAGAAGAAGAATAAGGTGGACAAAAAGATGAAGAAGGAGATGAAATGAACAAAGAGGGATGAAGGAGATGATAGGAAGAAGGAAAGATATGAGGGGATAGTTGTGGAGATGCGTTAAAAGAGGATATAAGAGTTGTAGCGATAGATGGTAACAAAAACAATACTAATGAAATCGGTTCATCTATGGAAACGGGTTAGTGTGAGGTTCATAACTATAGTTTGGTGGTACTGTCTGTTGGTGGTCGTGTTGTTCTCGTTGGAAAGAGAAGGAAGAAAGAGGGAGGAGTAAGGGGAAGGAGGAAGAATGGAGAGAGGAGGAAGTATAGGAAGGAGAAGAAGCAGAAGTGAAAGAGAAAGGAGGGAAGGAAGTGAATAAACATAAGGAAACACAGCAACCGTGTGGAAAGAGAAGAATAAGGAGAAATGAAATGCCTAATAGAACCCCAACTCCCCACCACCCCCATCCCTCCCTTCCATTCTCAAAACACTCCTCCTCCTCCCCTCCCCCCATTCCCCTCCCCCTTCTCCTCACCCCATCCTCCTCTCCTTTTCCCCCCCTCCTCTTTTCCCCATTTCTCCCTCCTCCTCCCTTTCCCTCCCCCCCCTTTCCTTCCTCCTTCTTTTTACTCCCCAATCCTCCTCCTCCTTCCCCACCCCCCCCCCCATCCTCCTTTCCCCCTTCTCCTTCCCCCCCTCTTCCTTCTTCCCCCAAACCTCCTCCTCCTTCTCCTCCCCGCCAATCCTCCTCCTTCTCCCCCCTAATCCTGCTCCTCCTCCCCCCATCCTCCTCCTCCTCCTCCTCCCCCCCATCCTCCTCCTCCTCCCCCCCCCCCATCTTCCTGAAGTTAGACGGTTCATCTCTCTCGGAATTTCCTCGCAAGAAACAGGTTCATTCGTGAATAGAAATAAGTTTCAGGGAAGGGGAGGGGGGAGAGGGAAGAAGGGGGGGGGGGAGGGGGATAGGGAAAGGGAGAGGAAGGGAGGGAAGGGAAGGAGAGGGAATGAGATGGAAGGATTGAGGGAGGGAAGAAGGGGAGGGAAGAAGGGGAGGGGGAGGGGGAGAGGGAAGAAGGGGAAGGGGGAGAGGGATAGGGAAAGGGAGAGGGAGGGAGGAAAGGGAAGGAGAGGGAATGGGATGGAAGGATTGAGGGAGGGGAGAGGGGGAGAGAGAGGGAAGGAGGGAGGGGGAGGGAGAGGGATGGGGGAGGGAGAGGGATGGGGGGGAGGGAAGGAGAGGGAATGGGATGGAAGGGTTGAGGGAGGGGGGGGAGGGAGGGGGGAGAGGGAGAGTGAGAGTGAGAGTGAGAGGGAGAGGGAGAGGGAGAGGGAGAGGGAGGGAGAGATAGGGATGTGGAAGGGAGGAAAAGGAGACGGAATGGGATGGGGGTGGGGGTGGAGGAAGGGGGAAGGATGGAGAGGAAGAGGGATGGGGGGATGGAGGGAGAGGGACACGAAGAGAGGAGTAGGAACTGAAAAGAAGAGAGGGAGTAGTGCGAGGGATGGGAAGGAGGGGAGGGGGAGGGATGGAGAAAGAGGTGAATGGGGAGGGAGAGGGAAGGAGAAGAAGGTGAGAGAGAAAGAGAGAGAGAGAGAGGGAGAGAGAGAGAGAAAGAGAGAGAGAGAGAGAGAGAGAGAGAGAGAGAGAGAGAGAGAGAGAGAGAGAGAGAGAGAGAGAGAGAGAGAGAGAGAGAGAGAGAGAGAGAGAGAGGGAGAGAGAGAGAGAGAGAGAGAGAGAGAGAGAGAGAGAGAGAGAGAGAGAGACGAGAGAGAGAGAGAGAGAGAGAGAGACAGAGAGAGAAAAGGAGGTGAGGAAGAAGGAAAGGGAGAGAAGGGGAGAGAGAGAATCTGATGGGGAGGGAGCGGTAGGGGGGGGGGGGGGGGGGTGGAAAGGAAGGAATGAATGTAAGGGAGAGGGAGAAGAATAGAGGGAACGAGGAGATGGAAGGATGGACGAAGGTGGGAAGAGGGGAGGAGAGAGAAAGAAGGATGGGGGGAGAAGGGGGGAGGGGGAAGAAGGGGGGAAGGGTGTAGGCAGGTGGATGGGGAATGGAAAGATGGGAAAGGAAGGAAGGAGAATAGGGAGATGGAGGGGAGAGTGAGGGTAAGGGAGGGGAGGGAAGTGAACAGGAGAATGGGGGGGGGGGAGTGAAGAAAAGACAGAGGGATGGGGAAGGAG
>NC_061855.1:30686563-30691324 GCF_019202785.1 Penaeus chinensis | reverse complement strand
AACGCACACATACACACGTACATATACCCCCTCTTCATCTCTCTCTCCTTCTTCCTCTCCCTCTCCTTCTCCATTTCCATCTCCCTTTCCCTCCAAGTATAAATTTCGTCCTCCCTCGCCCTCTCCCCAACCCCCCCCCCTCCCTCTGCCTCTTCCTCTTCCTCGCCCTCCCTCTCTTCCTCTAATTTCAGCTCAAAGTAAAAAATACGCTCTCCCTCTCTGTCTCTCTCCCCCCTTCGCCCTCCTTCTCCTTCTCTTCTTCTCCTCGCACCTCCAACCACAAAATTTCCCTCTCCCCTTCTCTCTCTTACTCTCCCTCCCTCTTTTCCTCTTCCCCTTCCTTTCCCTCTTCCTCCCTCTCCCCCTCTCTCGCTTACTCTTCCTCTTCCTCCTCCTATCCCTCTCGCTCTCCCTCCCTCTCCCTCTCCCTCTCCCTCCCTCTCCCTCCCCCTCCCTCTCCCTCTCCCCCTCTCGCGCTTCCTCTTCCTCCTCCTTTCCCTCTCCCTCCCTTCTTCCCTCTCCCCCTCACTCTATATCTCCCTCCCTCTATCTCTCCCTCCCTCCTCTCCCTCTCTCCCTCACTTCCTCACCACCTCCTCCTCTTCTCCCTCTTCCTCTCCTCGCACCCCCCCCCCCCCATTCCCCAAGTTCTTTCCTTAGACTCCGCCTCGCACAGCCGTTCCCTACAATAAACAAAGGGTAAACACTAATTAGGCAAGGCGGGGAGCCGTTCAGGTAAAGATGGGGAGGGGGAAGAGGAGGGGGGGGGGGGGGGTGAAGCGGGAGGGGGAAGAGTGGGAATGGAGAGGGAGGAGGAGGGAGATTGAAATGGGAGGGGGAGGAGGAGAGGGGAGAATGGGAAGGGAGAGGAGAGAGAGGGGAGAGTGGGAAGGAAGAAGAGAGAGAGAGAGAGGGGAGAGTTGGGAAGGGAGAGGAGAGAGAGGGGAGAGTTGGGAGGGAAGAGGAGAGAGAGAGGAGAGTGGGAAGGGAGAGGGAGAAAGAGAAAGAGAGATGGAGAGGAAAAGAAGGGAAAGAAAAAAGAAAGAGAAAGAAGGGAATACAAGGTAAAGGCCCCCCCCCCCCTTATCCCACTCTCTCTCTCTCAAGAAAAAAAAAAGAAAAAAAAAACAATATATACATTTTTTAAAAATCTCTTCTTCCCCATCCATCCTTCACCCCCCTTCCCCCTACCCCTCCCTCCCTCCCCCTTATCCTCCTCCAAACCCCCCAAACTCTTCTCCCCTCTTTCACCCCCCCCCCCTCCCTTCCACCCCCCCCCCCCGCGAAATCATAGCTTCGGGGCAAGACAAACGCTTAATTGCAACCCTCTGCTACTTTCCATTCTTCTTCTATTCCCCAATAATTGCTAGTTAATTGCAAGCTCTTTTGATAAGCTTTCCCCACTAACCCGAACTTCAGCTTAGGAGGGGGAAGGGGAGAGGAGGTGGGGGTGGGGGTGGGGGGGAAGCAGCAAATTATGGAAACGCGAGAGAGGAGGAAGAAACGGGGAGAAAGGACACAGAGGAAGAGGAGTTTAAAAAGGATGAAGAGGGGAGGAAGAGAACAGGAAGGGAGAGACAATAGATATATATATACGTACATACATACATACATGTATACATACACATAAAAAAAAAACATTCACATACAAGCACAAACGCGAGACGCACACACAAACACACACACACTCACACAAACAAACACCCACACAAACAAACACTCACACAAACAAACACTCACACAAACAAACACTAACACAAACAAACACTCACACAAACAAACACTCACACAAACAAACACTCACACAAACAAACACTCACACAAACAAACACTCACACAAACAAACACACACAAACAAACACTCACACAAACAAACACTCACACAAACAAACACACACACACACACACACACACACACACACACACACACACACTCACACAAACACACACACATACACTCTCTCGAGAAGGGATAGCTCGAACGCTGTCGGCTGAAGGGAAATTCTGCGCGGATTACCCTAGCATTAAGGCAGATTTACCTTAACGAGCGCTAGGTTTTCTCGAGTGTGCTCCCTTCGTCAAAACACACGCATCAGTTGATCCCAGGACGAGGAGGGCAAGAAAAGGGACGATTAACGACTTTCGTTTCTGGTGCATGACGAGGAGGAGGAGGATAGAGGATGTATGGTAAGCGTAATGATAATAATTATAATAATGACTTCATTGTTGATTAAGGTAAGAACAACAAGGAGAATTAGATAAAAAAAAGGAAAAGAAAATTAAGAATAGGAATAAAAAAAGAGAGAGAAACAGAAAGGGAGAGAGAGAAATAGAAAGAGACAGAAACAGAAAGGGAGAGAGAGAAATAGAAAGAGACAGAAAAAAATAGTAAGAAAGAAAGAGACAGAGAGACAAAGAAACAGAAAAAAAAAAAAAAAATCCTCACACACCTAATGGCCAGAAATTCCCTAAGCGATCACCTTACGAACGATGACCTTGAACAAGGGGACAGCGAGGGGAAGCGACTGAGTCATTATCTACCTGTTGATGACTGCGACGGGGCGTGTGGGTGGATAGATAGGTGGGTGGGATAGGGCGAGTGGGTGGATAGATAGGTGGGTGGGAAGGGGGGGGGTGGATAGATAGATGGGTGGGTGGGTGGATAGGTGGGTGGTTGGATAGGTAGGTGGGTGGGTTTTTGGATGGGTGGATGGGTGGATGGGTGTGTGAGCGGTTGGATGGATTGGTAGGTGGATAGGTGAGTGGGCGGGTGGGTCAGTGGGGAGTGAGTGGATTTATGAGTGAGTGAGTGAGTGAGTGAGTGAGTGAGTGGGTGAGTGAGTGAGTGAGTGAGTGAGTGAGTGAGTGAATGAGTGGGTGAGTGAGTGGGTGAGTGAGTGGGTGAGTGAGTGGGTGAGTGGGTGAGTGAATGAGTGAGTGAGTGAATGAGTGGGTGAGTGAGTGGGTGAGTGAGTGGGTGAGTGAGTGGGTGAGTGAGTGGGTGAGTGAGTGGGTGAGTGAATGAGTGAGTGAATGCACAGGTTGGTGGATGGATCTACATACAGACAAGCACTTGCACACAACAAAACAATAACAGCAGTGGTAGTGGTGGTATGACTAACAAAAAAATATAATTAACGCTGTCAACGATACTAATAATGACAATAACAATAACCTTTATATCCAGTAACAGAAATAATGATGAAAACAATGATTAAAAAAAATAATAATAATAATAATAATAATAAAAATAATATAATCATATTGATAATAACAAAAAAACAACAACAACAAAACAACAATAATAAAACAATAACAATAACATTATTATTATTATTATTATTTTTATTAACAGCATTAGTAATAATAAACTAATATTAATAACATTAACAATATAACAAATCCAGTAACAAGAAAAACAATAAAACAATAACAAAAACAGTAAACAACGTACCATCAAAGCGAATTTCTGCAAGTCATCATTGTCATCCTGTAAGGAAGAAAAAAATGAATTAAATATATGGATCATAAAATCATAATAAAAGCGAAATCAATAAAAAAAAATATATAAAATATCGTCTGTACCTTGTAATTAGATTAATCTTGGAAAGCAATAAAAATATAGATATATATATTAAAATTAATATTAAAATGATGAAAAGGAATGGCGGTGAAATTACATCTCTCTCTCTCTTTCTCTTTCTTTTTCTCATTCTCTCTCTGTTTCTTTCTCCTGTTCCCCCCCCCCCCCCCCCTTTCTTTCTTTCTTTCTCTCTTACATCTCTCTTTCTCTTTCTCTTTCTCTTTCTCTTTCTCTTTCTCTTTCTCTCTCTCTCTCTCTCTCTCACACACACACACACACTCACACACTCACACACTCACACACTCACACACTCACACACTCACACACACACACACACACACACACACACACACACTCACACACTCACACACTCACACACTCACACACTCACACACTCACACCTCTCACCCCCAGCACACGCGATACTGAACTCAAAAGTTAATGAAATAGACGGTAATAAATGTCGATGAAAAAAAAAAAAGTTTTAACGGTAATAAAATAATGACGCTGTTGGTGATGAGGTCATATTGCCTTTGCATGATCATCATAATAAGGGTGACGCGAGGGGGTGAAGGGGACTTGTGAAATCCAATGAGGGTTGTGAGGGTGGCGCGCCTCTCGCTCTCTCGCTCTCGCTGGCTCTTTCTCTTGTTCTCTCTCTTCTCTGTCGCTCGCTCTCTTTTCTCTATCTCGCTCTCTTTTCTCCCCCCCCCCTCTCTCTCTTTTATTCTCTCTCTCTCTCTCTCTCTCTCACTCTTATTCTCTCTCTCTCTCTCTCTCTCTCTCTCTCTCTCTCTCTCTCTCTCTCTCTCTCTCTCTCTCTCTCTCTCTCTCTCTCTCCCATTCGCTCTGGCTGTAGGGCGCAGGAGGAGGAGGAGGAGGAGGAAGAAAAGAAAAAAGAGGAAGAGGAAGAAGACGAAGAGCAGGGAAAGTTGGATAAAACGGAGGTGGAATTAAGAAAAGGATGAGTGAGAGAGTGAGAGAGAGAGAGAATAAGAGTGAGAGAGAGAGAGAGAGAGAGAGAGAGAGAGAGAGAGAGAGAGAGAGAGAGAGAGAGAGAGAGAGAGAGAGAATAAGAGTGAGAGAGAGAGAGAGAGAGAGAGAGAGAGAGAGAGAGAGAGAGAGAGAGAGAGAGAGAGAGAGAGAGAGAGAGAGAGAGTGAGAGAGAGAGAGAATAA
>NC_061855.1:30674063-30679063 GCF_019202785.1 Penaeus chinensis | reverse complement strand
TCACCCCCCCCCCTTTCCCCCTTTTATCTTTTTTTTTATTTCCCTCTCTTTCTTTTTCTCTATCTGCATATCTATCGACCTATTTTCCCTATCTCTCGGCATATCTATCTATCTATCCATCCATCCATCCACCTCCCTCCCTCCCTTTCCTCTTTCCATCCCCACTCTCTTTCTCCCTCCCTCCCTTCCCTTCCCTCCCCTTCCCCTCAGCCCCCCCCCATCATCTTTCTCTCTTTCCCACTCCGCTCTTCGTATTTCGACGCGATTCGAAAGTCTCCCGCGAAAGTTTCCCAATTTCCATCATGAAATGTCAGATTTGCTACAAACAAGTTTAAACAGCCATTGTCAAAAGTTTGGTTATCTCAGTACCCTTTTTTTTCTAAGGGGAGGGAGGAAGGGGAGGGAGGAAGGGGAGGAAGGGGAGGGTGTGGGGGGGAAGGGGTAGGGGGTAGGGGGGAGGAGGGTGGAAGGTAACAGCGAGGGGAGATTGGGGAGGAAAGTACGGGTAGGGGAGAAGGGAGGGGAGGAAGGTAACCAATAGGGAGGGGGGAGGGTAAGAAGGTAAAAGGGAGAGGAGTGGGGGAAGAAGGTTAAGGGGAGAGGAGTGGGGGAAGAAGGTAAGAAGGAGGGGGAGGGTGAGAGGAAGGTAAGTAGGAGGGGGAGGGGGAGAGGAAGGTAAGAAGGAGGGGGAGGGGGAGAGGAAAGTGACAGGGAGGGGGGAGATGGAAGGTAACAAGGAGGGAGGGAGGAAGGTAACAGATAGGGGGAGGGGAAGGATGATAACAATGAGGGGGAAGGTCAAGGAAGGTAAAAGAGAGGGGGGAGGAAGGTAACAGAGAGGGAAGAGAGGAAGGTAACAGACAGGGAGGGGAGGAAGGTAACAAGTAACAAAGAGGGGGGAGGAAGGTAACAGAGGGAAGGGAGGAAGGTAACAGACAGGGAGGGGGGGAAGGGGGTGTTGCCATGTCGTCTTCTCACGACTACTAGAGTCTGCCCTTCAAATCCCGTTTTCTATTGTCCGGTCAACTTTCCTACGTCACAGTTTACAAAGTTGATCAAAAGTCGAAAATTTCCCTTAATTGAAGGGAATTAAGTAATGCCATTTCGGAACCGTACGCCGTAGTGATAGTAACTCAACAATGGTCATGTATTTTCCTGGTTTTATGTATTTATTTTAGTGTTATTTGGGTCGCAATTTTTTCCCCTCCCTCTTTCTCAAAATTTGGAAAAACACGAATCATTTTTGAAAATATATATTACAGAACCCTTCCTCCCCCCCCAACCCCCCCCCAAAAAAAAATAAATAATTAATCACGTACCTTTATTTCTAACATAACGGCTAATTACCATAAAGAAATCAATAATTACTCATTAATCCTAATGGGGGAGAGGTTAAAAGCTAAAATAGACTTGGCAACCCTGTTACATCCGGGAACCGCTGCCGCCATTTTGACAAAATGCCTTCCCGTTTTCTTTGTCCTTTTCGTTCTTTGCAAAATAAATTCTTAATTCTTAGATAAATACGACACTCTGCTTCTTCTAAGTTTGTTAATAAAAGTCCCAATATTTCAAATTTAAAATGTAACATGAAATTATCGTACATGGGAGGCTCTTCCAATATCTACACACATACACACACACACACACACACACACACACACACACACACACACACACACACACACACACACACAGAGACACACACACACATACATACATATACACATACATACACACACACACACACACACACACACACACACACACACACATACACACACGCACACGCACACACACATACACACACATAAATTTCCAAGCCGAAACGAACTCGCTGAATAATATATGAGCATAAAACCCGGCCTGTAATTACGGACAAATGTAATGTGAATCATTAATTGCAGAGTCCAAATGCACTCAATTACAAACTACTTGTCGATACATGAAACAATAATAAAACAAAAAAATATATATAAAGAGAGGTCATTGATGATGATCGTGGCTTAACATTAAATTCAAAGTAGAAGGTTCGAAGGCAATTGGATTGCTCTTGCATTAATCATGGAGTATCTTGCAAAGCCTTAGCTAACGATACGGTTGTCTTTAATAATTTTCTTTTTCGTTTTTTTTTTTAATCTCTCTCACCCTCTCCCTCTCTTTCTTTTTTTCTTTCTTTCTTTCTTTCTTTCTTTCTTTCTTTCATTCTTTCATTCTTTCTTTCTGTCTTTCTCTCTCTCTCCTTCATCTCCCTCTCCCCCCCTCTCTCTCTTTCTCTTTCTCTCCTTCCTCTCCCTCACCCCTCTCTCCCTCTCCCTCTCTCTCTCTCTCACTGACTGACTGACTCTCTCTAACTATGCTAACTTTATACCGACTCAAACTTTCCATCAAAGTCAACTTGTAACCGATATTTTAATAAGCGTGTAATCAAAAGCTATAAATAAATGGGAGGACGCCTTGGAGGGATGGAGAGGGGGGAGGGAAAGGAAGGAGGGGAAGGGAGGGAATGGGGGAGGGAATGGGGGAGGGAATGGGGGAGGGGAAGGAGGGAATGGGGGAGGGGAAGGAGGGAATGGCTAAGGGAATGATAGAGGGGAAGGAGGGGATGAGGGAGGGAAAGGAAAGAGGGGAAGGGAGGGAATGGGGGAGGGAGAGGGAGAGAATGTGGGAATGAGGGAGGGAAGTGAAGGAAGGTAAGATGGGAACGAAAGAAACAAAGAAAGGGAGAGAAAACAGACCACCACACCAGGCGAGGAAAGACACACAAGAAAAAAAAAAAAAAAAAAAATATTGGGAGACTGACTTCTACCTCCCCTCTTGACTCCACTCCCTCCTCCCCTCCCCTCCCCCCCTCGGTCGCTAATGACTCTGCTCACCTGTCTTCACACCTCATTCGGGTACAGCATACTGACAGCACATTAATTGGGAGGACAAAACACCAAAATTGTGTGTGTGGGGAGGGGGGGGGGCGGGGAGAAGAATGGGGAAGGGAGGGAATGGGGAGAATAATGAGGGAAGGGAGTGAGGAGAATGGGGAAGGAGGGGGAGTAGGGAGAAGAATGAGGGGAGTGAGGAGAATGAGGGAAAGGGGTGGGGAGAATGGGGAAGGAGGGGGAGTAGGGAGGAGAATGGGGAAGAAAAGAGTGGAGAGAAGAATGGGGGAGGGAGGAGGAAGGTGAAGGAGAAACGGAACGAAAACAAGCAAAACAGAGAGGGGAAAGGGGGAGGAAGAAGGGGAAGAGGAAGAGGGGGAAGAAGCAGGGGAGAAGCAGAAACAGGAGGAGGAGGAGGGGGAGGAGGAGAAGCAGAAGCAAGAAGAAGAGAAGGAGGAATAAGGAGGAATAAGGAAGAATAAGATGAAGAAAGGGGAACCAGCCATCACCATGAAAATCCATCACCGTCACCTTCCCTAACAGTATTGCCAAAAAGGTTACACAACGTGTTTATAAAGCCTAACGCCGGCCGATCCAATTCTAGGTCGAGGGGCGCCGCCGTTCGCGCTGGTGTTGCCGGGCGCTTAATTCTCGCTGTTGTTGTTGTTGTTGTTGTTGTTGTTGTTGTTGTTGTTGTTGTTGTTGTTGTTGTTGTTGTTGTTTTTATGTCGATTATTATCTTAGCGCGATCGGGAAGGTCTTCAAGGGGGCATTTTAATGATTTGATTTGATTTGATTTTCTTCTCTTCTCTTCTCTCGGTATTTTTTGAGTATTTTGTGTAGGTGTCTCACGTAGAAGTTTTTTTTATATCTTATTTTTTTTATTTTTTCGTTTCTGTTTGTTCATTGTTTCATTCGCATATAGGAAATAGAATAATCAGTAATAAAAAATAAAAAAAAGCTAATTACATACACAAAACAAAACCAGAATATTAAGAATAATATGTATCACAACAAGAATTTCCTCATCATTTTCAATCTCTAATTATCATCAACATCGAAAAAAATAAAATTCGAAAAACCAGACCGAAAGAAAGAAGAAGAAAAAGAGAGAGATAAGAAACGTAGGAAGAACACACAAGATAAAAGATAAAAGAGACAGGAAAAGACATGAAAGGGTATTGAGATGTATCAAAGCGGATTAATCTCTCCCTTTATCAAATTCAGTACGAGGACTCAATGGGACGCTGGACAAGAGGATTAGGAAGGAGAGATGCGAGAGGAAGAGAGAGAGAGAGAGAGAGAGAGAGAGAGAGAGAGAGAGAGAGAGAGAGAGAAGGGGGGGGGGGAAGAGAGAGAGAGAGAGAGAGAGAGAGAGAGAGAGAGAGAGAGAGAGAGAGAGAGAGAGAGAGAGAGAGAGAGAGAGAGAGAGAGAGAGAGAGAGAGAAGGGGGGGGGGAAGAGAGAGAGAGAGAGAGAGAGAGAGAGAGAGAGAGAGAGAGAGAGAGAGAGAGAGAGAGAGAGAGAGAGAGAGAGAGAGAGAGAGAGAGAGAGAGAGAGGAGAGAAAAAAGAACAGAAAGAATAGATGGATGAATCAGATAGATATGGCTAAATAGATAGACAGATAGATAGGTAGACATACACACATACACATGTATCTAAATATATATATATATATATATATATATATATATATATATATATATATATCTATATATATATATCTATATATATATCTATATATATATATACATATGAGAGAGAAATAAAATAAATATGGGCAGACAAATAGACCGACAGATAGATAGAGAGAACGAGAGACAATAGACCGACAGATAGATAGAGAGAACGAGAGACAGATATATAGATAAATAAACAGACAGACAGAGAGAGAGAGAAAATAGATGAAAAACAAAAAATAAACAAAAACAAAAAAAAACCGCACCCACACACCACCTAATCAATTAACACCAATCGGAATGTGTGTAATCGACCGGCCTCTCCTCCAGCGGCGGTAGATTATCCGGCCGCCGTTTAAAGAAGAGGCGATTTCTCGGTATCCGGACCCAAGTCTCCCAACAATGGAAGGCGATTTGGTGGGGCATCGTTGGGGAAAAAAGGCTTGCAGAG
>NC_061855.1:30669063-30671563 GCF_019202785.1 Penaeus chinensis | reverse complement strand
CTCTCTCTTTCTCTCCTCTTCCCTCTCTTCCTCTCTCTCTTTCCCTCTTCCTCTCTCTCTTTCCCTCTCTTCCTCTCTCTCTTTCCCTCTCCTCCTCTCTCTCTTTCCCTCTCTTCCTCCATCTCTTTTCCTCCTTTCTTTCTCTTTCTCTCTCCCTCCCATTCATTTCGAAAATTTCAACAATCTTATCCTTATCTTTCCTTTCTCTCTATACATCTCTCTTCTATCTCTCTTCTATCTCTTCTCTCCCCCCTTTTTCTCTCCCTCCTCTCCCCCCCTCCCCCCTACCGCAGCCTCGTATGATATGCACAGAAAAAAGGATAACAACATTTTCCTTCCCTTCTCCGTTATTCCTCATTTATCCAATTTCTCGTTCACTCCCTCCCTTTGTTTTCTCGTAACCCTAGAATGAACATATATCTTATTCATAATTCTATTTTTTTTTTCTCTCTCTCTCTCTCTCTCTCTTCTGCTTCCCCTTCTCCCCTCCCTCTCTTTTTCCGTGTTTTTTTTCTCTCTCTCTAATTCTCTATATTCGCGATTTCGAACACGAAGGTAGAGTAAAATATATGATGATTGATGATGAGAGATGTGATGATGTGTGTGATGATGATGATGATGATGGGCGTGTGCGTTTAGGATGATGACGATGATGACGTTTATGACGATGATGACGTTTTGACGATGATGACGATGACGATGACGATGATGTGACGATGATGATGACGATGATGATGATGTGATGATGATGTGTGATGATGTGATGATGATGACGTGACGATGATGTGTGATGATGACGTGATGATGAGACGAGATGATGATGGTTGATTTTGACGATGTAACAAGGAAAAAAATATTTGTGATTTAATGATGAAAAATATTATAGCAAAAGTAACGTGTAATTTTCTTAGTAACATTTTGAAATGTAATGATAATATTACCCAAAAGAAAAAAACAAAAAACAAAAAGAAAACAAAAAAGGCTTTTCAAAATGACAAAAGACGAAAAATAACAAAAAAAAAAAAAAAAAAAAATCACACGCGTTGGAATACACACTCACGATATTCATAAACATTTCATACAAAAAAAAAAACGAAACAAAAAAAAAAACTTCCCCCCCTCCCCACCCCACCCCCGTTTCAAAAAAAAAAAAAAAAAAAAATCCCGCCTGGATATTTGCATTTTTAAGCATCGAACCTTATTTTGCACCAGATTATCAAATAACTTTGCCATTTACGCTGCTGTAAAGCTTTTTAAACCCCCTCCCTCCCTCACCTCCCCCTTCCCCTCCCCCATTCCATCCTTCCCCCTTCCCCCCTTCCCTTCCCCCCGTCCCCCTTCCTTCCCTTTTTCCTTTACCCTCTCCCTTCCTCACCCCTTCCCCCTTTCCCCCTCCCTTCCCTCTCGTCCCCTTCCTCCCTTCCCCTCTCATCCCCTTCCCTTCTCACCCCCTTCCTCCCTCTCACCCCTCCCCCCCCACACACACCAGGGAAATGTTGCAGAAAATCGAACTAAATATCCTAGTTGCAACTGTGTAAAAACGCAAAAGTACAGAGGGTTCGTAATTTTGTGTTTCCAAAAAAATGTAGAAAAAGCCAATTTTTAACCCTTTTAATTATTTCCGTGTTGGAGAGGGGGGGGGGGGGGGGGGGAAGGGAGGGAGGGGGGGGGGGGAGGGGGGGGGGGGATGGGAGAGGAGGGGGTGGGATGGGAGAGAAGGGGAGGGGGAGAAGGGAGGGAGGGAAGGGGGAAGGGAGGGATGGAAGGAGGGAGAGTTGGAAAGGGGGAGAAGGAAGGGAGGGGGAGGGAAGAAGAGAGGGAGGGAAGGAATAAAAATATTAAAAAGAACCCTTTCTATACAAAGCCTCATTTTTCCTTTCTTTCTTTCTTTCGATTTTTATTCGGGTTTTTTTTTACTAGCATTTTTCAGACAAAAAAAAAAAAAAAAAAAAAAAAAAAAGGCGAGAAAATGTGGATTACTCATAACAGCATTTACTAGGGCACAACACCCCCCACCAACCCCCACACAGTGCATGACAAAAAAAACCCCACATACAAAAGACAAAAAAAAAAAAAATAGACCCTTTTACCCATAAAAAAAAAAAAAAAAAAAAAAAAAAATAATCACACGCCCCCTTACAGCTTTCTTAAAAGAGCGCCCCAGGAAAGGGACGACACTCCCCCTCTCCGCAATATTTAAGTACTATTACTAAGGCGCACTTTAGCTATGATGTAATCTTTTTGAAAAAAAACAAGGTCGCAAGTAATTGAAGTTTTTTAAAAACTTTGGGACACCGCGCTTAGAAAACGGGGCTTGTGTTGGCAGGGAGATAGAAAACGGGGCTTGTGTTGGCAGGAAGATAGAAAACGGGGCTTGTGTTTATTGGGAGATAGAAAACGGGGCTTTGTTTGGAGGGGGGGATAAAAAAAAAAAAACAAAAAATTTAAAAAGTTAAAAAAGAAGGGAAAAGATAATAAAAATAACAAAAAAAAAGGTCCG
>NC_061855.1:30644849-30647349 GCF_019202785.1 Penaeus chinensis | reverse complement strand
TAGAGGAAAAGGGGGAAGGGGGAGGAGTATGAAAAAATTAGGAATAATATATTGTAAAGAAAAGGAAATGAAGAGAGAGCGAGGGAGAGAAAACGAGAAAGACAAAAAACAAACGTAGACAGAGAATCCCAGACAAAGACACAGACACTGGGACATAACAAAACACTCTTCCTTTCCTTACTTGTTTTGAATCAGTTCAAGAAGCTAAAAAACAAGAAAAGAGAGAGAGAGAGAGAGAGAGAGAGAGAGAGAGAGAGAGAGAGAGAGAGAGAGAGAGAGAGAGAGAGAGAGAGAGAGAGAGAGAGAGAGAGAGAGAGAGAGAGAGAGATACAAAGATAGATAGATAGATAGATAGAGAGAGAGAGAAAGAGAAAGATAGGGAGAGAGAGAGAGAGAGAGAGAGAGAGAGAGAGAGAGAGAGAGAGAGAGAGAGAGAGGGAGAGAGAGAGAGAGAGAGAGAGAGGGAGAGAGACAGAGAGAGAGAGAGACAGAGAGAGAGAGAGAGAGAGAGAGAGAGAGAGAGAGAGAGAGAGAGAGAGAGAGAGAGAGAGAGAGAGAGAGAGAGAGAGAGAGAGAGAGAGAGAGAGAGAGAGAGAGAGAGAGGGAGAGAGAGAGAGAAGGAAAAACTCCTTACCACCTTAGGCATCCAAGAGCTCTTCACTCATTCTTAAGATGTTTGCGTCAGGTGCCGTCGCGGGGGAGAAGGAGGGGGGGGGGTGATGGGGGGGGATGACTTGGAAATGTAAACAACGAAACACAAGGAATGTCACTGTCTTCCCCCCTTTTTGGCTTTTAGTTTGTGTTCGTATGTTGATGTTTAGTGAGAAAATGGATATGTAGCTAGGCTAGGTATGCATATCTCTCTCTCTCTTTCTTTATATATGGGTATATATACACACATAAACACATAAACACACATATATGTAAAGACGTCTCTCTCTCTCTCTCTCTCTCTCTCTCTCTCTCTCTCTCTCTCTCTCTCTCTCTCTCTCTCTCTCTCTCTCTCTCTCTCTCTCTCTCTCTCTATATATATATATATATATATATATGTGTGTGTGTGTGTGGTGTGTGTGTGTGTGTGTGTGTGTGTGTGTATCTATATCTATATCTATATCTATCTATCTATCTATCTATCTATCTCTATATTTATATATATAATAATCATCTAGTGGGTATCTGAATTTAGATACACACATGCATTAGTTATATAATTTACAGTGTGGGTGTGAATGAGTGCTTAGTCCTTTAACTCAAAGGAGTTACAGTGACGTATGGTGCGAGAGAGAGTTATGGTGATGTATAGTGCAACAGGGAATTACAGTGAAGTACTGTGTGGAGAAGAATTTTAGTAATGTATAGTACGAAAGAGAGAGGAACAGTGACTTAGAGTGGGAGAAAGAACTACAGTGACATATAGTGCGAGAGAACATTAGAGTAAAGTATAGTGACAGAATCAGACACCACTAGAGCACAAGAAGTAAATTATTGAAGGAATTGAATTAATTATTGAAGGTACAGGGAATGGAGAGAGAGAGAGAGAGAGAGAGAGAGAGAGAGAGAGAGAGAGAGAGAGAGAGAGAGAGAGAGAGAGAGAGAGAGAGAGAGAGAGAGAGAGAGAGAGAGAGAGAAAGAGAGATAGATAGATAAAGAGCGAGAGAGAGTACACAGGGAATGGGAAAGAAGAGAAACAACAAAGGGACGAACGAAATGAAAATAAAAGACAAGAAGGGAAGGAGAGATAGAGCACAGGTAATGGGGGGAGGGGGGGGGGGGGCGGAAGGTGCAAAAGCTGTTGTATATATACATAGACAGGTCGCCCATTACCACCAGACAAGTACATAAATTCATGCGTTACTCAACATACATAGAAAACTTCAAAAGATGAAGACATTTCATCCGCAACCCTTGATCATTGCAAACTCATGTCTAGCTTGTCTTATGCAACGGGGAGAAGTGTTGCAAGATGAAATGGCTTTTGTCATGTTAAACGTTGAACGTGTTGGTGTCATGTCTAAAAGTGGGCGTGGCTTCGATGTAGACATTTCGTGTTTCTGTTTTCTTGTTCATTTGTAAAATTTGTCTTTGCTTTTCTTTCTTTCTTTCGTTTTCTTTATTTTCCTTTATTATTTTATTTTGCGTTTGCTGAGTTATTGTCATTTTTTCGCAGTTTCCGAGGATTTCATTCATTTATTTATTTATTTATCTATTTATTTACTTATTATTTATCATTTTATATATTTTTCATATTTTTCAACATGATCAGTATTTCCAATTTTAGTTATTTTGTTTTGGAATTAATGGATAGGACTTTCATACTTAACAAACGGTTAAGTATGATATCTTATGAGAGTGAAGAATATGGAAATAAAATATGAAAAAGAAAGGAAAGACAGGAGAGAGAGAGAGAGTGAAAGAGAGAGAGAGATGAGAGAGAGAGAGAGAGAGAGGAGGGAGGGAGGGAGGAGAGAGAGAGAGAGAGTGAGAGAGAGAGAGAGATAAA
>NC_061855.1:30613775-30616275 GCF_019202785.1 Penaeus chinensis | reverse complement strand
CCCATTCTTTGTCCCTCTCCTCCTCTTCTATACCTCCTTCTCCTTTCCTTCTCATTATCCTTCACAATGCTATTCTCCATTCTCCTTTATTTTCCCCGTCCCCCATTTTCCTTCCCCCTCCTTATTCTCTCTCACCATCTTCTTGCCCATTCTCCATCCTTCTCCCCTACTCCACTCCTCTCCCTCTCTCCCTCCCTCTCTCCCTCCCCATTCTCCCTCCCCCCTCCAACCCCGACTTAATCTCTCCGCCCAGAAACGCGGCCATGACTGCAACAACAGCTTGGTCGGAGACATATATATCTCACATGGTTTTCAATTAAATTTATGTGTCTCCTTCCACAGTTATTAGAGGTCTAATCCCGCCCGGCGCCGATCTATCTGCCAACATCCGAATGGGCGCCCGCAGCTCGTCTATTTTGTGTGATACATAACAGCGATGGCGGACAACCCCCTCCCTCCCTCCCTCCCTCCCTATATTCCACCTCCCTAACCCCCCCCCCCCCCATTCTGATACACCCTCCCCTTCCCCTTTCGCCGCGATTTGCATTGGTAATATGTTGATTTTGTGTGTGTGTGTTTTTTTGTTTTTGTTTTTTTTTAGTGCCTGCATGGGCTAGCTGTCTTGAGTGTTATTTATTATGTTTATGTATGTGCCTAAGTGCTTGCGATTACGTGTATGTGTTTGTGTGCTTAAATGTGTGTGCTTGTCTGCTTGAGTGTGTTTATTGGTGTATGTAATTTTGGTATGTGTGTCTACACAGCTTATAGAATAGATACATAGAAGAGACCAATTAGTTGATAAGTATACCGTCTGATAGAAATGCAGTATCATAAACAAACAACTCATCTAAATAAATATACAACCGGTTATCCTAATCTTTCTAACAAATAAAAGCGAAAATGAAAAGGAACGTAATCAGCTAAAAGAAGGAACAGATAAACAAAGCGGTAATTCTCGTGGCTGCCATAAACAAAAGGAAGAAAACGCGATTTATCGTTTGAAAATGCCGTCGAGGAGAATAAACGAAATGTGGCGATATGATACCGTAGAGTTTTGCAGCGAATAACCCAGTCCCTTGAAATATGGAAATGGAGATAAATTTCTGGTTATCCTGTTAACTGATAGTCGAAGTTTGCTGTAAATATCGTTACACCAGACAAAGAAATTGCTATCAAAATTCACATGTGTGTGTGTGTGTGTGTGTGTGTGTGTGTGTGTGTGTGTGTAAATATATAAATAGATAGATAGATAGATACGTAGATAGATATATGGATAGACAGACAGACAGATAAATAAATAGATGGATAGATAGATATACATCTAAATTCACATTTGTGTGTGTGTGTGTGTTTGTGTGTAAATGTATATAGATAGATAGATAGATAGATTGATAGATAGATGGATAGATAGATGAATGGATGGATGGATGGATAGATGGATAGATATAGAAACAGACATAAATATATTCACTTATATATAATTTATATATTATATATAGATAGATAGATAGATAGGTATAGAAAAAGATATAAATATATTTACTTTATATAATTTATATATATGTATATATATTGTATATGTAAATACATATACACATATATATAGACAGTAGAGAGATATATAGACAGAGCAAGAGATATACAGAATAGGAACAGTGAATTACACATATCAGACTTTAATAAACCCATCCCAGCACATTAATAAAAGCTGTAATAAACACCATTTGAAATGAGAAATTAAATCCTATATTGAAACGCACACTCAGGCAAATCAATCAAACTCCGGACATTTCGAAATTGGAAACAAACAGTCAAATATGATTTTGGGGGGAGGGGGGGAGAGGGGAGGGGGGACTAAAAAGGAATCCTTAAACAAGCTTCCTTTCAAACTCTCGCCTCTCTCTTTCTCTCCTTGTTTTCTTCATCACTCACCTATTCTAATTCGTAAAGTGTCCTATAGCCTAAAAATGTTTGCATTATTCTATGGGATTTCGGTTTAGAAATTTCTTGTGTTTGAGTGATTACTCAAAGTTTCCAAACAGAAATATCTACGGGGAAATTAGGCAGTAGATTCGGCCACCTTCTTATTAGGTCGAAGATCACTTACATTAGTATGTGATCAGCGCCCTTACGTGTACCACATGAGACGATACTTCTCGGCGTCGTACGTTAATGACCAAGACCCCAGCGTTGCCATTCACTGCCTAGGGAAGCAGTGTTGCCAACTCACCGAATATTCTATCCTATTGTTCTGCTCTTTCCATTTTTATTATTATTATTACTCCTTTGCTCATTTGAATATTTCTATTATCATTGTTATGTGCTTGTTGCAGTTATGGTCATCATAGTTTTTCATCAACACTATCTTATGAGTACATTACATCATTAGAATTAACGTCACATTCATTATAAGCTTCAATGATATAATCACCAATATAACTACCTTGATTATCGTCATTATGCATATCCCTGGTATCATGATAAGTCTTGTCATGTCATC
>NC_061855.1:30586275-30601275 GCF_019202785.1 Penaeus chinensis | reverse complement strand
TTCTTCTTCTTTTGCTGTTACTTTGTCCTAGGCTCATATGGGGCCGCTACGTAATCTGGTTCTAGTAGATATCTATTTTTTTACCGGTTGCCCTTCCTGACGCCAATCCTATCTCTCTTTACCCTGGCTTGGGACCGGCGCTGACTTGGCCTGCCTTGCTCACTCAATGGCTAGATTGACAGCGACGTGGTAGTGAACCTTATCTAATTTTAATTGTAAAGAAATGAATAAACATTATCAAAAGCCTCCCCAGCTGTTTGCGGGGCACGTCAGGGTAAGCGACCTTGTTTCACCCTTCCCGCCAGGTATTACTTATTAAGGCGATATAAACACCTTTATTTCAACGCTTTTATTTAATTTTATTTTACCTGCTCAGCTTTTAGTGTGGAAATCATTTTATCTATGTATTTTATGTTCAGTCCTTTTTACATCTAATATTCATATTTTAATGTTTTAATCGTATGCGATCAAGATGAGCCCCAAAAACTACCTTGTTAAGGGCCTGTCAGACCATGCTTAGTTTTTTTCTCTTGTTTTTTTTTTTTTTTTTTTTTTTTTTTTTTTGTTTACCAACCTCCGCTGGCCTGACCTGACGTGTAGGGGTCACATAAAATCTGGTACACTTGCCGGACATCTCTCTAGCTCTCGAGACCGTTAATATGCGCAGGCGATGCTCCTTTAAGCTAGAGATCCAAGGACGGAAGACTGCAACGGAGCATTAACCTGACATATTAACCAGGGAGACGAAGGCACCCCCTTTTTTATTACTATTATTAGTAGTGGTAAATGTGTATTCGGCTCGCTGTGGAACACCAGTGTAACACTGTACAGATAAGCCTTGTGTTTTGTTTTTTAGAAATATTACTATTGCAGATGTACAACTGTTACATATTATCAAAGCCTTTCTATTAGTAAATGTTTTAAAATGTTTTAGTGCTTTTGTGTTACCCTTTTTTTCTTCTTAAGGAGTTGTGCCCAGGCTCCCTATTTTATGTTTGTTTTTTTACGTTCGTAGGTGTAACAAGTACACAGTTAACATATGCCATCACAGAAAATGAGGACAGTGTAAAGGAAAACGGGGAAGCCCAGTGTTTAAAAACCCCTTCAGTGTTTTAATGTTAAATGCAGATTTTTTTTTTTTTTTTATCTATCTTAAGGGTTCAGTTTTACTTTATTTTAGTCCTTTAACTTTGTTTTTAGTCCTAAGCTTTTATTTTGATTTTATCTCATTTATCCCTGGCCCACCGTGCCTTCGGAGAGTTCTTACCGCCCGCCCGGGCCGCTCCGACGCGAAAAGCCCCATTTACAAACACAAGCATGACGTCACAGGGTCACTTCGTCGCTTATTGCAGGGTTGCATGCACTACAACGTCCTTGACCATCTCAGTTGTGAGGATGATAGTGCCAACAGCCGTGCCAGGGATAACTGCACTTATATATATCATTATCAGTATCCTTTTTCATTATTTTCTTCATTATTGTTGCCGGTTTTGGTGATGCTGATTTAGTTGCTGTTGTATGTATGATGATGGCAATTATAACTTATATCTTGATTATCTTTTAGATTAGCATCGTTGTCAGTATTATTACTTTTATCATTATTGTTATTATCAATATCATTATCATTATTATTATTATTATTATTATTATTATTATTATTATTATTATTATTATTATTATCATTATCGTTAATATTGTTATCATTATTATTCGTATTATTACTACTATTATTATCATTATTTTTATTAACATCACTTTTATCACCATCATCATTATTACTATTGTTGTGATTATCTTCATTAATATGGTTATCACTATTATCATTAATATTACAATTATCATAACTGCTATCATTAGTAGCAGTAGTCACATCGTGGCCATGGTTACGATACAGCAGTGACGTCATTAATACGACATAGCAGCGACGTCAGGCAGATATTCCTGTAGAAATGCCGCCACAATTCCCTTGCTGTAGGTAAATTTGATGGAAATTGCAGGGGTTCAGTACCGTTAACAATTAAGTTCCCGGTAAAACAAGGAAACGAAGACATTCGCGTCTAAAGGTGTTCTAAGACCATTTGCCCAATAATGTGCTTTGTTAGGTTAATATATCATTCATAAAATACGGATCGACGTGTTCCTATGCATGCACTATATTCATGAGTCTGATGCGCATTAGCATGAACACACTGATGCTTAAAATATACATGGACATTAAAACTAAAAAGACAGTTCGCAGTTGTGTGTGTATATATGAAGACAGCACCTCTCTCTGATTTGTCAACGGTGAAAAGAGACCGCAAAGGAAAGGATTATTTTTAATTGTGTTATACATAATTGCCGGGGATCATTTCATTGACTTCTTTTCTTCGCCTCTCGTTTACTGCATTCCTTTATTTTCTTTCCTTCTTTTCTATCATCAGATGAAGGTCGGGTAAAAGATGTTTTCGTATATTCCAAAAAGACAGCAACTTCGCTTTATCATTATCATCAATATTCAATACTAATGTTGATATCGTTAATATCATCCTTATCATAGCTTTAACTATTGTTCCTATTATTGTTGTCGTTGCTGCTGTTCTGTTTGGTGTTGCAATTATTGCAACACCTTCTCGTGACTGCCTTTCACATGTGTTGCTATTAGTATCAGTGTTAGTATTAGTAGCGATGGTATTGTTATCCTAGCTATTAGTATCGTTATGATTATTGTTATCAACATTATTGATATTCTTATCAGCTTTGTTCCTATAATCATCGTCATTATTATTAGTGCTTTTATTGGCATTATAATTATCATCATAATCATCGTCATTATCATTACCATCATTATGACTGTTATTGTTATTATCAGTATTGTTCTCATCTGTATCATTAATGTCACTGGCATTCTGATCATTATTGTTATTTGCGCTGCCATCAGCATTGTAATTTATATTACTCTCATTCATATCATCATGATACGATAATAACCATAACTCATTTTCGTATGTTTAAGGCAATATTCTCAAATTGTAATATCTGCCTTTATTGCCCTAAAGAAATAATAAATGAATGTCATAACACGATGTCTGATGTAATATCTAGTTTTAATAAAATCATAAGAGTATTTACAAACAATGCATTGGATATTTGTGAATCACGTTTAGAGTCATAAGCAGGTCTTTGTACTTCATTGGTGCCCTTCTGTCCGTCAACCATATTGACTTGGAGTCGTGTCCTTGCGCATCAGTCGTCTTCTATGCAGGCGCAACCACGATGCCAGACGGTATTGCCGACCTGCTGGATCAGCTGGGTGCAGGTGCCCCCCTCGCAGCCGTCCTCACAGGCCCCACACCGGTACTGAGGGAGCCTAATGCCGCCGGGGAGAACCACTACAGAGTCAGAGGTCATGTCGCAGCGCGAGGCGGCCAGCGAGGCCAGGCACAGCACGAGGGCCGCCACGACCAAGGGGCGCGGCTGCCAGCTGTTCCTGCTGACGGAGGTGCCGGTCGCGTGATGAGCCATGAGTCGAGTGTCGGGGTGGTGTGATCTGCCATGAGCCAAGTGTCGGACGTATATATACCCAGGGGCGGCGGCGAAGAGGGAAACGGCCCGCCCCGAGAACAGGCATTCACCTCGGAAGTGCGGGATCCGGTGTAAAACCAGGGTTACTTTAGACTCGGCGGTTTTATACCCGGGGTGCACGTTAGGCTGGGCCAGTTTACACCCACAGATATAAGATGGGCTAAACTAAAATATACCCCCTGGGCCAGAATATACCCCAACCCTTTTACATGTAACAAGTATGTTGTATATTTTGAAACATTTGTGAATACTTCACTGTAGTTTTGAATGCTGTTTGAATGTTCACTTGCAACTATCCAGAATAAAACAATCTCACTTAGAACTACTAATTTTAGTAATACTCTTGCTTTTGTTTGGAATGAACATACAGGGCATGTACTGATAATAATCATAATCATAATGTTGAAGATAACAGTGACTATCATTATTTTTATTATAATGTTGGCTATAATAATTATAATGATAACAATGATGATGATGATGATAAAATTAATGGTAATGATAAGGATGGTGTTGATTATAATAACAATGATACAAATAATTATACTGATGACAATGACATTTTAAAATAAGTAAAATATTGATAATACACAGCACACATAAAACTGATCAGTGACAAATTCACAAATGATTACCTTTTAGATTTAACCATCGTTAATTATATACTTGTCCAGATCGTAGCCACAAAAGTGTACATGTTAAATATCCAAAACATTGTAGCCTGTACAATAAACACACTCATTAATGACAATACTTCCACAAGTTAGTCCTGTGAATTGATATTTCGAGTTTGAGTTTAATGCGTTGACCTGTAGAATTCAATGCAAAGTGTTTATGGAATATTTTTAGCTGCGACACCACGGCATGATCTGCATTCACACCAACTACTGCCGTCTGGTAATGCAGTAATATACTTGTTACATGCAACAGAGAAGGGATATATTCTTTCCCATGGGGGTTTATCCTGGCCTATGTGGGCATATTCTAGCCTAGCCCATTTTATACCTGGGGCATAAAATGGCTTAGGCTAACCTATACCCGGGTGTAAAACAGCCTAGCTCAGAATAACTCCGGGTATATTCTCTCTAATCTTACAGCAATACATGAAAAGGGAGGTGTTCGTGTTCTCCTAAGTATGCATAGGAAGAGAATGATAACAGTAATAATAATGATGATAAAAATAATAATAATAATAACAAAATAATAGTAATGATAATGGTAATAAAAAAAAAATAATGGTAATACCAATAATGATAATAATAATAATAATAATAATAATAATAATAATAATAATAATAATAATAATAATAACGATAATGATAAAGCAAAGAATGAAAAGAATTACACGGATAATAATACTAATTAATGTATTAATTAACATTTAAATTGTTTTTGTTTTTGTTTTATTTATAATCACCTTTCTTATTACGATAATGAGTATTACTATTAACATTATCTTTATTGTTACCATAACTCTCATTGTTATTGTACGAGTAAATCGCCTCATTAGATGCAAAAATAATGATTTTATGTATATGGATATTGTTATCCATATCATTGTCGTTGTTACAATTATTACCATGACTATGATCATTATTATGAATATGATTATGGTTATCATTATCATTATTATTTCTAACATTATCACTATCATTACGATCTTTATCATTTCTAGTATTATTATCATCCTCAATATCATTACGATTTTGTGAGTATGATTATGATTATGATTAGAATTATGATTATGATTATTATTAGAATGATCAATATAGTTATCATTGCTATTATTATCACTATTTTTGTTATGGTTGTTATTAGTCCTATTATTATTGTTATTATGTTATTAGCATCATGATTATTATTATCATTATTATTATTATCATTATCATTATCATTGCTATGCTTACTGTAATTATTATCACTATTGTTGTTGCTATTGTTATTATTAGTATCATCATTATTATTGCTATTATTGATATCATTATTATTATTACTATTATTATTGTTATCATTATTATTAATGCTATAATCATTATTATTGTTGCCATCATTATTATTATTCCCATTGTAATTATCATTATCATCAGCATTATCATCAGCATTATCATTACCATTATCATTATCTTCATCCTTAGCATCATCATTGTTATCATCATTTTCATTATCATTATTGTCATTATCGTTGCTGCTCTTATTTTTGTTATTATTGTTTTATCACGTGATTATTATTCTTATCATTATCATTGTTATTCGTATTCCAGTATCAGTATTACTATTATTATCATTACCACTATTCTTATGATGATGATGATGATTATCATTATCATTATCGTTATTATCATTATTATTGTTGTTGCTATCATTAATGTTATCATCATTATGATTATCATCATCATCATTATTAACAATATTATTAGCATTATTATTAGCATTATTACTTTTATGAACATTATTATCACTACTGCTATCATTATTGCTATCATTATTATTATTATTAACACTATTGTCATACTTTTCATTATTATTATTATGTTCATCCTCATTATAATCGTTATTACCACTATTACTATTGACATATCAATACCATTGTTGTTGTCATCAGATAGTACTATCCAGTAGTTCTTAACCTTTTGCCTACCACGGCCCCCATTAAGAATTTGAGTATGAATTAGCGGTATTATAATTAAGCTTTCCATTATGTGACGATGTTCTCATTAAGATAATAACAAAGATAATTAAAGAAATTACTTCCTTTTTTTTCAAAGGCTCCCGCCCTCTTTGGAAAATACTGAAGCCCCCCTAGGAAGGCGCGCCCCCTAGGTTAAGCACCACTGGTAATAATCCTTTGATGATCATAATCGTTATCATATTCCACAGCAGCACTCCCAGTATTGCTATTATCTTCATATGATTATCGTTATCATCTGTATATCCTTATTTGATAGCTTCGTTTCCTCAAAACCTAAAGTGAGGATTTCAAAAATGTCTCAGTGTCCAATCTTTGTTGTTGTAGCATTTATCTTTATTATCTTTTTTATTTGTACTTTTTTACTTTCATTATGATGTTGTTATAATTCATATCATTCTTATCGTTATCACCGTTATTAAGACCATTATCTGATACTACTATCACTGTCCATAGTAGTCTCCCCAATAGCATATACTTATTATCATAAACAAATTTAGTTGACAAAATAAAATTGCGTTCTCAAGGGTCAAGAATCGAAATGCAGTTGATTGGGGAACAGTTAAGCAATAGAAGATATAAACAAGAGATAAAGGCTACATAAAGAAAAAAAAGTTTCTTATATATCTCGAGAATGAGTTTCAGTCAACGATGTAATAACTTTATCATCTATATGTAAGGACAGATGCATATTTTGAACGTTTTCAGGAACTGTTTTCGCTACGAGGAGGATATGAATGAACGGTGACGTCATAGGTGCACAGTGTTGTCGTCATTGTTACGTCACAGTGTCGTCACGAATACGTCACAGTTTCGTCACGGAAACGTCATAGTGTCGTTCTCTGTCACCGCTCTGGAAACTGATGAGATTCCCCGGTATTAGGGAATATATTTATCTCTTGCGTATGTATTTCCACGGATAAAGAATTCCTACTTCCCTTTTCAAAAATAGATAGAAAAATTTTAAAAATAATAATAATAATAAATTTAAAAAAAATATTCTGGACAACTCTGTGCCTTGCTGTACATTAAGATGACTGTACACAAGGTAGAGTTTGTGGCCCTTTAGGAGTAGGCTTGAGAATGTTATGTTGCCATGGCAGGTGTGGTAGAAGTGGTAGGGATAATACCAGAGAGAGAAAGATGGTGGGAGAGATAAATGGATAGATAGAGAGATAGGGGGGAGGGGGAGAGAAAGAAGGGTATAGGGAGAAAGAGAGAGAGAGAGAAAATGGGTGGGGAGACAGACAGTTGGAGAGAGGAGACAGAGTAAGAATATGAGAAATAAAGAAAACCCAAAACACGCGCATATACGAACACAAACTTACATAAACATACACAACAGTAGTGATATACAACCCAATGTGTATCCTGACGCAATAAATTAACTCAAAATACGTCACTGATACAAAGTTTCGCAACGTTTTCTATTTCGAGCATAACTGGGAATATACAAGGGAGGCAGTGACGACTCTTCTCTTTCGAAATTAAAATCTTACACACATGTGCACCTTCATTTATTTTCATTTTGTGTACATTTATATATGTATGCGCACAGACACACACACACACACACACACACACACACACACACACACACACATATGTGCGTGTGTGTGTGTGTGTGTGTGCTCACCTGTCTAACTCTCTCTCTCTCTCTCTTTCTCTCTCTCACAGACACACACACACATACACACACACACACACACATAAGTGCGTGTGTGTGTGTGTGTGTGTGTGTGTGCTTACCTGTCTAACTCTCTCTCTCTCTCTCTCTCTCTCACACACACACACACACACACACACACACGGAAGTAATGAAGGACAAAATTAATATTGTTATGCAGGAAAGCTTAATGAGGAAAATCCGTGAAGTAATGGAAATTTTCCGCGTAACTGTTATCATTATTATCATTACCAGCGGACCCCGTGAGAATTCCGCGGAATAAACAACAACAAAAAAAGGATTACTTTTCTCGTTCTCTTTTAACCACTTCCACCTACCTATCGCCCCTCTCCCTTTTTATTTCCCTCTCCCTCTCCCCTTCCCTCTCTCTCTCCCCTATCCTCTCCCTCTTCCCTTCCCTTTCCCTTTTTCTTTCTCTCTCCCTCTCCCCTTCCCTCTTCCTCTTCCCTTCCCTCTCCCTTTTTCTTTCCCTTTCCCACTCCCTCTCCTTTATCCTCTCCCTTTTCCCTTCCCTATCCTCTTTTCTTTCCCTTTCCTATTCCCTCTCCCTCTCCCCTTCCCTCTCCCTCTTCCCTTCCCTCTCTCTTTTTTCTTTCCCTTTCCCATTCCCTCTCCCTCTCCCCTTCCCTCTCCCTTTTCCTTACCTTTTCCTACTCCCTCTCACTCTCTCTCTCCCCTTCCCTCTCCCTTTTCCTTACCTTTTCCCACTCCCTCTCACTCTCTCTCTCTCTCTCTCCTTCCCTCTCCCTTTTCCTTTCCCTTTCCCACTCCCTCCCTCTCTCTATCCCTCTCCCTTTACATTTCCCGTTCCCGCTCTGCCACTCGATCTCACACTCAAAGTCCGTCGTTACATGTAATATAAAGTCCACAGTTACATGTACACAACGGATAAACGGACAGACAAACGAACGAAATACAGATAGATTTCCAATAAGGCCATTATCATTATCATAATTACTGCCACTACATCATTATGATAATATTAACAATAATAATGCTAATAACAATAATAGTAGTGATTGTAGCGTCGTCGTCTGGTCGTGTATGCCCGACGCGCTATTAATACAATCTACGTTGAAATTGGAAGGTAGCTCTGGCCGTTGGATTTCAGCTCCGTTTCGCTTATCATCAAATATATCTTATTCCATTGTAAATATAATGATATGCTTTGTTGGTTAGTATCTGTATGTTTTAAAAAGCTGACTGGCTGGACTGCAGCATAGGATTATCATACTTAATTACTGGTTAACAATTTATTAAATAATCTTAAGTTACAAAAAAATATATACATTTCACTCGTGCCACAAGAAAATGTTCTTTAGCTGTTCTTTCGTACTTGCGCCAACACCACCACAAAATACAGAGGAAATACTTAGCTGTTGATTATTTTAACGAAATCCGGGGGGGGGGGGGGGGGGGTCAACAAGAGCGTGTGTCCAGCCAGTCGTGAGCGCGAGCGTGAACTCTCGCGCCCTTGAAAATCACTGCAAGGGGCACGACCTAGAACGGCTCTGATTGGCTGGGGCCACACGCCCGTTAACCTGATTGGTCTATACGTAATTCGGGGGTATATCTTTTAGAAATAAAATTAAGTGGCATCGAGTACTAAAAAGTAATGCAGAAAAATGTGGCAATAAAAAGCATTCTACAAAACATCTAGGAAAATATATAAAAACATTTAAAGAGAGAAAAATAAAAACTATACACCAGAAAATAAAATAGTGTATGCTTAAAATAAAAAGAAAATATAATGTCATTCTTAACAGAGAACGGACGTTATTTAAGGCGGTATTCGTATACATCCATCCGTACAAGTAGATATGTTCGAATATTTATAAATCATAAGCCAGGTGGACCTCAGGGTACACTACAGTGATAATAGTAAAAATACCATTATAAATATTTACAGTTTAATAATAATAAAAATCATAGTTATATGAATCATCATCATTATCATCATAATAATAATGATAATAATAATATTAATAATAATAATAATAATAGTAATGATGATTATGATGATTGTATCATGGTTGTCATCATTATGGTTATAATTATTGTGCTGTATGATATCTTATTTAAAACATATGGAGTTATTTATTCGTTAATTTAGTATGTGATATCGTTTTCTAGATATATTTAAACTTGTTCATTTTGTCCAGTGGTCTGTGTAATATTAAAGAAAAAAAAAAAGTATCTTCCATGCTGTACCAATAGATTGTTTGTTTGTTTTTTTTGTTTTTGTTTTTTTAAGCAATCACTCGTGCTGTATACATATGGCAGTTAGAGCTCCCTGTCCAGCCCTTTTTGCTGACGATTTGATTTCTTGCACGAGGTTCAACAGCAAGAATATTTTGAATTGTTGGATTTAGATGCAGGTATGTTCTCATGGACGCTGAGTTTGAGTTGGATGTAATTATTTTTTTCCTAATTAATACGGTATGGTTGTAAATATGATAGGTATATGATATGGTAGAACTGATTCTTTACTTCGATGTGTGTTTTCTTGTTTATTATCATATATTCATATATGTGGTAGAGAAGAGTTATATGTGTATATTGGTTTCAGTTACAGATGAAGTTATTTGCTGGGTCATTAGTGATGGGAGGTTTCGTATAAGGAGATCTATTAACTGTTTATATTTACTTGGTATTGAATTTGTGTATAGCATATCACTTTTACTTAAGGGATAAAAATTTGGGTGGCTGATAATTTATTAGTATATTTTCTTATGATATGCGTTAAATGGATTGTATGCATTTATTATAGGGAATATATTGTATGTATTATTTTTTATTAATGTTATATCATTCTTTGCATTTCGTCATTTCCTATAAATTGAGAGGTATTTTGTATATGGAATATGCTCTATTGTACACACATTTCCAGGTTGAACCATCACTACTAAGGAAAATAAACCCTGCATGGATTTAAATATAGATATTTTTCATGATGATGGTGGCGGAGGCGATGATGATAATAAATGTAGACTCTAAGGGCAATCTCGCCAGGATTGACATTTCATCCACGTGACTGGGGCCAGGTCTCGACCATGCTACATGCCTGACGTTTCTACTACCAAGCTACGCGATAGCTTTTCCGAAGAGTCCTACGACCTGGTGATGCCTGGCCAGCCGTGCGCATATATATACATATATATATATATATATATATATATATATATATATATATATATAAATATATATATATATATATATATATATATATAGAAGTAGAAATATATATATAAATATATATATATATATATATATATATATATATAGTGTGTGTGTGTGTGTGTGTGCGCGCGCACACACACACGAGCGCACACACACACACACACACACACACACACACACACACACACACACACACACATACATGCACACATATATATACGACTCTCTTGGACACAACCGCACGCTAGTACATAGGTTTCCAGCGTGTGCTGCGTTATACCCTCCCGTGGTCCCGGTGGCCCTGGTTAACGCCTATGACCTCAGGAGGAATTAAATGCAAGGGACCTTGTGATGCTGCCTCTGCCCTGGACCAGATGTCCCGACTTCGCTTCTATTAACGAAGTGGGCGCATTCACTGTGCACCCGCGTGAGGCTGCGGCCTCTTGGCCATGTCCCGCAGGCATTGTTTTCCGCCTGCAGGCCAGTTTGTAAAGCTATAGTCCCTGTAAGGCTCCATCAACAGTAAATGTATCCTTGGTTATTTTTATAACCATTAGACGCATTTTTAACCAAGTCTCATTACTTGAATGGTGTTGGAATCACCAATCTGAAAAGGAAATGCGCTACAACTATGTAGCATCGGGTTTTCTTCGTATCCTTTTCCTTAATTTTTCATTTCCTATTATTCTGGTGGGGATGATGGGAGTCACAGTTTTCTTCTTTTCACGGTTGTTTAGATCCTTTGTACTATTTAACAATCGGGTTGGGTTTTGGGGTATAAGTAACAATGGTTCTGGGAAGGGAAATCGCTTCGGTCCTGACTTCTTTCCTGAACTGTGGTTCAGGTTCCAATTTATTTAGACCTGTGCTCTCACCTTTGGATATGCCTCGCTCGCGCCATGGTTTCTGAGGCCGTGTCTCTGGCCAAAGCTATGGAACTTCCTGTGGTTTTGAGGCTACTGGTCTCTTTTGGCTTATGTGTGTGACGTGCTGCATTACCATCTGCAGGGTGCACTCTCTTTGGTGAAGTCCCAAAGCCCTACTCAGTGAGCCAAAGTGTCAGAGAGCAGAAATAGATCAATTTACATAGAAGGATCCGGGCCTCAAGTGTTGCCATTAATGTTCTTAACAAAGTTACCACTTAGTTTTCTTAGCTCTCAGCTTGAAGGTCCGTAACTATTAGGAAAAATATTTTAATTATTCTAATAATAACTGTCAGGATTTTTTGTTCAATTATACTGTGTATCTTTTATGCGTCTACGTAAGTGTTCTTACTGTGTCTGGCAGCATAAGCTATAAACGTTGCCTAAGTTAATCTCCATTTAGTTTGGAGATTAACTTTGCTAACGTAACTTAGGGGCCCGAATGTTTTCACGTTGGCAACCCAGTAACAACACTTACAGAGTTAGGCCGCCAACTCAGGATCAATTTTGTTCATGAGTTCTGTGTAAGTACATCTGGTGTTGGTTTCATGTGCATCACCTCCGTTGTGATAAATTGGTGATGCACGCATCCGTAACAACTTCCCGTGACTGGAATACCTGTCGAACTCCTTAGTGAGTGTCACTTGCTCCCAAATAAACATAAAACAATCTTACAGCTTTTATTTCCAGCCAGGAACTTAAGGCAAAATGACTAATATTCACTACTTCTAAAGTTCTGGTACTGACCAAGTATATTAAGTATATTAAGCTGATAATCTAGAACAGACCATAGCTTTCGCTACATCTGGGTTCCTGCTTCCAGCAGGCGGATGCTCAAACCGAGGGGAAGAAGAATTTTATGATCTTGCATTTTTTCTTCCAGACACGACCACGAAACACGTCCACGCCTACGCTATCTATATTTACCCACACATCCGACATTCAGTACACACACTCCGTATTTTCCTTCTCTGATACAACAATCACACCCCCATACACAACACACACGGTTCCCGAAGCTACTAATCGGGTGGTGGCAGCGTGCCGTAGGCCTGGAACCTCACATCTGTTTACTGCAGTCGAATCTTTTACTGAACAAAAAGTATATTATCGGTTCAATGATAGAAATGATGATAATGCTAATAAAAACAATTAATATTATTGCCATTATTATTAAAATGATATTAATTACAATAATGGTAATGTTAATAGCTATAACAGTAATGATAATAATAATAATAATAACTAACACCAACAATAACAACAGTAATAGTAATGTATCAGTGAAAATAACAATAATTATAACAGTAACTGCACTCATCCACTCACACACACACACACACACACATTTATATATATATATATATATATATATATATATATATACATGTATGTGTGTGTGTGTGTGTGTGTGTGTGTGTGTGTGTGTGTGTGTGTGCGTATGTGTGTATGTATATATAATGTATATATAAGTATGTTTGTATATATGTATGTGTGCGTATGTGTATGTGTATGTGTGTATGTGTGCGTGTGAGTGTGTGTTTGTGTGTGTGTGTGTGTGTGTGTGTGTGTGTATGTGTGTGTGTGTGTGTGTGTGTGTGTGTGTGTGTGTGTGTGTGTGTGAAATGAAGAAGAATGTCACTGATATTAACAATAATAATAACAATAATGATCATAACAAAAATTACAATAACTGCATTAATAATAATGACAAAAATACAAATTCAAATAATAATAACAATAGTAATAATAACAGTAATGATAATCATAATCATAACCATGATAATAACAGTAATGATAATTATAATCATAACCATATTAATAACAATAATGATATCACTAAAAGAAACAATAATAATAATAACCGCACTCATGTTTGTGAAGTATGTTATCATGCGAGATATAGTAACTAATGTTTGATACCCCTATTCCCAAAAGTCCACTACAGTCTTCACCTACTTACTATAGGCCCATTTCAATTACACCAATTTTATTAAAGGTTTTTGAACGTTTGCTGATATATTTGAGATCGTTTTTTTTCCCAGAGACCCAGTTTGGTTTAGAAAAAGACTCGGCTGCAATGATGCATCGCTTATGTTGGTGCATGAAATGCAGTCGGCTTAAAATAAGGGTCAAAGCTTGTCTCTCCGGATTTTAGAGCAACTTTTGACAAAATGGTTTGATTTTTAAAGCGCAGTCTGTATTTCAGCTGAATTTTTAACTGGTAGACAGCAGCGTGTCACGTTGATGGTAGTTTTAGCCCTGTATTCCCGTGTGTCTTCTGGGATTCCTCAAGGTAGTTTTCTTGGCCCTTTGCTCTTCATTACATATACAAGCGACGAGTGACCCGACATTAATAATAAAATGTTGGCAAAGGCTGATGATACTTCTCTCTATGCTGATATCCTTCTCCGGCAACCAGGAAATAAGTAGCTGGCAACCTCACTGAAGACCTGAGGATAATTCAATCGCGGTGCTCTCGCTGGGCACGAAATCCAACCCTACCAAGTCCAAGGAAATGATCCATGTCTGCTGATTAATGGAGTCTTAATTACTTCAGTGAATATTTCGAAGCTCCTACTGCAGTGCCACACTTAAGACTGCTTAATCGTTCTTTTAATTCCGTTAGATTGTCTCGTGTCTGACTTTGATTTGGACATTACGCATCGTAGGGATATTGGGAATCTTTCAGTCTTATGCAAGATTGTAACCGATAATTCACATCCCCTCTACACGTTTTTACCTGATTTTTGCCAGCTGCAAGTGTTACAAGAAGTTCTATTACCCTCTATTCACTGACATTTGATGCAAGTTCAGCAAATATGTTTCTACTACGTAAATAGCTACCAATTTTCTATCTTTTTTTTCTTTCTTAACATACACACACACACACACACACACACACACACACACACACACACACACACACACACACACACACACACACACACACACACATA
>NC_061855.1:30573775-30581275 GCF_019202785.1 Penaeus chinensis | reverse complement strand
ATTAATGTCGGGTCACTCGTCGCTTGTATATGTAATGAAGAGCAAAGGGCCAAGAAAACTACCTTGAGGAATCCCAGAAGACACACGGGAATACAGGCTAAAACTACCATCAACATGACACACTGATGTCTACCAGTTAAAAATTCAGCTGAAATACACTGCAATTTAAAAATCAAACCCTTGTGATTGAGTGTCACAAGCTGCTCTAAAATCCCGAGAGACAAGCTCTGACTCTTGACCCTTATTTAAAAACCGACTGCATTTCATGCACCAACATAGACAATGCATCATTGCAGCTGAGTCTTTTTCTAAAACCAAACTGAGTCTCACAAAGAAAAGGTCTCAAATGTACAGAAAGACGTTTGATCAGCAAACGTTCAAAAACCTTTGACAAAATTGGTGTAATTGAAATGGGCCTATGGTGAGTAGGTGAAAACTGTAGTGGGTGCTTGGGAATAGGGGTAACTGTGAGAACCCTGTCTAGAATCACAGAGTTAGTAATGTCTGGGGTGGCTAAATTCGATCTGCATCCAAAATACATTACTTTTGTATAAGGTGACTTAATACGTAACTGCGACCAATGTGTGCTGATTCTTCGTTTTGCCAATGTATGAGTAGTTTGGAAATAGAGGAATCCTTCGGCAGAATCACTGGGTGCCTTTCATCATACTCAAGCTTAATGTGTACAAGCCTGCCTCCTACCCTCAATAATCCATCTGTGGAAAGAAAAGGGTTGAGTTTCACAAGCCTGTTAGACCTAGGAAAACTTAACATACCGAAGGACCCAAGCCATGACTCTTTGTAGTTTTGTCCAACAGGAAAAAGAATCAAACAGAAGATCAAACCCTACTGGCTCCTTGGCAGAAGCAATGAGTGCAACTGTGTTACCTTCTACTTCAGCATCATCTGCATCCAGCTCATTCCTCACCACATCCGCAAGGAGAGCGGGCCAATGGTCATCACTTCTTTATGCTTGAGGAACTCATCAATGTGAACCCCACATGTTGCTAAGTCAGCTGGATTATTCTTGGTGTTAACATATCTCCATGAGTGTATACTTGAGAGTTCACGGATCTGTGATACACGATTGGCCACAAATGTTCGACACCTAGCCCTTTCGTTATGACTATATTTTAACACTGGAGTGCTATCTATGCAGAAAACCGATTCTAACAAGAATAGATCCAGTTCCTGCGGTAGAATGCAGTCTGCCCTGACAGCAACTCTTGCAGCATTCAAATCTAACCGTGGAGGGTAATGGTCTTCAAGGGGCTACACGAGCTTTACTTGCAATGATGATGCAGAGTCGAAGATAGGACACTGTACAGTATCCAGCATTACATGCATCTGAGAAGTGATGTAACTGGTAGGATACCAAAGTCAGGACGAATGAAACATCTCTGTACCCTGAATTTTACAAACTTCTGCAGTTTGTCTAGCCATTGCTTCTACTTAAGGCTTCTAGGCTCTCTTGTGGGTTGGTCCCATCTGAGCCTACCTTTACACGTGCCCTGGATCAGCTGCTTGGTAGTCAAGATGAAAGGAGCTGTCAGACCTAGGGGGTCCTACACAGAGGCCACAATTAACAGTATGCCTCAATGCGTTATAGGCTGATCCTTCACACTGGCTCGGAACCCATTGGTGTCAGTCTTAAGGCACCAATCTACTCCCAGAGCCCTCTCAGTTATTAAGTGGGAGCAGAGATCTATTTCCTTGACCAATGGAGCTCTCTCTGAGTCTGGAACAGAAAGCAACACAGTTGTACTGCTGGAGGCATACTGAGTTAGATGAAATCCACCACATGCTGCAAGCAATCTCAGGTCATGGGCCAGGTTACTTCCTAGGGACATAAACATCATTGACTAAAGGACATCATCCATGTAATTATTGCGTTTAAAGGCTGTAACTGTCTCAGGCTGAACTGGGATGCATGGTCTTATGCAGTATATAATTAACACAACTCAGAGAGGATGTGGGCTCTTTTGTAAGATCACCGTTTGGCCAGCATAAAAATCTCAACACATCCCTGTCCTCAGCTGGAACCTTTACTTGGTAAAACATCTTCTCTATGTCTGCTTTGATTGGCATATGTCCATGACGAAATCTAGTGTGAACACCTACCAGAGAGCTTGTAAGATCTGGCCCTCGAAGTAGACATCCATTCAGTGATTTACCCAGATACTTCAATGAGCAATCATACCTTACTCTGAGCTTCCAGAGTCTCCCACACACCATGGTGGGGGGGATACCACACTCTACCATCATCATGAAGCAGTGATGACTCAGGGACCGGTTCTGCATGGCTGTTCTCATTTATAGCTTCAACAGACTTCACGTAGGCTGTCCTAAACTGCTTGTTAGCCAATAACTTCTTTCACAAGCTACGCAACCTGTTCTCTGTTTGACGGTGGTTATTTGGTAGTGGGTTATCATCTCTGAAAGGCAAACTAATATCAAAGTGAATACTTGCTCAGTCTTGTTGTCAGCTTCAAGCTTTCTGAATTCACAATTAAAGTGATCTTTGAGGCATTCAGCTGATTAAACTGACACGAGCATCTTCATAATCATTGTCATTAATAGGATAAGTAGGGCCAGTAATTACCCAGCCAAACCTATACTTCTAAGCATTTGTTCTTTCCCCATTAGTGGGAACAGTCTCAAGCAATACATGTGCTACAGAAATATTCACTCCTATCAAGAGTTCAACTTCACTCTTCACGGTTACCAAGCTCTATTCCTTCACTCAACAATGTCAAGAGGGGTCATATGATACGTAGATGCTGGAATATGGTCTACAAGAACAACTTGCTTTAACTGTAGAGTCCTTTCACCTAGTGGTCCCTGAATTTGTAGTCCAAGGGTAACATCCTTCTCTACATTCTTATCATAACTGTTCAGTGTAGAAATGATCATACATTATTTTCTTCGCACAAAAAGTTTAGTTGCTGCAAATATCCATAGCACCAAAGGTACAGACATGACATGGCGTCCATCACCTTTCACATTTGCACTCAATGGGCAGAATTATCTTAATAGATGCAGATTCAGTTACCATCATGCATGACACATCACTGGAGCCTTAAGCTGTTCTAGGTGTGTCAGCCACATCTGCTGCAACGATGGTCGATGCCATAGTAACACCCCCAAAGGTTCGTACAGAGATGGCTGGTAACGTCTGTTAGTCCAACATCACTTGTGCAATGTCTGTGACGGCTTGGGTGTACTGCTGGATACACTGCCCCTACTCTTGGATGGAGCTCATCAGTTCATTCATACCTGATTGGTGGGACAGCATTGACTGGATAGGATTCATGGCCAGGTTGTACTGTTGAGGTTCAAATATGTTGCAGTCTGGGTTCAAAGCTATCTTCTCTATAGCAACTGAGATGGGTACAATGGGACTAACATCAGACATTTCTTCCCTTCTTTTCTATCCATCAGATGAAGAGTAAAAAGACTATGTTTTCATATATTCTCAAAGATCAGCAACTGTTTTATCATTATGAACTAATTATTCATCGTTATTGTTATCTTTAATTTCATTCTTATCATAATTGTTTTCATTGTTCATGTGTTCCCAGTTATTGTGTTTATCATAGCTATCATTACAATAATTTCTCGTTACCCTCTTCAATACTGCTGTTATTATCTGAATTAGTATTGACATTGGTAATAAGATTCTTAATGCCGTTATTATCATAATAATTATATTTACTCTTATAAATATCATTATCATATCACTTTTAATTTGTTTCTATGATAATTGTCACTGCGACTGTTTGCTACTTTTGTTGTCATCATTATTATTATCATCATCATCATTAGCATCACTGCCATCAGTGTACTCACTATGACTACTGTTGTTTCTATTATGGATCTCTTAATCATTACTATTACCATAATTGCAATAATCTTTCGTTATTATCATTATCATATCGTAAGCGATATCATTACCCCGTCATTATAAAATGATGAACATAACTCTATATTAAACTGGTATTCTGCATTTACTATCCCGAAGAAATTATAAATAGGATTATGAATGAAAATGACATATCACGTTTATTTATTTGATTATTTATCTATCTATTTAGTTGTAAAATCATCAAAATCTTTGCACTGAATGTTTGTTACCCATTCAGCGTCATAAGCAACTCTTTGCACATCAGTGGTCTTTTATAAAGGCGCAGCCCCGATACCAAACCCGCCCTCGATGACCTGGCTCGGCTGGGTCCAGGAGCCCCCTCGCACCCTTCTTCAGAGCCTTCATAAGCAGCTCTTTGCACTTCATTGGTGCCCTTCTGTCCGTCAACCATATTGACTTGGAGTCGTGTCCTTGCGCATCAGTCGTCTTCTATGCAGGCGCAACCACGATGCCAGACGGTATTGCCGACCTGCTGGATCAGCTGGGTGCAGGTGCCCCCCTCGCAGCCGTCGTCACAGGCCCCACATCGGTACTGAGGGAGCATAATGCCGTCGGGGAGAGCCACTACAGAGTCAGAGGTCATGTCGCAGCGCGAGGCGGCCAGCGAGGCCAGGCACAGCACGAGGGCCGCCACGACCAAGGGGCGCGGCTGCCAGCTGTTCCTGCTGACGGAGGTGCCGGTCGCGTGATGAGCCATGAGTCGAGTGTCGGGGTGGTGTGATCTGCCATGAGCCAAGTGTCGGACGTATATATACCCAGGGGCGGCGGCGAAGAGGGAAACGGCCCGCCCTGAGAATAGATTTCCACCTCGGAAGTACAGGATCCGGAGCAGGAAAAGGGAATGTTCGTGTTCCAAATCCCATGCATTTACCTGTTTTAGTTCTGTCATTATTATTATCATTAGTCATTATCATTAATTTCATTATATATTCTTTATCATTATCATCATTACTGGTATTACCATAGTTATTGCCATTACCATTAATGTTACTATTATCACCATTATGGCTATCGCTATTATTATTACTATCATTATATCTAATAGTATTACAATGAATATCATTATTTTATCACTATAATTATCATCATTGTTCTTATCATTGTTATTGTTATGATATTAATTATTATCATTATTACAATTATTAACTATCATGATTGTTATTATTATTGTCATCAGTAATTGCTAATGGAACACCCTTATAGATGGAGAATAATTTTCTGTATAATATTTTAAGGATAATGATAATGATAAAAATTCCTGTCGTTCTTGTTATTACCATTATCATATCTATTATCCAGGCCTTTTTTTTCAAAACACAAATAGAACATGGTGATTTTTTTTTTTTTTTTTCGCCCGCTTGTGATTATCGTTCCGTGAACATGTCCCGCTATGAGAGCCTACAGAAGGTGAGACTCGCCGGCCTCCCTTTCAGCTCCCAGAAGCTGAGAGCAAGGTTCAGTGGGCCACTCTTTGGGGTTCAACGAAACGATGGGGTTAACATAAAACAGGATGAAAAACAACGAAACATAAAGCTATATGAAATAAGTGTATAACGAAAGGTGACGTGGATGTCTAGTCGGGCGAGATGAAGGAGAAGAAGAGGTGTGATGTGTGAGCACCACATTCTGAGCAAAGTCTTTTCTCTGTCATGTGTGATGCTGGTGAACTTTTCTGGTTCGATCTGCCTGGGGCTCAAGGATATGTTGAACAGACGCAACCCCTTCTCTTGGTTCGTTGCGGCAGTTTGATGGTATGAGAACTACCTTTGGAAGAGATAGCGATTCTTCACAATGAAGATGTCTATCTTAGTGCCAGGTAGACTTCTCCCGACTTCTTCTTGGATAGTTCAGCTGATTCTTTCACCAGTTCTCTGCCAAACCGTTTGAAGACCTGGATTCGCTCGGCCTGAGATGTTCGAGAGGTTGTAGGATGTCAGTGTTATGGTTAGAGAATAAGGCATTGGCATTCATTGATTTTAATGATGATTATTATAATACCAATAGTGATAATAATAATGATAATTACAATGATAATAACAATAATGATCATGGTGATAGTAATAATGATGATAACAATGCTACAAAGAATAAGAAGAATGTGACTAAGAATAAAGATTAGAATGATAATAACACTAATAATAAAATCATTATCATTATTATTGTCATCTTCTTTATTGTTACCTTTACCTTTCATTGTTATTGCGAAACCCTCTCAGTAAATGCAGAAAAAAAACGATTTTCTGTATTAAAAATGAAAATCGCAATAATCATTATTGTCATTTTGTTATTATAATTATTATGATTATGATTATAATTCTGATTGTGATTATGATAATCATTATTGTTATTGTTATTGGGATTATTATTATAATTATTATTGCTATTGCAGTTTTGTTATTATCATGATTCTTATTACCATTATTATTTTTTTTTTATTATTATTATTGTCATCCTTATTCGTATTATTCTCATCCTTTTTATCATCATTATTTTATTCTCAATATTTTTATCATTATCATTATTAATATCATTATAATCATCATTATTATTATCCTTATCATTACCATTGTTATTATATACTATTAAATTCTTCATCATTGTTGTTGTTAATGTTAATATTAATATTGTTATTCATATTATTTATTTTCTTTACCATTGTTGCTCTTACCCTTATTATTATCGTTATTACCGTTATAAATATCATTACTATCATTATTATCGTCATATCTATTGTTATGATTATTATAGTTATCATTGCTGTTATTATTATTTCGCTAATGCACAATAAAAGTACGAATTCTGTTATCCTTCTTTTTTTATATGAAATGATTATTATCATGAGCAAACTTTAGTAAAAAAAAAATAATAATAAAAAAAAAATAATAAAAAAATGGTGGGTTCGCATTTAACAGAAATGTATTTTGAAATGCAATTGATGAGGGAAAATTAGAAATAAAAATCATGAGCAAGAAATAAAGGTTACATAAGAGAAAAAAAAAAAAAAACTTTTCATGTAAGTCATAAAGGAGTTTCAGTCAACGATGTAAGTTCATTTCTCATCTATCTGTAAGAAGGGAGACATGATCTTAAACGTTTTCGCTACGAGGCAGAGATGCGAACAAACGGTGACGTCATAGTTGCACGGTAGTGTCGTCATTAACACGTCAAAGTGTCGTCACGGATACACCACAGTATTGTCACGGATACAGCCTGCGGTATCAGGGAATATAGTTATCTCTTTGATATGTATTTCCTTTTTCAAAAGAAAAGAGACAGAATGAATCACAAAAACTAATTAAAAATGAATATTCTTACAGCAGAATATATTAATATGCGGTCTTTTCCTTTTTTCACTTAACATGTATATTACATTTTTTTTCTTTTGTCTGTGAGCACATTCAGAATGTTATGTTGTCATGGCAGAGAGAGAGGGGGGTGGGGGGAGAGAGAAAGAGAGGGAGAGGGAGAAAGACAGAGAAAGAGTGCGAAAGAAAAAATATGAGAAAGTAAGAAAAAAAATCTAAAAAACACACACACTCATATACACTTAGACAAACATATACATTATAAAAACA
>NC_061855.1:30558775-30568775 GCF_019202785.1 Penaeus chinensis | reverse complement strand
CTACCTTGCTCTCTTATCAACGGTTATCAACAATATGTCAAAGTCCCCGTCACCTCGATGAAAAAGAGCGAAACTCTACATGCCAAAGAGAAGTATTTCATAGAGCAAGTTTCTTAATAATAATTATGATTAATTGTACTGACAGCTCATTATGAGACAGATTCTGATATAGATTGTAATTAATGACTGCAAGACAGATTCAGATACAGATTATGAAAAATAATTATGTACAGATTATGGTATGAACTATCATCAATAATTATATGACAGACTTAGATAGAGATTATGAAAGATAATCATAATACAGATTAAGTCACAAATTCCAATCAATAACTAAAAAGGAGATTTTGATAATTATGACGAATAATCACGATACAGATTACGGTATGAATAGTAATTAGTAACTGCAAGGCAAAGGATGTTAATATAAATTATGATAAACAATCATGATATAGTTTTTTTTCCGCTACGTATACAAATATTTACTAGAAATATGTTGCTGTATCAGCTAATCTGCTCATTAATCCACAGCAAAAAAATGTAATACGATTTATGTATGATTACATAAAATATTTCAATTTCCCCCTCTTATTACGTTTTGTGATAATGACTAATTATGAAATATGTATATATACACGATGCAACAAAAAGGTATTAACATGTTTTCGATAAAACAATTCTATACCATTTACAACTTCTATCTTTTATCCCAAAACGGGAAATTATATACTAATTTGAAAAATCTCTTTGAGCTCTTTCCATCCTTTATATATATTTTTATCAGAATAACAAGAAGGGTAATAATGACGATATAATAGTAATGATGATGGTAATGATAATGACAACAACAGTGATAATAATGATGATAATGACAATGATCTTGATAATAATGGCAATGATAATAACAATAACAATAAAAATGATAATAACGATAATGGTAAGAATGATAATGATAATGATAACGATAATAATAACATATATATAATAATATTTATAACGATGATAATAGCAAAAATAATTATTAATAATAGTAATAATAATAATAATAATAATAACAATAGTAATAATAATAATATCAATGATAATGATAGTCGTGGTAGTAGTAGTAATAATAACAATGTTAATAATGATAATAATAGAATTGATGATAATGGTAACAATAGTAATAACAAAATTGATTAGTAATGACATTAATATTAGTAGTAGTAATAACATAAGTAATAATAACAAAAATAATGATAATGAAAATAATAATAATAATCACAGTAAGAGTGGTAATGATAATGATAACGATAATAATTACATATATATAATAATATGAACGCATGAATAAACCAAGGAGAAACAGGGACGCAAGTGACACATATACACCCCCCCCCCCCCCCCCCCACACAAGCCACCTCCACACTCACAAAGGCGCACAGTATTTTGAACTGAAACCCCGGCGGTTTTTTCCAAAGTCCCGTTCCCTCCGCACCCCCACAAGATAAATTATTTCCCCAGAATCTCAATTTTGCAAAAAGGGGAAATTTTTCCCCCCGGGGCCTTTTACCAATTAAACAAAGGACGCAACACTTCCCTTCTATCGGGGGGGTTCTTATCCCTCCTTAAGACCTGGGGAAAATAAAGGGGGGATATTCGAAGTCTGGGGGGGAGGGGGGGGGAAAAAAAATCCGGCCACGATCTTTTCCCTTGGGATATAAATGGCCCCAAAAAAGAAAAAAAGATTGGGCTCGTCGTGAGATGCGGGGGGAGGAGGGGGGGGGGGGGGGGGGGGGGGGTTTTGGAGAAAATGGGGGGGGGAGGGGGAGGGGGGGGAAAGGGGGGAAAAGGGGGGAAAAAGGGGGAAGGGGGGGGGGGGGGGGAAGGGGGGGGGGGAGAACGGAGGAAAAAAAAGTTTTTGGAGGGTGAATTTAGTCTTAGAATATTTACAGACCCCAATTTGGAAAATTTATGTGATTGACAAGATTTTTCCTTCGAAGGGGAAAGGGAAAGGGGGGGGGAAAGGGGGGGGGGGAAATGGGGGAGGAAAGGGGGGGGGAATGGGGGGGGGGAAAAGGGGGGATGGGGGGGGGAAAAAGGGGGGGGGAAAGGGGGGGGGGTTGGGGGGTTTGAGGGGGGGTCCAGGTAAGGGGGGAAAGGTGGGAAAGGGAAGGAGAAAGGGGGGTTAAAAAAAAGGGAAGGGGAGTCTTGGGGGGGGGGGGGAGGGGAGGGGGGGAGGGGGAAAAGGAGACAAGGGGGGGGGGGGGGAGTGGGGGGGGAGGGGAGAGAAAAAGGGGGAAAGAAAAAAAAGGGAGGGAAAAAGGGGCGGGGTGAGGGGGAGAGTGGGAGGGGAGGGGAGAAGATGATAGAACGACAGGGCAAGGGGGGAGGGGGGTCGAGGAGGAGTGGGAGGCGAGGGGGAGAAGAAGATGCGAGAAGAGAGGGGCAAGGCCGATCAAGGGGGTGGAGGGGGTAGGTTTAGAGTCGGGACGGGAATGATGGGAAGGGGAGAGGAGAGGGGCAGCAACCAAGGGGGGGGAGGGGGGGGGGGAGGGGAGTGGAGGGAATGGCGAGATAGAGAGGGGCGGCTGAGGGGGAGGGGGTATTGGGAGCGGGAGAGGGAGGGCGGAGACGAGAGTGGGCACGAAGGTGGTGAGGGGGAGTGGGGAGAGGGGTGGAGGGGAGAAGAGCGGGGCCCAGGTGGGAGGGGGAGTGGGGGTGGGTAGTGGTAGAGGGGACGAGTTATGTGGGAGGGAAGGGGGGGGGATAAGAAGAGAGAGTGGGGCAAGGGGGTAGGGGAGGGGGAATGTAGGGGGGACATTTGTTCGATGAGTGGGAGGGGAGGGGTGAGGTGGAGAATGAGAGTGAAGAAGAATGAGAGGGGCCCCATAATAATATATAAGGGGGGTAGGGGGAAGTGGTCGGGGAGTGGTGAGGGGAGTTGGGATAGGGGCGTGGGAGGGGAGGGGAGTGAAGAGAGGGGCAATGGGGAGAGGGGGGGTGGGGGGGGGGGGAGGGGGGGGGTGGGAGGGGAGGGGTAGAGAGAATAAGAGAGGGGCAAGGGGCGGGGGGGGTAGTGGTGAGGGGGAGAGGGGAGGAAAAGAAGATTAGAGAGGGGCAAAAGGGGTTGAGGGAGGTAGACGTGGGGAGGGGAGACAGTGGATGGGTTGGCGGGAGAGTGAGGGGGCAAGGGGCTGAGGGGGGGGGTGGGAGGGGAGGGAAGAAGAGTTGGGGCAAAGGGGGCCAGGGGGTAAGTGAGGATGGGGAGGGGGAGGGTGAGAAGGAGAGGGGCAAGGGGGAGGGGGAGTGGGAGGGAAGGGGAAGGGGGCAAGGGCGGGGCTTCTGGTGCCAAAGGAAGATGTATTCCTGGTATCTCAAAAAGTGTATGCATATTTTTTTTTTTTTTTCTAAAGGGAAGAAGATTTTTTTTCAGTGCAAATATTTCCTGGTGTCCTTATATACGAATACTGAGAAACAAGGAAAGCTTTTTATGAATGTAATTTTCGCTTTGTCAGTATGCTTGCCTTTTAAGAATATTCGTATGAATTTGTGTTTTATTTTTGTGCGTGTGTACGTGAGTGTGTGAGTTTGGTTGTAATGTGTGTGATGTGATGGTGTGTGTGTGTGTTTTGTGTGTGTGTGTCTGTGTGTGTGTGTGGTCATTGTGTGTTATGTGTGTGTGTGTGTGTGCTCTGTGTGGTGCTTGCGTTTGTTAGTGGAGTGGAGTGTGTGTGTGTGTGTTTGTGTTGTGTGTATTGTTGTGTGTGTGTGTGTGTGTGTGTGTGTGTGTGTGTTGTGTTGTGTGAGTGGTGTTTGTGCCGTGCGTTGTTGTGTGTGAGGTGTGAATAACTGCGCTGGTTGTAGCAATTGTGTGTGTTGAGTGAGTGTGATTGTGTGTGGAGTGTGTGTGGTGTTTTGATGTGTGTGTAGTGTGTGTGTGATGTGGGTGTTATGATGTGTGTATGAGTTTGTGTGTATTGTGCCTCATTGTCTGTTATTGTGTTGTAGATAGGACGAATTATAATTAAAGGGATTTGAATATAATTTATTTACAGGCAAAATATAGAAGAGTAAATCGATAGAGATAAACATAGATAGATATATCATAATTGATAGCTAGACAGACATAAACAGATAGATAGCAAGATAGATAGATACATACATAGACGCACAGATAAATATATAGAATGATGGATATATAGGAAAGTAAGTATGTAGGAAGACAGATGGATTTAGAACTAGATATCCGTACTAAATTGACAAGCCCATATATTATTATCTTTATCATATCATCGTCATTATACTACAGATCATACGATAGATCAACAGAAAGACAGACAGAGAGACAGAGACAGACAAATGGATAGTCACATATATATAGAGACAGACATCTCAGAGATCGGACAGACAACGACAGTCAAACGAGAGACGAGAGAGAGAAGAGAGGAGAGAGAGGGAGGGGGTGAGACGAATTGAGAGTGGATGTGAGGAGAGGCGGAGAGTGAGGAGGACTGGAGGATGCATGAGATGGGGAGGAGAGAGAGCGAGGAAAATAGAGAGGCAGGGAGGGAGTTAGGAAGACGCGAGGGGGTGAGGGAGAGAGAGAGAGGCAATAAAGGGCGACGGCGAGGAACGCGGAACAGGAATGGGGAACGACGACGGAAAACAGAGACGAAACAGAAGACGATGCGAACGCGCGGGAGCGCGAACAGAAACGACGAGAAACGGGGGGGCGACGCGGGAAAGAGAGGTTGACCGCTGGGGACGCCGGACGGAACCGCGGGAACGAAGGCGTGGGGGCATACGGAACCGGGGACGCGAACGACGAAAACCGAACGAACGGACGGGTCGAACGAAACGAGACGCGAAGCGGAACGGAGCCGAAAGAGCGAAACGAAAGACCGAAGAACGAAACGAAAAAAGGAACGGGCGAACGCGAAACCGACCGAGGCGGAAAACGCGGGGGCGGACGCGAGAAGGACGAAAGGAGAGGATAACGGGGAAAAGCGCGCGGAGGACACGACGAATGAAACGAGGACGGCGCCGAACGACGGCGACGAAGGCGAGAAAAAAACGCGAAGGACGACAGACGCGACGAAAGAGAGGACTAACGAGATCGAACGAGAACGCGAGAAAGGAAGAAGGAAGCCGGAACGGAAAAACGGGAACGGAGAAAGAGAACGCGAGAAGGACGGGGATGACGCGAAAGCGCGGTACGGAAGAATAAGAACGAACGAACGGGAAAAAAGGGGGGCGAGACGAACGAAGGATACAACACGACGAACCGAGGGGGAAAAGACGCGAAACCGGGACGAAAGAGACGAAAAGGGAAACCGAACGAACGAGATACGGAAGCACGAACGGATGGAAAACGAACGAACGGGAAGAACGACGGAACGCACGAACGAACGGAACGAACGGGGTGGAGACGGAATATGAAGCGACGGGGAAACGCCGATAGAAGCGGAAAAAAGCGGCGACGGAAGAGCGGGGACTGACGAGCGATGACGAGCGTGAACGGACGAACGGAAAAGCGCGCGGAGAAAGAAGAACGAACGGCGAAGAAGAAAAAGAAGACGAATGAAACGGGATGGAACGGACGAACGAGAGACGAAAGAGCGAAGAAACGGACGATGGGAAAAGAAGACCGGAGAACTTGGAAAGGGACGGAACGAAGAAGAGCGAAGGAACGACAAAACCGCGGATAAGGAGAGGGAAGACGGAAACGAACGGAGCGATGAAGGACGAATCGGGGCCGAGGAACGAGACCGGGAACGACGATAGAAGGAACGACGCGAATCCGAACCGAAGAGAAATCGGCGAACGCGAAGCGGAAGCGGAAGCGAAGGGGGGAACGGATAAAAAACGAACCGAAGGAATGTACGGCGAGAAAGACTGATCTGCGGGCGGGACGAAGGAAAACGGACGAAAACGAGACGGAAGAAAAGAAACGAAAACGGGAAAAACGGGTAAAAGAAGGGGAGGGACAAAAAAAGAATAGGAATGGGGGGAGGAAAAGAGTAGCGCGGGCGGAAAAACGAGGGAACGAAACGAAAGAACGAAGGCGGGGGAGGGAAATGAGAAGGGGCGGAAACGGAGGAGAAACGCGAACGAAAAGGGGAGCGGCGAGAAGACACGGGACGAGAAGGAACGAAGGACGAACGGCGCGTATAGAAAACGCGGATGCGAAGACGGGGGAAGAAACGAGGGGGGGAGCGCGAAGAAGGGGGAAATAAGGAAGCGGACGAAAAGGGGAGAAAGAGGGGGGAAACGAGGAAAGGGGAATAGAGAGACTAAGCGGAAAAAACGGAAAGAAGAAAAGAGTTGGGAAAAAATGAAAACGAACGAAGGACGGAGAAGGAATGAAGAACGCGGGCGGAGGGGACGACGATGAACGCGAAGAGAGGTAAGAAAAAACGAAACGGGAAGGGAAGAGGAAACACGCGCACGGAAGGCCGGAACTGCGAAGAACGAAAAAAGAGACATAAACGGAGCGGGAGAAAGAGTGGAAGAAAAAAAGAGGAAAGAGGAAGACGAGAGAGAAGAAGGGGCGGGGGGATTTATGATTTGATTTGAAGGAAAGAAAGAAAGAGAAGGAAAGTGCTATGCCTGCCCCTCACTTAATCCACTGTCAAGTTTTAATTATTGGACCCAGAAAAAAAAATCCTGAAACGTGGTGTGACTCTATTACCTTCGATGCATCTTCAAGAGGCTTTACAGTGGACAGGTTTATTAATCTTGATGAAGGAAGAAACAGGAGAGGCGGAAAGATGATGGGGAGAGTGTATGTGAGGGGGGGATAGAAGGAGGGATGGGTAAAGGTGGGAGGGATCGGAAAGAATGTGGTTGAGTGGGTCTTGCAAGATTTAGTGAGGGTGGGAGGATGGTAGAGAAAGTGTGAGAGGTGGAGAGTGAGAGAGATAAATATTATAGTGAGGGGGAATGGGGGGGGGGAAAGGGTCTTGCAGTCTGACTATGTGATGTGTAGAGTTTTTGAGAGAGGGGGTTTAGAGACTGCGTGGAGTAAAGTATTTATGAGCTGTGTCTCGTATTGCCACGGGTGAGGGGAGCCGACGATGCACTAGGGCACAGTTGGTGATAGGTGCTGGGTTTGATGGGGGTGGGGTTGGTGAGGGTGGTCCTGGTGGGTGGAGATGTAGGTGGCTGGGTGGTGGTGGTGGGGCTTGTTTATGTGGTAGGGTGGATGATTCGGAGGGGGTGGGTGGAGAGTTGACTGGTTGGTGAGGGTGGGGGTGTGGGTGGTGGATGGTGATTGGTGGAGGGGGAGTAGAGATGGTGGAGGTGCTGGTGGTGGTGCTGATGGTTGTGTTGTGGTGGTGGTGGTGTGATGGTGGGTGGTGGTGGGGGTGATGGGTGATGGGGTTGGGGTGGTGGTGGTGGGTTGGGGTGGTGGGTTGGATATGAAAAATGATGATGATGGTGGTTGTGGTGGATGGGTCGTGGTGGTGGTGGGTGGTGGTGGGGGTGGATGATGGGGGTGATGGGTGGGTGGTGGGGGGGTGGTGGTGATGGTGGGTGAGGTGGAGGGGTGTGGGTTATGGTGATGGTGGGTGATGTGGGGGGGTCGTGGGGGGGTGGGAGGGTGGTGGGTGTGGGTGGTGGTGGAGAGGGAGGGTAGTGGGTGGGTGAGAGGTGACTGGGGTGCATGGTGGAGGAGGTGGAGATAGATGATGGGGGGTGGTGGGTGGTGGTGACTGAGGCAACTTGGTCGTTTGAGGTGTATAAAATAAGAATGAAGCCGGACGTACAGATACGCCCGCAGCACAGAGGCAGCGAGTGAGGCGATGTTACTCAGCCGCCTAGCGGAGACGTGACCGATCCACTCATAGAAACCCCGGGACTCACAGTCGACAGCAAGATTCCCCTTGTTCTTCACTCCCCCTTCCTTTCTTCCTTATTCACTTCCCCCTCTATTCCTTTTATTCGCTCTTCCTCCTCCGCCCTACTACACCTCCACCTCCTCCTTCTACACCTCCCCCTTTCATCTCCTCCTCTTTCTTTCCTCTCCTCACCTTCCACCCAACCCCCCCCCCCCCCCCCCCCCCTCCCCCCCCCCCCCTTCCTCTTCCGAACTCAAATCCCGTGTTTCATTTAGTTATGACTGTTGCGATTTATACAACGGTTCGCTCTCGTACGTGTTGGCAACCCCCCCCCCCCACCCCCTTCCTCTTCGTGTTCCATGTTCTGTTCTGTTATCAGCGGTAACTTTCATCGCCCCTGTGTGTTTCTGCTCCTTCCCCCCTTCCCCCCCTCCCCCCCCCCCTCAGCATTCCCCCAGGCCCAAAAATTTCCCTTTCCTCTCATCTCCCTTTTTTCTTGTCTCCTCCTCTCCCTCATCCTCCCTTTTCCCTTCCCCTCTTTCATTATTTTACTCTTCATCCTTTTTCCTCATGTCCGCCCACCCTTATCATTCTCCCAAACAAATTCCCCTTCCTCCTCGTTTCTTCCCCTTTTAAATTCCCCACTTTCCCACCCCCCTCTCTTCCCCCCCTCCTTGCCTTTCCCCCTTTTTCTGGCCCGCCTTTTGAAAAGGGACGGAGAGAAGGAAAAATGGAGAGAGATAGCAGCGACCCGAGACGAGGAGAGGGGAGAGGGGGGGGGGAGGAAAAAGAAAGGGGGAAGGGGGGGGAGAGGGGGGGAAAACCGCGCAGAAACAGAATGTGTATAATGTGTGTTTGTGTGTGTTTTGTGGGAGAGAGGGGGAAAAGAGAGAGTGGTGTGTGAGTGAGGGTGAGAGGGTGCCTGCACCATTTTGTGTAATATATAGATAGTTACATATACATACTACATACATATGGTATGTTTTTTTTAATATTTTAATATTTTATATATATATATATACGAAATATAATGTGTGTGTGTATTTATATATATATTATATATAATATATTTATAAAAATTATGTATTATATAATATTATTTTTATGTATATATTGTTTTTTGTTTTTGGGTGTATGCATAAAAAATATATTATTATATATATATATATATATTGTGTGTGTGTGTGTGTGTGTTTGGGTGTTTTGTGTTTTGTTTGTGTGTGTGTGTTTGTGGGGGTGTGTGGTTGTGTTGCAATATATTTTTTATTTCTTTTTTTCATTCCTTTCATTCCACTGCAGGACATAGGCCTTTCTCAATTCACTTTTGGGGGAGGTTATATGGCAGTGACACCCTTGCCTGATTGAATTTCCCTGCATAATCAACCGCGGTTTTTTGACGCGCTAACACTTGTGCCACCCGGGGTGACTTGGGGACCTTTGGTTTGGGTTTGAGTTTTAGTCCGAATAAAACTGGACCTCGCGGAGTCATATATTATATTTTATTTATATATATATAATATATATATATATATAATATATTATTATATATATATATATTTAACTATAGGGTCTATCTTTTTGTGTAAAACACACACACCAAACATAAAATTTTATATGTCTTGGTGTGTGGGGTGTGTTTGTGTTGTTGTGTAAAATGTATAAATATATATAAAAAATATATAATATTATATTATATATAATTTTTTAATATATTTTTACACATCACGGGGACCAACGCCGACGGGACGCTATTCCTTTTCCAGCCTCGGGCTTTCATGACGGTTCCAGGCAAGCCCCTCGGCCCACATATATAAAATATATATATATTATATATATTTTATATTATATATTTTACCTTTTACAATATAAAGGGATATGTATGTATGTATGTAAAGTAAGCTGTTTTATTTCAATATTTTTTTTTATATATTTTATAAATTTTATTTTTATATACTGATAAAATTTTTGGTATTTTTAAAAAAAACAATCGATTTGTTTTCAATCGTCTTTTTCAAACATTTTTTTTTTTTTTTTACATTCTAACCGGAACCCCATGGGTTTCTTTTTTTTTCCGTTTTTTTGTTTTATTCTCTTTTCCTAATCCTTTTTTTTTTTTTCGTCTGAGGGGGAGAGAAGGGGAATCTATGAAACTACCCCAAAAGTGGTTGGAAAGTAAT
>NC_061855.1:30538775-30546275 GCF_019202785.1 Penaeus chinensis | reverse complement strand
AGAGAGAGAGAGAGAGAGAGAGAGAGAGAGAGAGAGAGGCCGAGACAGAGGCCGAGACACAAACAGAGAAAGAGAGCGAGAGAGAGAGAGAGAGAGAGAGAGAGAGAGAGAGAGAGAGAGAGAGAGAGAGAGAGAGAGAGAGAGAGAGAGAGAGAGAGAGAGAGGCCGAGACAGAGGCCGAGACAGAAACAGAGAAAGAGAGCGAGAGAGAGAGAGAGAGAGAGAGAGAGAGAGAGAGAGAGAGAGAGAGAGAGAGAGAGAGAGAGAGGCCGAGACAGAGGCCGAGACACAAACAGAGAAAGAGAGCGAGAGAGAGAGAGAGAGAGAGAGAGAGAGAGAGAGAGAGAGAGAGAGAGAGAGAGAGAGAGAGAGAGAGACAGAGAGAGACAGAGAGAGAGAGAGAGAGAGAGGCCGAGACAGAGGCCGAGACAGAAACAGAGAAAGAGAGCGAGAGAGAGAGAGAGAGAGAGAGAGCCGATCTACATCCGGGAATCCACCGAGCGGTTTCCAAATGGCAATACCCAAGATTGCAATACAGATCCGGAAGCAACGTATCTCTGCGCCGACGACCGTGAGAAGAGCGGAGAAGAAAGACGCCGAATTAAGGAGGAGGAGAAAGATAAGGGAAGAAAATCACTCGCTTAAGGTCCTTCCTCGCGAGGCTGGAGCAGTTCCGTCGCTGGCTCGTTTATGCCTAAACTGCGTTACGTTCTCAGGAAAGGAATACCTGGCAACACAACACTTTTTTCGAGAAAAAAAATAAATAAATAAAAATAAATATATATATATATATATATATATATATATATATATATATATAGTGTTAAAAGCATTTCATTGAATAGATAAAAAACAAAGAAAGAATATTGTAGGATTTAGAAATGTAAAAACATATGTAAACAAAGGTATTAAGTATTGGAATGAAATCAGATATTTGGCGAATCGAATCGAAGCCCTTAGTGAGTTGCTAGTTATTTCTTTTTTGAGATTGGCACTTGAGTATTCAATGAACATATATATTTTGTACTTTAAAGGGTATGAAAGCAATAAAAAAGAAAGAGATATAGTCATGCACACATGAAGCATGTTGACAGAGAGAGAGAGAGATGGACAAATAAATAGATAGGTAGGTTGATATAGAAACAGACATATGGAACTATATACATTGTATATGCTTACGTATGATACCAAATTATGAAATTTCCACTTGAGTATTTGTGTGTGTGTGTGTGTTTCTTATCCAAATAACCGTATATTTCTAAGTTTCACTTCCTTAAGGTCAAGACTAATGCAAGAAAACCAATTTATTTGAACTTTGTCTTCACTTCATTATTTTCCGATCGCGAGAACACATATCCATATATCCTAATTCTATAAACAGTTTCGTATGTTTAAAGAGTCTGTAAGCATAGATATTACGAGCTCGTACATTCAAGGGTACCAAAGAAGGGGAGAGAGGGGAGAATGAGGGCAGAGGAGGGTATCTGAGAGAGGAGAATGAAGAGAGAAGAAGGCATATGAGAGGGAAGAATGAAGGGAGAGGGAGAGCGAGAGGAGAGGATATGGGAAGAGAGAGGGAAGGGAGAGGAATGGGGAGACGAAGGAATATAAGAGAGGAGAGGAGAGGATAGAGAAGGGTATATGAGAGGGGAGAAGGAAGGGAGAGGAGAGGGGAGAGGATTGTATATGAAAGGGGAGATGGAAAGGAGAGGCATGCGAGAAGAAAGAAGCAAGAGAGAGGAGATGAAAAAGAGTTTGAGGGGAGATGAAAGAAGAGAAATAAATAGGCAAGTGGGAGAAAAGGAGAGTGCACGGGAGGGAATATGAGAGGAGAGAAGGAATGGAGAGGACAGGAGAGAAGGAAGGAATTGAGAGAAGAGGGAGGTAGAGGGGAGAGAGAAAGGAGAGGAGACAGGGGCGGGGGGAGAGGAGTTTCAAGACTGACTCCGTTCAACTTTTCTCGTAAAATATCATTGAAAACAACCCAGGCGGTCTGAGATGCGACTTGGCTCGTAAACCCTGCCATGGCCGACTACAGCCAAGGGAAGTCGAGGGGAAGGAGGAGGAAGGGGAAAAAGAAAGGAGGGGAAGAGGGGAGGAGGAGGAAGAAGGAAAAATGAAAGGGAGGAAGGAGGAGGAGGAGGCGGAGGAGGAAGAAAATGAAAGAGAGGAGGAAGGAGGAGGAAGGGGAAAAAAAAGAAGGGGGAAGAGGGGAGGAGGAGGAAGAAGGAAAAATGAAAGGGAGGAAGGAGGAGGAGGAGACGGAGGATGAAGAAAATGAAAGAGGGGAGGAAGGAGGAAGAGGAACGAGAACAAAGGAATGTGAGTGGAAAATAAAGGGTGGGGGAGGAGAAGGAAGGATACAGAAGGAAGGGATGAAGGAGGAGAAAGGAGAAAGGGAAGTAGGGGAAAGGAGGAGGAAGGAGTAAAAGAAGAGGGGAGGAAGAAAAGGATGGGGAAGAAGGAAGAGCAGGGTGAGCATGAAGGGGAAAGATGAAGGGAGATGAGGATGAACAGGAGGAGAAGAAAAGAGAAAAAGGGGGGGAAGGAGAAAGGACACAGAAGAAGGGGAAGAGGAGGAGGAAGAAGGAGAAAAATAAGGGAAGGAGGAGAAGGATGGAGTAAAAGAAGGGAAGGCAGGAAAGGAGGAGGAAAAGTAGGTTGGACCTGAGGAAGGAGGGAGGAGGGAGAGGAGGGAAAAGAGGATGAGCAGGAGGAGGAAGAAGATAGGGAAGAGCAGGATGCGCAAAACGGAGAAAGGAGGAAAGAGGAGGAGGGCAGAAGGAGGAGGAGGGAGAGGGAGTAGTAGAAAAGGTGAAATAAAAGAGAAACGTAAAAATTAAGATTAAGGAAGATGCTAAGGGAAGAAGAGGAAATGGAGAAGGAGGAAAACAGAAGAGGAGGAAACCAGGAGGAAAATGTAGATGAAATAAAGGAAGGAATCAGAGGAAAGTGAAGAGAGAGAGAGAGGAATAAAAGAAGGAGAAAAAAAATGAAAGGAAGGAATGCACGATAAATGGAATGGAAACGAGAGTGACAAAGAAAGGGGGAGAAAGAGGCAAGAGAAGTGAAGAGAGAAATAAATCAGAGGAGGCAAAGTAGAAAGAGGAAAAAAAAGTAGAAGAAGGAAGAGGAGGAAGAGGAGAACAGAACCGGAGGGGGAGAAGTTAGCAGAGAAGAGTGAACAATGGAAGAAGTGGTTGAGAAAGAGACAGACGAAATAGGAATAGAGGAAAAGAGGAAGAATTCGAAGAGGAATAGAAGCAGGAAAAGGAGGAGGAGAGGAAGAGAGGAGGAGAGGAGGGGAGGAGGTACCTCATTGGGTTTTATCCTTGGTGAGAGCGAAGTGTTCGGGAATTCGTCGCAAGAAATGTTTTCGCTGCGATGAAATAAGTCAGCCGGGCGGGCAGGCAAGGGGGAGGGGGGAAGGGGGGCCTTCTGTCCGTGTGAGTGTGTCTGTACTGTGTTTCTCTTTTTTTCTTTTTTTTTTTTTTCTTCCCTTTATTATTTTTTTATTCCTCCCCCTCTTTTTCTTCTCATTTCCTTCCTTATTTTCTTCTTCTCTTCTTTATTTTCTTCTTTTCCCATTTTTATTTTCTTCTTATTCCCTTTCTTATATTTTCTTCGACCCACCTGCTCTTTTTTTTCTTTTTTTTTAACTCTTCTCTTTCACTTTTTTTTATCTTCCTCTTCCTCTCACTGCTCCTCCTCTTATTTCTACATTTTCCTCTTTCTTCCGTATTCTTCCTTATATTCGTCTACCTCCTATTCTTCACATTTCTCTTCTTCCTCTTTTTCTTCCGTCTCCACTTCTTCGCCTTTTTTGCTTTTCTTCTTCTATCACCTCCTATTCCTCTTATTTCCTCTTCTCTTCTTCTCCCTACCCATTTTCCTCCTCTTCGCCTTCCTCCTCTTTTTTCCCTCCTCTTCTTCTTCCACTTCTTCTTCCTCCTCTTCCTCCTCTTACTTCTCTCCTTTCTCCACCTCCTCTTCTTCCTTATTCTTTCTTCCTCCTCTTCCCTTTCTTGCTCCCTATCTTTCGCATGTGCACTCACATACAAACAAATATTTACATACAAATACCACCTTCCTTATGCACCCCCCCCCCCCCTTCCCCCAAGACACACACCTTTATAACGCAAGGAGAGTGAAAAAATAAATGAAAAATTAATGAAGACTGAAAGGGCTGTGAGAAGACTTCATCGTGGTCGTCAGATTTTACACTTATAAAGGCAAAGAAGTGACTGTAAATAGCTATAGGCATGGAAGAATTGCTCTGCTTGTTTTTCTCTATTTTTATGGATATCTGTTTATTCACTTCTCTCTCTCTCTCTCTCTCTCTCCCTCTCTCTCTCTCTCTCTCTCTCTCTCTCTCTCTCTCTCTCTCTCTCTCTCTCTCTCTCTCTCTCTCTCTCTCTCTCTCTCTCTCTCTCTCTCTCTCTATCAAGTTCATATCGTTATTCCAGAATAATTTTAAACCATGAGCTTCTAAATTACAATATTGATAGATGCAGATAGACAAATCGTGTACAAATAAATAGATGGGTAAAGTTTTATATGAATATATGAATAAACGAGCAATTAGGGAACGCACAGTGTCTTCATTACGCATATAGTTAAATCTGTGGACAGTGAGAGAGCAGAATTCAAAATGAATTAAATAATATATAAATGAATTGATGAATAACTTGAATTTAATTAATAAGGAACTGAATAGATCAATAGATAAACAAATTAAACAAATAAGCAAGAAACAGCAGCTTAAATACCCCCTTTCCCTTCCATACTCTGCCCCTCATCCCTCTTCTAGATCCACCTCACCCCTCTTTTCTGTCTACCCTTTTCCCATCTCTCTATCCCCTTTTCATTTCCCTCCCTCCCCTCGCCTAACCATCCCTCCATCACCTTCTCATCTCTATTCCTCCCCCTCTCCTTCATCACCACTTGTTCCCCTCTTCTATCCTTTCCCCTCTCCCTTCCCTCTTTCCTTTTCATTCCTTTTCCCACTTCTACACCCACCCGCCCTCACCCTTTTCCATCCTTCCCCTCTCCCTCCCTCCCATCCCCCATACTCCATTCCCCTCTCGCCCCCCCCCCTTTCCCCCCCTCCCCTAGTCCTTTAAGCCTACAGCCTCATTATATTTTATAAATGATCTCACAAGCTCATTATCATTTTCTCGGATCTCCGCTCGACCCCTTGCCAAGAGAGGGGGTTGCTGTTTCCCCAGCGATCCCATACAGAGGGTTGTGAGAGAGAGAGGGGGGGAGGGAGGGAGAGAGAGAGACGGAGAGAGATAGAGAGAGAGAGAGAGGGGGGGGGAGAGAGAGAGAGAGAAAGAGAGAGAGAGAGAGAGGGAGGGAGAAAGAGAGAGACTCGTCGGCAGAGTCAGGGAGGAAGGAGAGAGCAGCGGAAGAGACCAGAGCCTTAGACTACACGCGGCGAGGACACAACGAGCGGGACTGCCGTGGTAAGGCCTCCTGCGACTTTTGCAAGGCAAGAGGTCACACCCTGAACAGCCGCAGGTGGAAGGCTTCGGCATATAAGGCCGAACCATCTCATTTAGCCAGCTTCTGGCAATTCACGGACTGACAGATTACGCAGATTTCCCGACGCACATCCTCGGTAGATCTCGAGGTAGATCACCTTGCAATTATATCACACCTTTGCCTCGCCCCCGTGGCTGACGAAAGCAGACAAAGAAAAATATGGCTTTGGAACCACGCAAACTGGCCAGGTATGAAGGCAGAACTTCAGTCACAAGAGTGGGATGTTCTCCTGGTGGGGAATGCAAATGACAAAACATCCTCCAAACGTCCTCGCTGAAATGCAGGAGAAATACATCCCTTCATATATACATCACAAAACCAAAGGATTAAGCCTGGTTTGGCTACAGATGTCATCAAGTATCCAAAAAGAAATATAGATTGTGGCAACGATACAAAGCCAATCCCACAAGATATAATAAAAATCTGTTCAAAAAATGCATGCAAGGAAATGACACCTGCGTGCAAATGGCAGGATGCTCTTGATGCCAGTCAAAATACACCGCCGGTGCTTTCGACCGAGTGTGGCACAGAGGGCTCCCCGCTAAACTACAAGCAAGAGCCATAAGCAGTTACCTCCTGCGGCTATTTAATAGTTACCTCACTGGAAGAACACTTAAAGTGGTCATCGGTGACCAGTGATCCTAGAAGCATCGGTACCACATAGATCTTGGCCCAATCCTCTAGTATATTTATATTGATGATATGCTTAGAGAACATCCTGAAATTAAAGCATAAGCCGATGACTGTACCCTTTCTGTTTCACGCCAGCGTGAGGATCATGGCGCTGTAGCAACGAGGACGAATTCAAAGCTGCAAACAATCTACGAATGGGGATCACAATGGCAAGTAAGATTTGAGAGAAAGAGAGAGGAAAGAGAGAGAGAGAGAGAGATAGAGAGAGAGAGAGAGAGAGAGAGAGAGAGAGAGAGAGAGAGAGAGAGAGAGAGAGAGAGAGAGAGAGAGAGGGGGGGGGCAAGTAAAGATAGATAGATACTGGGAAGGTATGAATAAGAATCAATATCTTCACAATACATATATGAAATGTCGATTATATCTTCGTCGGGAATACATGTATTTCTGACGAAGATCATCTCTTATAATATGAAGATATTCACTCTCATTCATTCCCTCCCTACATTTGTCGCTATAAATGCGGGTCAGAGATAGATCCCGATAGATATCTCTCTTTTGCTAATTATTTGCCCATTTTCTTTTGTTTTGCTCTTCCTTGCGTTAAATATACCATTCTACAAATTCACGCATTCTTTTCTTTATCAACCCATTTGCTGTTTAATCCTTCGCTGTCTGAGATGATTAGGAAGACCGGGGAATCTTTCATCTCTCTCATTTCCCTTTTCTCCTCCCTAAGTTTTCCATCTCTTTCTTTTGATTTCTTTTTCTTTTTCTTTTTCCTCTTTTTGGCGAATGATCAAAGTTTCTGAAATTCTTCCAGAGTGGATTGCAGGAAGAGAGGAAGAGGGAGAGAGAGTAAGGAAAAGAGAGAGGAAGAGAAAGAGAGAGAGAGAGAGATACAGAGGCTGAGACAGAGAGAGATAGAGAGAGAGAGAGAGAGAGAGAGAGAGAGAGAGAGAGAGAGAGAGAGAGAGAGAGAGAGAGAGAGAGAGAGAGAGAGAGAGACAGACAGACAGAGAGAGAGAGAGAGAGAGAGAGAGAGAGAGATAGAGAGAAGAGAGAGGGGGGAGAGGAGAGATGGAGGAGGAGAAATGGAGTAGGAAACACGACTGAGAAGGAAAAGTGGAAGATAAGAAGTAGTGGAGGGGTAGGAAGAAGGGGAAGAGATGGAAGAGGAAGAGAAAGAGAAGATCGAGGGAGCTGAGTGGAAAGAGGAATAAGAGGCGTAGGAGAAAAAGAGTAACAGAGAATAAGAAGGATTAACAGTAGCCGAAGAAGGATTAGAATAAGGAAAGGAATAATGGAGAGAGAGAAAGAATA
>NC_061855.1:30501275-30516275 GCF_019202785.1 Penaeus chinensis | reverse complement strand
AAGTAAAATTACTATATACAACGATAATAGAAGCAAAAGTGTTTATAACTGGTTTCCATTACCTAGGATTCGTACAATATATGATATGATCCAGGGCAGTGAATCTAGGCTGGGAACTTCCATGACCCACAGAAATCATGAGATGGATCACTGAAATCTTAATTTAATAAAATATTTGGACCTCATATACTTCATAAGATTTTTTTATTCCTTCTTATTAATGGCATACAGCCTGCTATGATATCAGTTTTACAAACACTGAAATTTCCTTTAACCCTTTTGTGTAATCTGGACCACCCCACCAGACACTGGGAGGGTTGAAGTTCCCATGAGGTAGGCATCTACTTCACGGGCAGCTTGACGACCCTCATTGATAGCCCACACAACTAAGGACTGACCACGACGACAATCTGAAAAAGATGTTTTTTAGGTGAATACCTGAGACTAAACTATCTTTAGAAAGGAATTTTGACCTTAAAAATTGTCTACTAAACACAATACAGTGCATGAAATTCTGTGAAATATTTGTAATATCTATGAAATAAACAAAGAAAAATGTGATAAAAAATAGCCACATAACAACACAAGAGAGTATTCCCAAAATGAATTCCAATTCAAGATGGTCACAAAGATAAAACACAGAGAAAAACAGAAACTGAGGGAAAACCTTTTACTAAACAAGGTACATACTATAAAAATGGAATGAAAACAATGCAACTCACCTCCAGCAGCAAAGACCTTGTCCACAGTTGTAGCATATTTGCCAGGTGGTGTACAGATGTTGGAGCGCGGGTCCTGTTCCAACTCGAGTTCGTTGATGATGTACCTCTCTGGTCCAAGGAAACCCATTGCCAGTAGAACCAAATCAGCTTTGTATATCTGAAAGAGACATTGACATAGGAATAAAAAATAATCTTGGCACCAATTTATACAACTTTCATTCCTTTAAAGGGTTGGGTATCACATGTATATAATATCTGAAAATATTTTTATTCCAAAATCCTTGACAATTACACAGAGAAGTTATTAAAGTATGTGGCTCAAAGACGAGTTACCTTTTCAGATCCTTCAACTTCTTGCATCTTCCAGCGACCACTCTCATCCTTGGTCCACTCCACTTTAACAGAACGAACTCCAGACACTTTGCCATTGCCATCATCCAAGAACTCCTGTTGGTAAAGGAAACCCTCAATATCTAAGCCATAATTTAAAGATCCCCTATATAAACTGATGAAACATTTCAGAGAGAACTACTTTCTGTTAAAATTTTACAAAATGAAAAACTGACCCAAGACTACTACTTGACAACACTCTAAACCAACCACTGAACTTGCCTTTGTGAGTGTATTATATTCTCTTGGGTCACGGCCAAACTTCAATTTGACTTCTTCATGGCCATAGTCAACCTTGAAAACACGAGGGTACGTGGGCCATGGGTTGTCACGGCCGCGAGATGGAGGAGGTTGTGGCAGAATCTCAAATGTAGTGATTGACTTGGCACCCTGCAATACAAGACATATAAAAATTGCATTCATTTACCAATCCTGCCAAAATTTAACAAATGAAAATATGACACTAAGACAATAAATCAAAAGGTAAAAAATTAAAGTAAACTTATTCATTTCATTCCCTGTTACCGCCCAACTCACCTGCCTCAGTGAAGTACCAATGCAGTCACAACCAGTGTCACCTCCACCAATAACAATCACGTCCTTGTCCTTGGCTGTTAGGGATGTATGGTCGATCTTGTTGCCCATCTGCTTCTTCTGCCAAGTCTCCAGGAAAGCCATAGCAAAGTGGATGCCCTCCAGCTGCCGGTTGGGGATAGGAAGGTCTCGTGGCCAAGTTGCTCCAAGGCACAGAAGCACTGCATCAAACTCTTCCTGTAGGTCCTACAGGATGGTAAAAGAGAAGAATGTGTTTGAGAATTTTGAGTCAGTATAGAAAAGAAACTACTTTAAAAGTATATTTAGTAAATGATTCTCTCTGCCATCTTTGAGTTATGTATATGCTCTATATTTGGGATTGGTAAAAAGCCCCTTTCAGGATACCATAATGAGCAAGTTAATAAATAAATAAAATAATCATCCCATATATCAAATTGGCCATCACATCCCATTCTTTCTATTACCATTGTTATTCACTTTTCAATAGGATCTGTAAAATACCTTGGCAGAAATGTCTTTTCCAACATTGACATTGGTTTTGAAGGTGATGCCTTCCTCTCTCATGAGATCCACTCGTCTCTGGACAACTTCCTTGCTGAGTTTCATGGTAGGGATACCATACTGCAGTAAACCACCAATCCTGTCATTGCGCTCAAACACTGTGACCAGGTGTCCAGCCTAAAAAGAGAAATGGTAGATGTTAGATATGGTTTCTTGCTATCCAAAATTTTGAGTTTTAAATCTTCCACTTGAATTTATATATTCTGCTGCAGTAGCTAATAGCAAAACAACTGACCTCAGTTGGGTAATAAATCCCAAGCAACTGACCTTATTAAGCTGATGAGCAGCAGCCATACCAGCAGGTCCTGAGCCTACTACAGCCACCTTCTTTCCACTCCTTGTCACTGGCGGCTCTGGCTTGACCCATCCTTGCTCAAAGGCATGGTCAATTATGGAGCACTCAATGTTTTTGATGGTCACTGGCATTTCATTTATGCCCAACACACAAGCCCCTTCACATGGGGCTGGGCAGACTCGGCCAGTGAATTCTAGGGGAAGGAAGTCCAAGAAAATGGTTTGGCAAATCTTTATAATTAGAAATTTTTATGATTAGGCTAATCTGATAAAGGCCTATTATCTTTTTCACACTACGAATTAATGTCTTTCCAGTTTTACTGAAAACACAAGCTATACCACGAAATTAATGAACTGCCACTGAAAGAGAACCCTGTATGTTGCTGAATACTTACAACTGTCTTAAATCACTCCATAATTGTAATTAACTTTCATTATGTTTAGAATCTTTCATTAGAAGCATAAGAGTAGGAATCTCTGAAGTACCTGGGAAGTTGTTTGTTTGCAAAAGTTGATTCAGTGCTTCTTTCCAGTTATTATTGAAGATCAAGTCATTCCACTTAGGGATAATGTTGCCTAGAGGACAGCCGTGGGATGACTGACAGAAGGGAACTCCACACTCCATGCACCTTGCAGCCTGAACGCGGAGACCTCGACGCACACTGTCCATATTGTAGATTTCATCCCAATCCTTCACCCTCTTTTCAGCAGATCTGTACATGGCTGTCTCACGCTTGTACTTAATAAAGCCCCTGCAAGATCATGTCATGGAATATATTAGTAGTAAATGAGAAACAGTTTGCTGTATCATCTTATGGTACCAAGAAAACACATATTCAACAAATAGACCATAATGCATTGCACAAAAAAAGTTCATAGTTATATCCAAAGGAAATAACTATACTGCTAGCACAACAATATCTTTCATCATCAGTAACTAATCTAACAACCGAGATTTAGTACATATAACATCACTTGCTCGCTCACTCACTCACTGAATCCCTCAGACTCATACACCAAAAAATCAAATAAAAAAATATATCAGTCAAACAATCAATTTAGTAAATCTTAGAGCCCCTACCTAGTTTTGTCCAAGATCTTCTCCAGCCTCTTCTTCTCCATTGTGGCATCAGTAACTGAATCTTCAATGTCGCGCACAGATGGTTCTGGCTTGGTTTCAACATGTGTCTTCTCTGGTGCTGGTTGAGCTGCAGCTTCGGCCTCAGCTAGTTGCTTTAGAGCTCGCTGGTACTCATAGGGGAACACCTGGGGTAAAACACAGGCATAAATCAGTATTATACATTTTTCAATTTGATCTCTAATCATTAGAATATTAATAGCAAATACATGAAAAAATATGTGTTTTCTTAATTTGTATATATAATATACACAGAGCTTTTTTTAATTTTGTACCAGAAGAATATCAAACCTTAGTAAATTGACTGGCTTGAGCTGGCCAGTCTGTCAGCAGATTAGCAGCCACCTGTGAACCAGTCTTGTCATGGAATTGCCTCAGCACGCTCTCAACAAACTCCAGGTCATCCTCCTTTTCCAGAGGAAGAAGCTCTACCATCTGAGGGTTGCACTTGCTGTTGAAAAAGAAAGAAAGAAAGAAAAAAAAGAAAGAATGTTAGCATCAGTTCATTAAATCCTTAACTCACTTTAATGTATGAAGTGCCAATAAATCACAGAGAAATATATGATCATAAATACAGGAAGTAATACAAACTTCTTAAAGGTGCCATCCTTGTCCAAGACATAAGCAATGCCACCAGACATTCCAGCAGCAAAGTTACGCCCAGTAGGTCCTAGAATCAACACACGGCCACCAGTCATGTATTCACAACCATGGTCGCCTACCCCCTGGAAGAAATCAATGCTTTGAGAAAATGGAAAATTAAAAGTCATACCTGCTTTCTGGATAAAGATGATACATTCTTTAAAATCTGTCAGCTCATTCCGAAATAATAAGGGGGTTTGATAAATAATAGTTGGGTCATAAATTGTATTTCAGTCTGATAACTAGATAACCTGCTTCCTGGATAAAAAACACAGGCATTATGAGTCTAATCATGAACATCCATCCATAGAAAAAAATTACCTTCTGAACTTAAATTAGTTTATGCTACTGAAGTTCTGACAAGAAGTTCACTGTACATAATAGTGAAGCACGTATGCAGTTTCTAACTAAAAGCATACCCTCAAATATATACAATTATAGAAAACTATGTCTTTATTGTGCAAAGACTCGTCCATGCAAAAGATTATCCTTTCTTCAATACCACTCACTCACCTCAACAACAGCTGTTGCACCAGAATTGCGGACGCAGAACCGCTCAGCGGCAACTCCCCTGAAGAAGGCAGTACCTTCTGTTGCTCCATATAGACAGACATTACCAACAATGATGTTATCCTCTGATTTGTAGTTTTCTGGTAAATTCTTCTGAGGATAAATTACCACTTCTCCTCCTGACAGACCCTTGGGGTAAAGGAAAACAAAAATTGTACATATTTGTCCATGTTTATGCTTTTGAAGTTGAACAACATCAATAAATCATATGATAAGAAAGCCTTATTTGAGTCATTAAACATTGCACTCTTATGAAGCAAGAGTAAACATGGATGATTCACATAGCAGTAGCAATGATTCCCACAAGTATCAGAACCAGTGACACTTACCTTTGCCACATAGTCATTGGAGTCTCCCTCTAGAGTGACAGTCACACCTCGGGCCAGGAAGGCACAGAAGCTCTGACCAGCTGATCCTTGAAGGTTGATCACAATGCTGTTGTTTGGGAGACCTTCTTCTCCATACTTCCTGCAGGTAGAAAACAGCAATGAAGCTTGTTTGCATTGTTAAGCTATAATGAATCAGATGACATGGATATGGGTAGGGATATATATACATATACATATCTATCTATCTATCATTATCTACACGCACATGAATTTTGCTTTTCTTTTTTCCTCTTTTTTTTTTTTTTTTTTTTTTTTTTTTTTACTAACATTAGCTTTTTAACTATAATAAGTCCCATTTATGAAATAGATTTTGTAATGGCATTGGATAATTACTGAAAAACAAATTAATTGAAGAAGCACAAATACTATGTAAAAAGTAATAACCAGAAACTTGTTTAATTAAACTACAAACAGTTTGTTTTCTTAGCATCTTATTTCCAACATAACTAAAAAGTTGCAGATAACCCACCAGGAACAACTGTGCATTACCCAATGCCCCTTAATAACAATGTATGCATGGCCATTGTGGTGAGATATTGTATTTATTATACATACTTTATAGTAGTTATTTATTAGCATAAATTGGCAGATGTATATATTCAGTTTGAAGTTTTTTACTCTTGGTTCCTACGGTCATGCCTGGGTCATTTAGCCATGCTCTCATTGTTATGCTCTTGTTATTTCAAGTTCCAAACCTTAGTGTATAATATTTATACTATATCACATAGTGATACTTGCAACATGTATAATTTGTAACTTATAACTGTATTAAGGATAGCTAGTATGTGTTAGAAATGAATATAGATGGTCTCTATGTTGGTAACTTTTGTTTAATAAAATCACAAAGAGTCTATTACTCAATTGTATATGAAACTAAAAGAATCTTTATTATATATATATATATATATATATATATATATATATATATATATATACTTACAGTGCAATATGATATGATAGAGTGGAACCAAAAGCTCGAACTTCATTATGAATGGTGGTGTTGATGGTCACTGTTTCCAACGACCCATCAATGACAGCTTGGGCTTCAGCAAGAATAGTCTGGTCAAGGTGATTATCCAGGCCAAAGTCCTATATGGGAGAAGATACATAAACATTATAAATATAACAGAAATTTGGCCTAAATATCACACTAACTATACAGAAAAAGAAAAAATACATTTTAGGATGCATTCGTCTAGCAGCAACATTTTCTTGGTCTTACCTGAGCAATAGAACCTCCAACAATGTTGACTCCTGGTCTCATATGAAGAGCATTCTTTAACACTTGTGAGAAATCAAGGAGCTTGGCTTTGTCAGAACAGGAATCCCGTTTACGCAGCAAGTCTGTTCGCCCAATCAGTTCTTGGAATTTGCGTACTCCCATGGATGCCATGTGCTCACGAACCTGTCCAAATGATGTTCAAATTAGCAAAGCAATATCATTGTGGAACTTGACATAATTATTAGAAACAAGAACATGCACAGAAATATGTGAACAAGGAAAGTACAGTATGATTCTCACTTCTTCTGCCAACAAGAACAAGTAGTTGACAACATGTTCTGGTTTTCCCTCAAACTTCTTCCTCAGTACAGGGTCCTGAGTTGCAATGCCAACAGGACAAGTGTTCAGATGACATTTGCGCATCATAGTGCAGCCCATGACAATAAGAGGGGCGGTACTGAAGCCAAACTCATCAGCTCCAAGAAGTGCTGCAATCACCACATCCATACCTAGTGAAAAAAAAATGCATTAGAGATTATATTCATCATAATCATTTTTGATATCCTATTAAAACTTCTCATTTGTTCAAAGTAATATGTTAGAATAAAATAGAAGAGAGAAATATACATATACACATCTTATGAAAACAAAATAATGTATACTATATTCCTTCATCAAACAACAAACACTACTAACCACAACGGATCTGGCCATCAGCCTGTAAAACGACTCGAGACCTCAAATTGTTAAGCACCAGCGTCTGGTGTGTTTCTGAAATTCCAAGCTCCCATGGGAGTCCAGCGCTCTTGATTCCAGTCCAGCTGCTGGCTCCTGTCCCACCATCATGACCAGAAATTGTGATATGCTCAGCTTTACCCTGGAAAAAGTGCAGACTTGTGAATCAGTGAATCAAGTAAAAAAAAGTTCATCATATCTCAGAAAGAATTTTAAAATTTAGTGTTTAATCTTGTATCTTCAATAAGTTGAACTTCTATTATTATAGCCTCCAAACTAACAGAACAAATATGTAACAGCATACCTTAGCAACACCAGATGCGACAACACCAACACCAACTTCTGATACAAGTTTCACAGAGATTCGTGCTCTAGGATTTGCACACTTTAAGTCATAAATAAGTTCAGCCAAATCTTCAATACTGTAGATATCGTGGTGGGGAGGTGGAGAGATCAAGCCTACTCCAGGGACAGAGTGACGTGTCTTGGCAATATCTTCAGATACCTGTTAAACAAAACATAAGTACACCAATTAAGGAATTAAAAAAACACTTGCTTACAGTATGCACTTTCTGTTTAAAAAAAAAGAATGATTGGTCTTTCACCACAAATAATAACCAGCAATCTGACTAAAGCTTGAAATAGTAGATGCAATATCACTTTTTCTTTTTCTTTCTTTTCTTTTCTTTACTATGCCAGGGATGGGTCCAATCAGGTCATCAGACCATCAGAAATGGAGAAGAGAGGAACATAAAAGGAGAGATAAGGTCATACTACATAAGATCAAGATAAGACCAAACCAAATAAATATAAAAAAGAACAATTCCTACAGATAACAAAAGAATCATAATACTCACTTTGTATCCTGGCAGTTCACCACCCTCTCCAGGCTTAGCTCCCTGGGCCATCTTGATCTGCAGGTCATCTGCATTGGCCAGGTAGGAAGCTGTGACACCAAAGCGACCAGATGCAACCTGTTTGATGGCTGACCTCTTGTTGTTTTCTGGCTCCTGATTAATGTAACGACTGGCATTTTCTCCTGAGAAAAAGAAAGAAATAGCTTTGAGATATATGTACATTTTTGTATTATGTTACAAAAAATGGAAGAGGAGGAGGAGGAGGAGGAGGAGGAGGAGGAGGAGGAGGAGGAGGAGGAGGAGGAGGAGGAGGAGGAGGAGGAGGAGGAGGAGGAGGAGGAGGAGGAGGAGGAGGAGGAGGAGGAGGAGGAGGAGGAGGAGGAGGAGGAGGAGGAGGAGGAGGGGGAAGAGGAAGAGGAAGAGGAAGAGGAAGAGGAAGAGGAAGAGGAAGAGGAAGAGGAAGAGGAAGAGGAGGAGGAGGAGGAGAGGGGGGAGGGGGAGGGGGAAAGGCAAGACAGGGGAGGAGAGGAGTGAGAGAAAACAGGTTAATCAAAATAAAAATAAAAAGAAAGGCAGCCTACTCAAAAGGCATATGAGGTAGGGAAAAAAGGTGGGTGGGGGGTTACAGTTACCAGCATGTAGAGCTGGCCTTTGTCTCTTAGTCTTGCTCCAAATGCTTATACCTCGGGTATAAAGGTGAGAATGCTATAGAAATACTACTTCATTACAACCATCTTGGGCTCCATCGCTTACTGGCTGGAAGCAGAATCTTGGAAGAGAGTGGACCAAACTCCAGCCAATCACAGTCATGCAAAAAAGTCACAACCAGATAATCCGACAATGAGTGTATTGCATCACCTCAGGGATGCCTGGGAAATCTCAGTAACACTCTGCCTTGCTGCATGCATGCTGGATTACAATCATGGTCATCGTCCCCCCAAAATGTATTTTGTTAATTCTTTACAGGTATTTAAGATATTAATTAGAGAATTTTGCTAAATTAACCCATAAAATAGCCTTTCATATGGTGAAAAAAACAATAATAAATAAAAAAAACTAATAAATACATAAAAAAAAAAAAATAATAATAATAAAATCAAAACCAAATCTTATCTATTGTTGAAGAAATATGGGATTCTTTAAATGGCTTTTTTCTTTTTTTTGACTTATTGCAAAATTTTACTAACATAAGTAAAAGGCCTTGAATTGAGGTATCTATTAAGACAAATCAGAACAAAATCCATCTGATAATTACAGGGATATTAACTTGATTATCTAAAAACTAGGTTTTGGTCAATAAGCCTTTGCTATTCTCAGCACCTCATATTTAAACCAGAGCCAATAGGCATAGCATGTACGTACATGCCATTTCCTTGATTTTCAAGAATATTTTACATTATTTTATAATGCTGTTACTAATGTCAATAACATTGCAGTAATTATAACGTCTATAATAAAAATAACACCATTGATATTCACAGCATTAGTAAAAAAAGTTTTCCCACAAATTCAAGGAAAGGTGAAATCATGTGTCACAAGGTCTTCTATTTGACTCCTTTGTGGCTAAGCACTTACAGAGTCACAAATTATTTTAAATGAGCACAGCATTTTCCCGGCAATATTGAGTTAATGAACAGCTCACCTCCTTCTCCTGTGTTTGACTTTGCTCCCACACGATTCATAGCAATAGCCAGGGTAGTGTGGGCCTCAATGGAGATGGAACCAAAGCTCATGGCACCCGTGGCAAACCTCTTTACAATCTCAGCAGCTGGCTCAACCTGGAGTGAAATTCCTTGTTACATGAAGTCTGCAAAATACAGCTAATTATGTAAATTTCTTTAGACTACATCAATTTTTATTCCAAAGTAAAAATGGCATGGAGACTGTTACATTGATAAACCTATGCAGTAAGCATATTCTAAGGAGTACATTCATGTGCTTTTTGTGTGTTCATATTACAAACTTCACATTTATATCATAACTTCTTTGCTTTAATCTGTAAAAACAACTCTGGCTGTACTATTCAAATAAGAAACTATCAAGGACAGATAAAAGTCACTGAGTCAATTGTAGAAAAAAAAAAAAAAAAAAAAAAAAAAAAAAAATGAAATGACGGACATGTAATTCATGTTCATTGCTTCTCATGCATTGTGATATTGTTCATTCTCATTTATGCCTTCATTCACTGTGATCAAGGATTATCATACTTCTGAGATATCAATGGGCTTCTCCAATTTGACCAGTTCCAGCTGTCCACGCAGAGCACAGGCCTTAGTACTCTCCTGAGATGATTCTTTGAACTTGTCGTATTGGGATTTGTTGTTTGTCTTTGAGGCATCCTGGGAATAAAATTAATATTATGAATGTGAACACAGTAGATTATTTACCATTTGTTGTGTGCTGTGAAACATGCAGTTTAACATGTCAAGAAATGATACCAAATTTTAACCCTTGCTTGTGTCATCTTCAAATCAATTTGTACAAGACCAACCTGCAAATTGGCGATGGAAACAGGGTCATTGATATGCTTCTCTCCTCCACTTCTCCAGTGATAGAATCCTGGGTTTCTGAGCACTAACATATCAGATTCACGTTCCCCATAGGAGAGCATGTGGCGGTCGAGCATTTCTATGCCAACAGTCTCAAATGTCACTCCTCCAATGCGGGAAGCTGTGCCCTGATGAAATAGACAGTACATGTCACACATCTTTGGAATTCAGTGTAATATGCAATCATATGTGTAATGAAATCAAGCTGTAACTCTTAAATACATGCAGGCAAATGATTACTATACAGAACACAATATATTTCAAGTGGTTTTGGTAATGTGCAAATATCTGTGAATTTACATAGGTACATCACATGAAGACTATTAAATATGCATTCTATGTCAAAAATCCCACACAGAAATATATATAAAGTTCTCTTACCTTGAAACATTTGTTGATGACTTCTTCTGAAATGCCAACAGCTTCAAAAATCTGTGCTCCCTTGTATGACTGCAGAGTTGAGATGCCCATTTTGGCCATCACCTTTGACAGACCACGCTCCATTGCTGCACAGTAGTTCTGTTGGAAAGAGTGTTAGTACCTGTACATAAAAGTCTGTTACACAGTAGTTCTGTTGCAAAGTTATATAAACTTCTACTTTTGTTTCAAAGAAATAAAGAAATAGGACAAACAGGGGAGAAAAAGAAAAAGACGTAACTGACTTGGAGCGCATGACAAGACATGAAGGTTAAATGGAAGAAATAGTAAATTCAATTATTAGACTTCTTGTAAGTTATTAATATTTGGTGTGTAAATTTGGTAAAATATGAATAGGAGTACATGGTGAATAAATTACAGAGAACAGAAATAATGAAACATAACATAACACAAATTTCATTCTAGCTGTTCTCCTCACCTTGAAAATATCAGCTTCCGACATGGCCGAGTTGATAACTCCCTCAGAACGCAAAGTGCTCATTGTCTCAAAGACCAAGTATGGACAAATGGCATCTGCTCCATATCCCAGCAAGACACACATATGGTGGACTTCCCTAATGGTGTAAAATGAGAGAGCGAGAGAGAAAAAAATAAATAAACAATAATAATAATAAATACACATTAAATGAATCTATATTTTAAATGTACATTTAATTCGTGAAAATACTGAACAAATCAGCCAAAATTAAGCATTATCTACTATCTCAGCAATGTCTATCGAATCACTTGCATGAAAATTAAAAGATGAATGTTTTTCTTTTCACGAACCTACCTGGCCTCTCCAGTCTCAAGAATAAGTCCCACTTTCATGCGCTGCCTTTCCTCTATAAGGTTGTGGTGAGTGCAGCCTAGTGCCATTAGGGTGCTTACAGGGAGTCTACAAAAAACAAATAGATGGTGTAAATCATTATCTAAATCAATGTCAGATTGTTATCAATGAATATATATATATATATATATATATATATATATATATATATATATATATATATATATATATATATATATATATATATATATATACACACATATATAGGGTGTAAATTAATATCTAAATCAATGTCAGAATGTTATCAATGAATGAAAGAATGAATGAATGAATGAATGAATGAATGAATGAATGAATGAATGTATATATTATATGCGCTACGAGCCAGTGATTCGGCTTGATGTACCGAACTCCCGCGCCCAAAGTCACCAAGGGGATATATATATCATCATCATTATTATTTTTAAGAAGAGGAAGAAAAACAAGGATACTCACCTATCAGGACCTGCTTGTCTGTCAGACAGAACCAGCAGCTGATACCCATCCTTGGCCGCCTGGCAAGCCTCACTTGCAATGCGATCAAGAGCTGGGATGAGGCCCTCAGATCCTTCAGAGGCTGGGTATGTTATGTCTATCACATGAGTGCGCCATCCACGGTAATTAGTTGCCTTGATCACCTATGTTAGAAAAACAGTTGTGAATTAAATGATGCTCCTATCATCTCAGGAATAGCATCCACAAAAGAGCAGACCAACTCTGATATTATGTATGTTTATGAATTTATTACTTCAAAACTGAAGAAACTGTACTCAATATTTAATTTAAAAGATACTGTGTAGTAGTATTCTAACCAAATTATTACAAATATTCCTACCACATTTTTATCCTCACACTTTAGTTTTAAAGAGCATTCTCTGCATGATAGTTTTTACACAATTTGTACATTAGTTTACCTCTAAATCTTGGAGAGAAAGGACTGGATTTTTCAGGAAGATTCGATGACACTGCTTTGCACTTGGTTCCAGGATGTTTGCTTCGGGTCCTAAAGATTGAGCAGGAATTTGTAATATGTGTCATGTTTGCTCATCATATTTCATAATTTCTTTTTAAGTTTTAAGCTTAGTTACAGTATAAAAAGTTTTTTTTACCAATCCTTTAAAAAAATGTAAAGGTTATAGACTGATATATATAATGGACCTTTAAAGAAACATCACACTTATATGAAATTATGAGCCCTTTTGAAACATGGCTTGCAGAATTAGGAGAACAACTATTAGCTTGCAAATTACAATCATCATGAAAAAGTCTAATGTAACTAAGAGACTAAAAATCCATTAATAACCCTTCATCACAATGACAATAATTTGTGTACAAGTATGTAATATTAAACAGATTTTAATAACACAATCCTGGGAAGTCTGGAAATTACATTCTTTGGCCTTCAAGGTGGTAGCTGAAATGAAAACTGACCCTTGACAAGTTTTGAGTTTGACACCCCTAGACTTGACCAGACAAAGAATATCACCTCTATAATTCTCTACACAGATTAGAGATACTAGATGAAAGGGGAATTGGAGTTACATATTATCTGATCTTTGAAATGACCTAAACAAATTTGTAATATACTGTTCCAGAAATAGTTTCTCTCTACATGCACTATCCTTAATTCCCACACTACAAAACAAAAATATAGAGATACCCCTTACCAATGGGGCAGGCCAGAGACATAACAATCCTCTCACGGAATGGATCGATGGGAGGATTGGTAACCTGTGCAAACAACTGCTTAAAATAGTCATAGAGCAGAGGCTGGAAATCAGAGAGGCAGGCAAGGGGTGCATCATTTCCCATTGAGCCTAACGCTTCCTTCCTGGAGAGAGAGGAGGGAGAATAAAAATTTAATTCTCTGGCTGGGGGAATTTCTTAAACTTATATTTTAGCATTAGCTGAAGTAATGTCACACAATAATTATAATGTGACAAGAGTGAGAAGAAAGTGTTCTCTTATTAAAAAACTATACAATGCACTCAATTTGATTTATTTGGTATTCAAAAAAGTAAGGTATGTATAAAGCCAAATCTTTACAATAGTAAAGGGTTTTCCACAAATCTTGAATCCAATATATCATATTCTACCATTCACCATCACTAGAATTATGTAATGTACACTTACTGAGTGGTCACCATAGGCAGTAGAAGCATGTTGAGGGTCTCAATAGTATAGCCAAACATACTCAAACGCCGATCGCCTCCAAAAGTGCGCATCATGGCTCCACTATCTTCACCATTAACTGTTCCATTGACGTGACTAACTGAGAGTGGGGCTTCCGGAGTTAGCTCACCTTCATGGGCGGCATACATATCAGAAAGTGTGAACTGTAAGAGATGGATAAATATATGTAATCACTATGACTCATGCTCTGTGGTGTTTCCAAAAATCTAAAGTCACTTGTTAGAACCATAATTAGTATTTTTGTTTGGTTTAGTGAAAAAAAAAACTTAGTTAACTGCACTGCTTTTTGTTCTGAGCACAATCTCTGCTAATTAATAAGATCTATTTCTTTTATCTATGGGTTGAAGCATCAATTTTAACAGAATATTACTTGAATGGTTCAATTGCCATGACAAAAGAGGATTTTTATAGTATGTAACAAGAGACACGGTAATCAAGGCATACAGTAAAGTTTATAATATGCAATGACAAAGAAATCAGTATACAATGATATACTGAAAATATCTGTTCTAAAGAAACAGCATACTTCATCATAAAACACTATTGATCTTTTTAAAGTGCTAATACAAATAACAGACACTTTTATTTAAAGACCTTACCATCTACAATTCCAACAAAGCAGCCAAATAGAACAAAACCAATTAAAACTCTGACAGTAATATAATAAACACAGCTCTGTAACAATTTGTTTACTTTTCCAATAATAAGAAAGAACCCTGGGATAAGATAGTACTATACAATTATTTCAAAGCTTGGTTGTCATTATAGTTTATACTGTAAGGAAAACTATTGAAGGTTATTTTGGGGTCTTCAGCCTTTATTACATGCTTATAAACTAGGTATCAAATGCAAAGAACATGATTATAACAAATCTATATTCATACCTGTTCTTCGATCCACTCTGAGTGAGGTCTTGACCTTGCAATCTGCAGTTTTA
>NC_061855.1:30433775-30438775 GCF_019202785.1 Penaeus chinensis | reverse complement strand
TTGCTATTCATGTGATTTCGTCTGTTATGTCTGCCTAACCTGGTTTATTTGTTTGCCTGACTTTGTCTGCTCGTCTCATTCCAAATATGTCTGTCTGTCAGCTTATCTGGATGCCTACTTTTTTTCTCTTCTCTTTTCATTCCTGTTCTCTGCCTCCCTTTCCCAGTCTCACTCCCCTGTTTGCATACCTCTGTTAGCATGCAATTTCCTGCAACCTCCCTTCACTCTCCGTTGTTTTCGGACGTTGCAATTGCATTAACCTCTGTCTCTCTCACCTAAACTGATCACTCTGGCTGTGTGGGAATTCCATCGACCTCCTTTCCCTTCTAGTATTTTTCCTCACTCATGGAATTTTTCATTTTCAAGGAACATCACCGTCTTCAAAGTGCGTTTTACTCCCTTTCCCTTCCCTCCCTTTCCTCCTTTCCCCTCTACTCCTCTTAAATCTTTTTCTTCCCTCCCTTCCCCCTTCCCCATCACCTCCTCAACTTCCCCTCCCCCACCCCTCACCCTCTTCCCCCTCCCTCCACCTCTTCCTATCTCTTTCTTTTTCTATTATTTGGATTTCCCACAATTTCCTTCCCCACCCCTCTCCCTCTTCCTCGAATTTCCCTCCGCTATCTTCCCGACTAACGTCTCCCGTCTCCCTTCTCCCCTCTTTCCTCTCCCCTCTCCGTCTACTGCCGTCCTTCCTTCCCTCCTCCTTTGCCCTCTCCCCCCTCCCCCCATGCCGTCGTCTTGGGATCTGTGTTGGGTTATTTTTAGGAAAAAGAGGGGCCGTTTCTTTTATACCTCTTTAACGTTTGGTATGAAGTCGCATATCTTTCACTTCCGCTTTCTGAACTTCCTATATTTTCTTTCTTTCTTCTTCTCTCTTCTTTATTAAAACGCAACAAACCTCCACCTCCCCAATACCCTGTCTATCATTCCCTTTCCTATATTTACTACCCCGTCGCCCCATTCTCCCTCCCTTCGCCCTCGCCTCTCTACCTCTCCCTTAGCCATAGCCTCTCTACCCACTCTCCTCGCCCCATTCCCTCCACCCCCCACCTCCCACCCCCTCCCATTTCATGCACGTCGCTCGCCGGCCAGGCTCTGTAACCCCATGGCGCCACGTGGCAAGTACTGTATTGTCTTCCTATTTTATTTTTTGTTTCATTTTATTGCTTTATTCGTCGCTCTGCCTAAGTTCATGTGTGGTACACCTGATGCAAACTTAATTGAAAATTTGTTTGTGCAATTCACGTTGCGGAGATGACGTTAGTATTGAATGCACTCGGGATATTAGGCGTTTGTTTTCTAATGCATCTTCCTTAACCCGAGGGGGAGGAGGAGGGGGGAGGATGGAGGGGAGGAGGAAGATGGAGGGGAGGAGAGGGAGGAGGAGGAGAAAAAAAAAAACAAGAACACGAACTAGATAAACTAGATAACAGGGAGGGAGATGGAGAACGAAGAAAAAGGACGAAAAAAAAAAAGGAAGAAGATAGAGAAGACAAGTAGGAGGAAGGAGGGAAGGGAAGGAGGAGGAGGGAGTGTTAACCGCTGAGTCAACACTATTGCACACTTTTTAGGGCAATTAAGAGGAATTGCGCCTAATACAAACAATTAATTTCGATGATAGGTTACACGAATATGTGTATCTACGCGCGAGCTCCTATCTCACGCTCGTTTCGTCGCCATGGTTGCTGTTTTCCTTCCTTTTCGGGTAAATAAATAATTGCGTGTATAAGTAGACGTGTGTGCACATGCATGTATTGCACGAAGGTCTCTGTATGTATGTGCGAGTATGTTTTGTATGTATGTATGTATGTGCATATATACATACAAGCGGATGGGTGTGGATGTGGATATAGATGTGGATGTGGATGAGCGTGCACGTTGGTGTGCAGGAGCATTACGCTCAGTTCACATATAAACCGACTTTCCAGAGAAGCCTCCACCACAGCCGCCCACCCTCCGCAGTCAGGGTGCTTTCGAAACGCGCGGCGACGCGCATGACGCCACAGGGAATCCCCAGCGCGGCGGGTAGCCGGGACGCGTACTGCCACGGGCTTTAAGAATAACTCGCGTCTCGAAGGGCTTACGAATCGAGCCACGGCGGAGCCACGGCAGCCAAAACGAGATCGATGGAGTGAGGTCGAGATTTCGCACTTGCTTGCAGTCATGCAGATCTATGAATATTGTATTTCAGTGTGTAGGGAGGTGGTTGTCTTACATAAATACAATGCATGTTCTTAAGTCGTAGTTGTGTACACATCTACGTAACATAGCTCCGGGTGTATGTATACTTCAATAAAAATAGACGCGTTTGACGATATAATCTCTCTACACACTAATTCATAAAGGACAAGGTCACAGCTGGCGGCTCAGGAAGCTTTCTCCTAATCAAGTGACGAAGCTCATTCACAAGAGCTCACCAGAGTGGACTTTTGTCAGTGGAACTCTACGGCGCTAGTCTTTAGAGGAAAATTCCAAGGAGTGAATCCCAAAGCGTCTCCCGGTGCGCTTGTGCTTGCGCTCGCCTCTCTCCCCACGCAGCAAGCACGCAGCAGCCTCTTCAGCAAAAGCATCGGTCGAGGAAAGAGAGTCGGAGCAACATGCTGACCTTGTCGGCTCCGCCAGGACAAGACCTTGATCCTGACCTTCCAAAAACCGGGTGTGTTTGTTTATTTTTTGTTGTTTCGGGTTTGTTTTTCTTAGCTGCGTCGTGTTTAGGCCGGCGGGAGCGCGAGCCGGTGGCGCCTCCGGCCTGCTTTGCGGAGTGTGCCCGTCATGTTCTTGCTGTTTTGCTTCTTTGTCTCCCTGACGCTTGCCTCTTTTCCACCCGTTGAACCCAAGGTAACTGTGATCCAAGGCTGCATTGTCATGCGTTTCCTTTGGATTCTAATGATCTGCAGGCTGGTTATAGTTGTGGCATTGCGCAACCACATGCCTGCAAGCAAGGAGACCATGACCCGCTGCGCCAGGCAGTGATTCATCGCGGATTCAACCTCTGCGGCGGCGCGTTTGGGGCTCGGAACTCATGGCGAGAGGCTCATGACATATGTTCATGGCAAGGCACTCATGTCTAGCAGCTCACATACCAAGGAGCTATAGTCGAGGAGTTCACGTCAAGAACCTCATGTCAAGAAACTCATGCCTAGGGTTCATACCAAATATCTCATGTCAAGGACTTCCTGTCAAGGGGCTCATGTCAAGAAGTTCAAGCCAAGGTACTTACGGTAGCCACTTTATTGAGAGACATTCCGCCAGGCAAGCATGATTCAGCACCTTTACCCTCCTGATGACACCTTCTCGGCGATCTGCCATGACACGCATGACAAACCCTATCATGCGAACAGGCCATCAGGTGACGGAACAAGCCCCCCCCCCCCCCCCAATCAGATGCTGCCCTTCAGGTGATGCAACGTAACCCCCCCCCCCCTCCATAAAAAGTGGACGAAGAACTTAGCTTAACCGAGAGAACAATCTCGAAAATAATATAAACAATAAAAAATACAGTAATACTCTTATCAATACTAACAATAACAACAATGATAAGAAAAAGAAGAAATCAACAAGAAACAGAAAAATGTGGAAAAAAGGAACAAGAAATAGGAAAGAACAGAAGAAGGAGAAGGAAGAAAAAAATACATAGAAAAGAAGAAGAGGAAGAAGAAAATGAACCAGAAACAAGAATTGCATGAATAAACAGCATCAATAATGACAACAGCAAGAACGGCCACCACCAGAACAACAAAAAAACGACCAACAAAAACACCACCAACGGCCACGAACTCACCTTAGCCGACGCGACGCCTTCGATGTTGACGATGAAGCCCACGCCACAGGCCGCCGACTCGTAGCTGGGGTCGTACAGCCCCTGGGCCTCGGGATACTCCCACGACTCCACCATCCTGCGGGAGGGAAAGGCAGAGTCAGACTGGTAAAGAGTAGGGGGAGGGAGGGAGGGAGGGTGGGAGGGAAGAAGAGAGGAGGGAGGGAGGGAGGGAGGGAGGGAGGGTGTGTGTGGGGGGGGGGGGGTGCGTGGGTGCGTGGGGGGGTGCGTGCGTGTGTGCGTGCGTACGCGTGTGTGGGTATGTGCGTGCCTAGGAAACAGGACTGGAGGGCGGACACGGAAATCAGCCTGTTGTAGCTAAGCAAACTAGAAATTGTAGGCCTAGAAGTTAACGTTTGTGGTATAACAGACACCAAAACTTATCTTTCAAATTCAATCTCAAGCAAGGTGGTTTGACTAAATCGTATATTTCCTATTCCAACTCCCAACTCCCAACTCTCAGCACACACACACACACACACACACACACACACACACACACACACACACACACACACACACACACACACACACTGACACACACACACACACACACACACACACACTGACACACACACACACACACACACACAATGTTAATGATCGAACACCAGTAAAAGAATGGTAATTTTAAAAAATCAAACAAGACATAGGCCTATACAATTTACAGCTAGTAAACAACCTGCCCCCCCCCCCCCAATAAAAAAAAAACACAAATATATCTTCCATTAAAAATAAAAATAAAAACTAAACAACAAATCAATATATGAAGAAAAATTGATACAGAAAAAAATGAAATCAATGTGCGCGTGAGTTAATTGCAATTCACAGCGACTTCGCAACAGCGCGCACACACCACGAAATAAACGACGTAGAAAATAAGAAAAAGAAAAAGAAGCGCGGGGACGGGGAGTGTTACATTCAAAAAAGTTATTCTTAATGAATAACTAGTATCTACCCCCTACCTCATCTTTCCTATAATTTTGAGCGGTAACACTGATGTGACGAAGCTCAAAGATGAGAGACGAGGGATGAGGGATGAGAGATGAGAGGGGGGAGGGAGGGAGGGAGGGAGGGAGGGAGGGAGGGAGGGAGGGAGGGAGGGAGGGAGAGGGAGAGGGAGAGGGAGAGGGAGAGGGAGAGGGAGAGAGGGAGGGAGGGAGAGGGAGAGGGAGAGGGAGAG
>NC_061855.1:30421275-30428775 GCF_019202785.1 Penaeus chinensis | reverse complement strand
TAATCTTGCTTAATTCTTTTCTCTAGAACGCCACAAAGTGGTTTGGATTCGTTAAATTCAGTCAAGGATGGAACGCTGAGAAGGGTGTGTCCTCACACTTCCCCGGCCACGCAGTAACTGAGAGTCGTCTGCTGCGGCCCGGGGTTTGAGAGGCTTCGTCGGGCCTCGCCGGCGATGCGCACGGGCTGCTTATTATCTCAAATAAGGATTTTTCCATTTCGCTGATCATATCATGTTGAAAGAGGAGCTACTTGGTATTGTTGTTACTGGATGGTTTGCTTATGGTCTATTATCGATTGGATAATTAATTAGATTTCGTTTTAGGGAAATGGCTCGCACTGCGCATGCTTCTCCCAGGGATTTCCTGTTTAAAAATTTCTAATGAAAAATGTATTTTCCAATTACTGATGTTTGTTGCCAATCTAGCTTAGGCCGTACCCTCCCTGGCTGAGATAGTGACCCAACCAGGGGTATCCACCAGCTGATCACGTGATGGTGGCATGGCGTGCTCGTGAAGACCCCTGATTCCAAACGATGATCAGGGTAATTTTGTTTTCCAATATGTAGGAACTATATTAGTTGTAAAAAAAAGTGGAGGATATGCATGTATTTGTTTGAATAAAGCGTCCAATTCAGATTACTCGGTGTCACTTCCTGTGGAAAATTTTATCGTTCAGAGAACTCGACTTTATAATTTTTCCGCTTCAACGATTTCCATATTTATTTGTTTATTCCAAATAAACGTTAACCTAACAGTACACTACAACTGTAGTTTATAAACTAATCATGTCAAGTATGAGTGATTTAATAATTCAACTATGCTATGACAAAATAATCGACAAACCTTTCGCAATGGTTGACACGTTCCCTTTGACCTTCTTTGCTCAACCTACAAACCAACTTCAGCGCTAAGCAACTTCAGATCTCTTCTTCGCAGATCACTCTAAATAGCAAAAAGAAGAGAAAAAAAGTCATAATATGGACCAAGTACCTAAATATTATTATACGTCATGGTATCTGTCTGTACGTGAGGAGGAAAAAATATTTTTACGGGCACCTTTAGTGCAAATTTTTTCGTTGGTTTTTCAAATTGACTTGGTAATAATAATCTTTACTTGAAGAAACAGACCATTTTCTCAACAACTTCTGACATTTCTTGTAGGTGATTCAACGTCTGTAATTAAACGATTTGTAGGTTAATCAAAATCTTAACGCGAGTAATTTGTCAAAACTTCCATGCAAACTTAGGTTGCCTGCCGAAATATTGCGAAATTTTTTGGGAAGTATGGTTTGTTATGCTGTTGTACGCTAGTTCTTATACAATCTCAAACTGTGTGTGTGTGTTTGTGTGTGTGTGTGAGTGTGAGTGTGAGTGTGCGTGAGCGTGTGCGTGTGCGTGTGCGTGAGTGTGAGTGTGCGTGCGTGCGTGCGTGGGAGTGGGAGTGAATGTGAGTGAGTGTGCGTGCGTGCGTGGGGGGGGGGAGGGGAGTGAAGGGGATGCGTGTATGTGTGAGTGAGTGAGTTAGGGTTTCTTGCCATTCCATACCTTTTGTCTCTGTTTACGTATACGCATGGATGTATATGCTTGGCGGTGAATCATCGCCAGATAACACATATATGCAAGCATGACCGCAGAAACCTCGTGTTACTACGTCGTAGCTTCATGGGATTCAGCCAGACTTCAGGAATGCTGCCACTGCTAATGACCTGTATTTCATAGTGTGTTTTCCCCGCAATAAAAGAGAATATAGCTTTCTGCTCTGCTAAAATGGGAGTCTTAAAAGCATGGCACATGAAATTTTGTCCTTTGATATTGCTGATATTTTACTGATATACTTGCAAGTACAATATTAGTGTGTACATACATAAATGCGAATAGAGTGGTTATGTAATATATATAATTATTTGTTGGTTTGTCACCAGGATTGCACAAAAAAGTTGCCGTTGGATCATGATGAATTTTGTGATTTGATAAGGAATCAGTTGATTGAATTCTAGGTAGAAGGGTAGATTCTGTGGTATATTAATGCTAGTTAAATATTATTTTGGATTTTAGAGAAACCGATAATTGTTTAAACTAGACTAAGTTAAATTCTAGAGGTAGAATTGGAAATAAAAAAATAGAAATGTTTGTATAGAGTTAAGTTGATAATGGCGAAATTGTGGCTAGAATTACTTTCTCTCAGTTTGAATTATTGCTATGCAAGAGTTGCATAACAATATCTTTAGACACACACACACACACACACACACACACACACACACACACACACACACACACACACACACACACACACACACACACACGCACGCACACACGCACACACGCACACACACACACACACACACACACACACACACACACACACACACACACACACACACACACACACACACACACACACACACACACACACACACACACACACACACACACACACACACATATATATATATATATATATATATATATATACAGAGAGAGAGAGAGAGAGAGAGAGAGAGAGAGAGAGAGAGAGAGAGAGAGAGAGAGAGAGAGAGAGAATATCACCAGGTGAATCAAACTTAGCTTCTCTTTCTTGTGTCTCTACTTACCTGTCTTGCACTATACTGCACTTTCTCTCTTTAAATACTTTGTTCTACATCCTCTGATCTGGAGATAATACGGTGGTCTCATTTCTTTCAACTTATACCGTGTTTAGTATTTCCCCCATTTTATCCACAAAGTTGATTTTGTGGATAAAATGAATCAGACAATTAATGATCAATTACAGTGACATTTGTTACTATATTTCCAGTGACATAACTCAAACAATCCTTTTCATAGCAACTTTTTTTCATTACTTTACATGTTCTTTTATTCTTGCCATTGAGTGCATTTTGCTGCACCACACACACACATTACTTCATTATTTTTGCTTGGATCAATGTACAAACTGTACATTGTACATTGCCCAGAGGACAAGCGTAAAACTCACCAGAAGAACTAAAGATATAAAGTCGTGATACAAACTCTAGGCTAGGTGAAAATGATGGCTAAAATAAAGATAGCAAAAGAAAAAAATAGAATTCAAATAACTTTCTGAATTACATTTACACTTCTATTTGGAATCTTATGGCACCACCCATTCACTACCTCTAGGACCCAGTCTCGAAGCAATGAATCAACCAAGAGAAAAAAAGAAATAAGAGGTTTCAACCACAATTATTGCATTTTGTATTTAGTTTCTTCTCCCGCGTCAAGATGGCGCTGGCGGGAGGCGCGTCGTCTGCAGGGGTCGTCGGCGAATCAGCTGACTCGCAAGCAGGGGTATGGATGCTTATGTAAGACAAAGGAATACAAGTAATAATTTTCAGGGAATAATAAATTACTAACAAACGAGCTGGGTTTAATCATGAAGCTTCTTTCATGATGGACGTAGTCTCGATTTCTCTAAATATTCAGAAGACGGGCAAGAGGTGTCTCGTTTTTTTTTTTTTTTTTTTTTACTTGTAATTTCGATCTAAATTCAAATTTATATTTTTTATAATTGATGTAAGGGCTTTAAATGTAGAAAGGGGTATGGATGAATAATAATAACATCACACACGGAGTGATGTATTTGACTCATGTACATTTAAAGTTCCCCAGAGTGACACGTACTTCTTATAAAGATTGTAAATACATATCTTGAGATGTTAAATTCAAGACCAATTAATGGAGAGGTGTCAGTCAGTCGTCCAGCGACCTCCATCCACATATTTTAGCAAGATAGAACTTACACTAATTCCCTATATGAGAATAGATTGCCTGCCCCACCTCGCCTTAATGTATACAGTAGGAGTGTGTTGGTGTCTGCCGGAGTGCCGAGAGGCCAGTGGAGGCTGTGCTGAGTTTTTTCTAAACTTAGACCAGACCTCGAATTTATGTATTGGAATCTTTTGAAGACAAAAAATAGGCAAGAATGCTGTGTGAATGTTATTTTAAGTGAATAAGGTATAGAATGTTAGAAGTTTCAGTAATGTGCAAAAATAATTTTCTCATTTTCCCAAATAGCAAAAAAAGGAGCCAAGGAGTTTAAATGAAAGCTATAGGATCTGCAGCAATCATTTTCTGGTGATTCCATTCCATATTTAAACATTGGCATCATGTCATTTCATTGTAGATGTAGTATTTTCTAAATAAAGTTAAATAAAACCTGACGGTATGATTTCATTGTAGATGTAGTATTTTCTAAATAAAGTTAAATAAAACCTGACGGTATGATTTCATTGTAGATGTTGTATTTTCTAAATAAAGTTAAATAAAACCTGACGGTATGATTTCATTGTAGATGTAGTATTTTCTAAATAAAGTTAAATAAAACCTGACGGTATGATTTCATTGTAGATGTAGTATTTTCTAAATAAAGTTAAATAAAACCTGACGGTATGATTTCATTGTAGATGTAGTATTTTCTAAATAAAGTTAAATAAAACCTGATGGTATGATTTCATTGTAGATGTAGTATTTTCTAAATAAAGTTAAATAAAACCTCGCCATATGGCTAATCTTTTGATAATCTTTTTAGGCATTCATGAAAAAAGTAAACAAGTAATGTCTGTATATAATTACATCTATTTCCCATTTGCAGATGCAGTTGAAGATAATCACTTGCAGACTTTGTCATCAGGATGCACACAAAAGTGGTAAAAAGTGCCATACCTCACAGAAATGAAGTACCTCACCCCCATAAGCAAAATTTACCTTCCAAAATCAAGAGTAAGTTAAAAGAAAAGACATGATTTTTGAAATCCATTTCATTAGTACATTCTACCTTATTTATTATAGTCTTTTACATAACTAATTTGAATTTTATTTGGTAAGGTATATTGAAAAAAAATTATTGAAGGCCTTACTACAAAACTGATTGGCTGACTGACAGATTATCTCTCTCTCTCTTACTCTCTCTTTCTCTCTCTTTCTCTCTCTTTCTTTCTCTTTCTCTCTCTTTCTTTCTCTTTCTTTCTCTTTCTCTCTCTTTCTTTCTCTTTCTCTCTCTTTCTCTCTTTCTCTCTTTCTCTCTCTTTCTCTCTCTTTCTCTCTCTTTCTCTCTCTTTCTCTCTCTCTCTCTCTCTCTCTCTCTCTCTCTCTCTCTCTCTCTCTCTCTCTCTCTCTCTCTCTCTCTCTCTCTCTCTCTCTCTCTCTCTCGCTCTCTGATATCTGACAAACTTTTAGAATTATTATGAGCAATATGTTTTTTCTGCTAGTGAATATATTAGCAGGACCTAGGCAAAGAACATGCAGTGTCTTACTACAATGATTCCAGACTTGAGTTAGGTTCCAAACTAGTGGAAAGTCTGCTTTAGAGAAGAAGGAAACCTTCTCCATAATCCTTCTTTATTAAAGTGAGTTCCAACTGTTAGTCCAGTGTGCAATAATCATGTATGGGGTGCAAATAGAGTGCTTCTTTTATATTGACTCTCACAAAATAAGTATTGAGATAATGGATTTTTTGTATTGTTATTAAAATGGGAATCAATAGATGCATTTTCAGATTCAGACAGATAAGGCAAAAGACATATAGTCATAGTAGATTGCTATAATGCTATGCTTCTAATTTAACAATCATATAAAGAGTTTTGAAAATAGGTAGTTATTGTAGATAAACATTGTTGGTGTAAATACACACATTCAACCAAAAGAACAGTGATAGGGAATTTGTGAATAATGTAAATGGATCATTGATATTCTCTTAAAACATTCAAAAACTGTGGTTAGTAGAATAGACTTTTATGGAAATATGATGGAAATTATGAAAATTCAAATGTATAACCCTTTGGGAGTGCTTTGGAAACCTAATATACTACAGTATGTTAAATACAGAATTGATTCTTCATAGGTGATATCATCCCATTCCCAAGACATATATCTTAAAACCAGAATTGTATCACTGAAGAAGGTGACACAGAATATGACAATTGATGATATTGATTAAGACTTGAGAATAGAATATTAGACATAGTTTTAGAAGCAGATGAAGATGTTGCTTCTTTTAGTTAAAGTCAGTATATTATAAGTAAATATACGATAATGGCATGCATTGTAAATAAAAATCAAAAGAAAGAAATTGTTAACCCATTTGCAATGGGGAAAATGAACAAAAAAAGGGGAAAATGCTGGGCTTATTTTTTATATTTTTTGTGAAATGTCTCTACACATAGATGGCTCTGCCTTACCTGATTTTACCTTTCCTTGAATTGGCAGGAAAATGTATTTTTTACTAGTGCTATGAATATTGTTATTTTTATTATAAACATTATAATTACTATAATGTTATAAACAATAGTAATAGCAAAATAAGATAACGTAAAATATCTTTGTAAATTAAAGAAAAGGGTCAACAGGCGAGATAGGTAGTACTCGTAATTGGCTCATTGGTGTTTTAGTACAAGTGTAGCCATCTATGTGTTAAAACAATTAAACAAGTAAACTCACAGTGGGCATGGCACGGATATGTGACATGTCCGTCGGGAATGGGTTAATGAGTATTTAAATCATTTTGTTTTTTTAAAGTGAAGATCAAATTGACCAAAAAAAGGAAGAGAATATAATACTAAACTCATGCATCTTTAGCACATGAAGTGGAAGAGGTTGCCTTATATTTTTTAAATAGTTAATGCAAAGTCATCAGGCCTCCCATTCCTAAGAGAGAAATGTAGCTATTTATGGAATTAAAAGTGATATTTCTTTCTTCTTGATAAAGTACATGTTCTCAAATTCTCAGGGTGTTAAAGTGGTAGAAATGAACAGAATTTATTATAACAAATGTAAAAAAGATAGAGAGAATTATATATATTCCATAATGCAATATATAGCATGTTCTCATGTACTTTTTTTTTTATGTAAGTATATACTGTCCAATGTGAATTTTGCCACACATAACTGGTTCAACAAATGCTGAGTCATAAGGAGTCAGTTTGTAGGTCAACGTATCCTTACCTGATTTTCCTATGTCATAGATTTTTTGGATTTGTTTTTTTTCTCAAAGTTATTAATATCAATGTTGTTGTTGTTATTATTGACATTATGATAAGTATAATATTATTAGAATACAAAAAACAATGACAATGAAACAGAATCTTTCAAAATCAAGAAAAGGGAAACAGGTGAGGCAGCTTGCTCTAGTAATTGACTCCTTGGTGACTAAGTGCTTGACAACTCATCGATGTGTTAACACAATCAATAAACTAAAATTAGTGAATATGGCATGTATGTCATACCATCCCAGTACAAACAGGTAAAAGCATTTTAGAACTTTACAATGCCTACTGCCTTATATAAATTTTCATTTAGTTATTTATTTATCTATTTATATATTGTTATTGTTTTACACATTATTTTTAGGATTATTAATTTCTTAACTTTCCCTAGCATGTGTTTTGCTTTCAGAATTACAATAGCAAGCAGTTATGTATTTTACTTTATAATTATGCATTCATGTATGTACGTGGATGCATACCTGTCTACATTTATTTTCT
>NC_061855.1:30386275-30403775 GCF_019202785.1 Penaeus chinensis | reverse complement strand
TCCGAGTGCGCCGGCTCAGGAGGCGGCAGAGAGGTAGGCCTGTGCGACTTGCTGGAAGCGCCTCCCCTTCGGTTTCTACATGGTGTGATTTCACTTCTGCGGGAAACGGGTCAGTTGATGCAGGGGATCGGAAACCTGTCGATGAGGAAGTTATAATTTTCATTATTATTATCTCCACCATTATCATTTTCTGTGCTACTATCACACTTGTCTCATCCTGTTTTCTGCTGTGAACTTATTTTTAATTCGCTAAGGAATTTGGGATGGAAATGTGCGCTTATCCATACTGGCTGTCTTTAGAGAGAGAGAGAGAGAGAGAGAGAGAGAGAGAGAGAGAGAGAGAGAGAGAGAGAGAGAGAGAGAGAGAGAGAGAGAGAGAGAGAGAGAGGAAGAAAGAACAGGGTGTATGTAAAGTGAAGAAATAACAGATGTCGAGAAAGAAAGGAGCATCAAATTGAGGCCTTCTGAAAGAACGAACTTTTTGCCGTGCGAAAAAAAGCTCACTGACTCCCTGTGGTAAAGCGAAGAAGACTTATCTTTGATTTTATCGCGTACAGTACAAGAGCAAGTGTTGAGGAATTGTCTGATCAGGTTGAGGTTATTGTTAAATGTGACATTCATGGTATAGATTTATGACATTTATGGTGCCATACCTCAATTCATGATCCTGGTTAGTATAACTAATATTTTTTTATATTTTTTTTATCAATATCTGATATCGGAAGGTAGTTATAGAAGTGTCAGATGATTTGCTCATGCTTCATTTGATTACGAGAAAGATCAGAGTAGTTGAAGTATATGAAAAGAAGAGGAAATGATATGAGAAAAGAAAGAGATGAAAGGAAATTTGGTAATAAAAAAATCATACATAAATATTTTGCCCTTTAAGAATAAATGAAAACCTGTATTTCATGATTATATAGCAACAGCAGACAGAGGTGTCGATAAACCACGTAGGCGGCGACGGAGGACAGGTTAAGCGTGTTGTGCGAAGGGCAGCTGCTTCTGCAGGTGCTGTCGCCGTTCGGAGGCCGCCCGCCCCCACACGCACACACACCTGTCCTTCATGGGAGTTTGTCCCGTTGTGCTTGAGTTTTTCTCAAATTTGATTGTTTTCCCCTTGGTATGGGTGGAGAATGTATCAGTGCCTGCGTAATGATTATGAACATTCGTGTTGCAGTCGTTTGTCCCCAAAGAAAACACGTTTTCACACGAGCCAACAACTGATACGGCTAGTGAAGCATAAGAGACAGCATTTTGTCTTTTCTTTTTCATTGTTCACAAGCGATCAGATATTAATATATCAATCTATACCCAGCGTCTGGCATGACAGTGTACCAGATTTGTTTATTATTGATAACATTTGTGGTCCTAAATTACGTAATGGAGGCCAGCTGGTTAGAACATGGGATTAGCCAGTTGCTGTTAAGTGTCATGACATTGCTATGAAGTTTAGCAGCCGTACTTGATAGGAAACTATTAATCTAATCGTCATGACTGATTATTTAGGTATTTTATCTGTTTAGTTCATTAAGCTAGTTGATAAGATAAGCGAATAAATTCTACTACGTAAATATTACACTGTTATTGCAACCCCGAAACGATTATATTCCGCCTATTTATTTAGCTTTATTAGTAAGTTTATTTATTTGTGTATATGTGGAGAGAGTTCGTGTGCGTGCGTGTGTGTGTGTGTGTGTGTGTGTGTGTGTGTGTGTGTGTGTGTGTGTGTGTGTATGTGTATGTGTATGTGTATGTGTATGTGTATGTGTATGTGTGTGTGTGTGTGTGTGTGTGTGTAGGTGTGTGTGTGCGCGCGTGTGTGTGTGTGTGCGTGCGTGCGTGCGTGCGTGCGTGCGTGTGTGCGTGTGTGTGTGTGTGTGTGTGTGTGTGTGTGTGTGTGTGTGTGTGTGTGTGTGTGTGTGTGTGTGTGTGTGTGTGTGTGTGTGTGTGTGTGTGTGTGTGTGTGTGTGTGTGTGTGTGTGTGTGATCGACCTTGCCGTGGCATTTTCTCTCTGTTCAACTTTTTTTTCTTCTTCCTGTTCATCTGTTCACTTTCCAACGAGTGGAATCTCACTTGCCTCGGACTAGATCGTTTGTTCTTGTACACTTTGTGGATAGATACATACATGAACGCAAATGCAAGCACACACATATAAGGTTCCTTTTGTCCAGTTGCTTTCAGGCCTATAGAACATCTGATTGTAACTGTTGTTCATAGATGTATATGATTTAAGTGTTCAAATCACTGTTCCAAGCCGCTTTCCAGAATTATTTTATATGTTAAACGATACTTATTTTGCATGTTAGATACTAAATACTTCTAACTACATTTATGTATTTAATAAGTTAATTGTATAGCAGGTTTCACAGTAAACACTTCTAGCTTAAGACATAATACAAATAATCACAGATCACAAGGTATCGAAACGAACGCCTATTTAAACTTGTCCGATTTGCCCAGAGATGGCGAGCGAGAGTAGGTGAGCGAGGGCAGGTGTAGTCCGCCACGCTCAATGAGGAAGACTGGCCCAGGAGGAGAGAGGTAAAACGTGGCACGCTATACCCCGTCTCCGCTTGGTACGTGCTGCCCTGTTCTCCTGCTACTTCTATCCCCCCTCCTCCTCCTCACCTTCTTTCTTCCCCGTGCCCTTGCTTGACAAAGACCTTGTGTCATGTCCGAGGTCTTCGTGTACTTGGGTCGCGTCCTCGTCGTCTGTTGACACACGTAGTACAAACGCTTAAATAACTGTAAACAACAAAAATAATAATAATAAAAAAAAAAAAAATAGACAAGAAATTAAATGAATTAAATCAAACGCACATTCATTCATACTTTGGATTAGCAAGTGGCGCATGTTTTTTTTTCTTTCATTTCACATAAGTAGTTATGAATGGAATTGTTGGTTGATTTTTCATTCTAATGATAAGAAATTGGATAAACACCTATGTTGGATTAGCGTTTTCTGCTTGTTAGGTACAAGATATACATACATATAGACAAATGCTTTTTTCTACATGCTAACAAATGCTTATTTTTTACTATCTTGTATGTAATCAGTGTGGTCTTGTTGCTAAGCGCGCCAGTAGCTGTTACAAATGAAAATGGAAATTAATTAACTGGGATTAAATAAATACTTTTCAACATATTTAAATTGATCAATCAGACATTCTTTCTTTCATTCTGTTTTCTTCTTTTATTAATCACATCTAATTATGTCATTATGTAATACAAATAAACTTTTCCCGTTGTATTTTACGAAACGATATATATGTCGCGCCAAGAGGAGGAAAGTAAATATGTCTCTCGGTTTTCCTTGTGCCGCCGAAAATAAGTTTTATTTTTATATCAGCATGTCTTTGTTTGGTCATTACTGGGAAGAAAAACGAACAATGAAGCTAAAACTGACATATATTTTGGTCATTTCGTTTCGTTGTATAATTAGTTATTCATCACTTCGATAGGCATTTTGGTCTGATTGCCAATGTTATTATATATGTTACCAAACGTCCTTGAATTTTCTATCTCTTATTAAGTAATATGAATTAGACTTTTAAAAAGGCACTTAAAAGAGATTAAAGATAAGGAAGCCACAGATTATATAGATTTGTTTTGGTGACGTCACATATACTCCCTTTCCCTTCCCTGACCCCACCCCCCGAGGGCACGAGGAGCCACGTAGTTGACAGTGGCTCTCGAGGGAATGGAGGAGGGTGAGGAGAGGAGGGAGAGGAGAGAGATGGAAGGACGCAGAGGAGAGAGAAAAAAGGGAGGAGAGAGAAGGAAAAGGGAGGAAGAAGGAGGGAGAGGAGAGAAAAGAAAGAAGGGAGAAGAGAGTTGGGAAGGAGGAGAGGAGAGCGAAGGAAGAAGAAGGGAGAGGAGAGAGAAGGAAGAAGGGAGGGGGTAAGGAAGGCAGAGGAGAGAGAAAAAAGGGAGGAAGAAGGAGGGAGAGGAGAGAAAAGAAAGACGGGAGAAGAGAGATGGGAAGGAGGAGAGGAGAGCGAAGGAAGAAGAGAGAGAGGGAAGAAGGGAGAGGAGAGAGAAGGAAGAAGGGAGGGGGTAAGGGAGGCAGAGGAGAGAGAAAAAAGGGAGGAGAGAGAAGGAAAAGGGAGGAAGAAGGAGGGAGAGGAGAGAAAAGAAAGAAGGGAGAAGAGAGTTGGGAAGGAGGAGAGGAGAGCGAAGGAAGAAGAAGGGAGAGGAGAGAGAAGGAAGAAGGGAGGGGGTAAGGAAGGCAGAGGAGAGAGAAAAAAGGGAGGAAGAAGGAGGGAGAGGAGAGAAAAGAAAGACGGGAGAAGAGAGATGGGAAGGAGGAGAGGAGAGCGAAGGAAGAAGAGAGAGAGGGAAGAAGGGAGAGGAGAGAGAAGGAAGAAGGGAGGGGGTAAGGGAGGCAGAGGAGAGAGAAAAAAGGGAGGTGAGAGAAGGAAGAAGGAGGGAGAGGAGAGAAAAGAAAGAAGGGAGAAGAGAGATGGGAAGGATGAGAGGAGAGCGAAGGAAGAAGAGAGAGAGGGAAGAAGGGAGAGGAGAGAGAAGGAAGAAGGGAGGGGGTAAGGGAGGCCGAAAGCACTTGTCTAAATGATAACGGTTTTCACAAAACTGTGTTCTTGCCTGTAGGCTCTGGGTCCCGTTCCTTATCGTTTCCATTTTATTCTTCCTTTTTTCTTCTTTTGAGTGTGCGTACATAATAGCCCACATTACCGCTGGCAAAAATCTGTTTCACGACACTGTAAAGTATCGCTAGTCTTCGCTCGATATACTTGCCCATGCTGTCGTAACAGTCACGCTGCCTCTGTTATTAGGCTGTGCCAAAAGTCGGACTCCACCTCCATTTCTAGGAATCATAATCGAGTTGTGAACCGTATCAAAGAGTTAATACAAGTTGTTAGTTATTATTTTCTTGAAATTACAAATTTAACGACGGATAACTATCGAAATCAATTGAAAATGTGCCGGCACTAACCGCCTCCCATCATACCTTTTCATTCGTCTATCGACACCGGTTTCGAGTTTCACACTCCTTTTAATGTTTTGAAAATGTTATTTTTTATTAATTAATATTAATTAGATATAAAATTTTATATGAACTTTCGCCTCTACATTCAATTATGCATACACAATAAGTAAAATTATTAATTAATTTTAATAGTATTCTTGGCATCATACAAACACATTATGTAAGCAAAATATAAATGTGCTTGACATGCTTCCCTGAATCTCATTCGTCATGGAACACTTTTGGAAGCCTTAATATGCCGAAGGCTAAACCATGATATAATGAAAACAATGACTATTGTTGCCTGGACATGACAAATCGAAATGTTGATTAAAAGCATAGGCATACGGAAGATAAACCTCGCTCTTCTAACCCATGGCCATAATATGAAAGCAATATAATATTAAAGCTTATGCTCTTTATTATTATCTGTGATGGCAGTGTAAATTTCCAATATTAGCATTTTGTTGCTAGAGCATGATGGTCTAGTGAAGATGGTCATGTTTTCCCATATTACCTATGAGGGATACTTCTTAGGATCACATCATATAGATGTAGAATATTTTATATTATATCACATTGCATATTCTCATAACAAATACAAAATGAAGAGAAAGCATGTATATGTAAATCACACACACACACACACACACACACACACACACACACACACACACACACACACACACACACACACACACACACACACACACATATATGCACGTACGCACAAATACATCTACATCATAATCGTTACTGATTAATACATCATAGAGTGCACCATCAAACTTCCCATTTTCTTCCAGTTTGTTGATATATGACTCCGTCCCCATAAACAGTAGATATATTTTTAAGACATGCTCGTGAAGTTATATGATTATGATGTAGATACTAGCATCATTATTGGCCTGGCAGCAGGGGTCATGAAATCTCTCGACAAGAATATTTGGAGATGCCGGTACCTGTGCAGAAGGACCAAACTACGTGTTTTCAAGGTCCTGATACTGCCAGTTTTACTATATGGTAGTGAAACATGGACGCTATCTTGTGTTTTGGAATCTCGTCTTGATGTCTTTTGTAACAGATCCTTGCGCCGGATCATAGGGTGCATTTGGCGAGACCATGTGTCCAACCAACGGCTGCACCGTGAGACCGGTACAGGACCTGTTACTTGCACAATCCGCGATCGCCAACGCAGGCTATACGGCCACTTGGCTCGATTCCCGCGGGATGACCCTGCCCACCAGGTCGTCTCTGTCCGAGACAACCCTGGGTGGAGGAGGCCTGTGGGACGACCGAGAAGTTGTGGCTTGGGCAGATTGATCAAACCTGTCGTGAGGAGCTAGAGATGGGCCGGGCCCCTTCCTGCCGGCTCGCCATGAGGGACCCTCGTAGGTGGAAGCAAAGGGTGGATGCGGATATGCGCCTCTGCCGGGGTTAGCTTCCAAATGATGATGATGATGACCCTCTTCTCTATTTACCTTCACCAGGAATGAAAATTGCTTATGTTTACCTGTGACTTGTTATTCCCCACCCCTATTGCTTTTGGTAGCTATTAATGCTATTATAATTGTCAATACTGACACTAATAATAGTCATTATATTGTTTATTATTTTTGTTTATTTAAGGTTAAAACAATTAAAAGTGCTAGACATCAAAAGTCACATAGCACTATGGTAAAGTATTGTGGCGAAAAAGGGTAGAATGAGTTAATTTGGATAAGTGGACTGAAGGGGGTGAAGAAGAGAAAGAAGAGGAAAGGAGGAGAAGAAAAGACCTTGCAAAATTAGTTGAAGCGAGGGCTGAAGTCCAAGGCAGGAGTGATCCCCTGCATTGGGCCTCTGCCGCTGTCTGCTAAGCGCCCTCGACAACAGCGAACAAGGGATGGGGGGGGGGGGGGTAACCAATTACTGTTACTGTTAGTATTACTATTATTATGGTTATTGTTATATTTACTACTATTATACTGTTGCTAGTAGTATTACTAGTAGTATTACTACTACTACTATTATTATACTATTGCTAGGAATAGTTATAGTACTATTATTATCATTATTATTGTTATGTATTTATGTCTGGTTAAACAATGTTGCAGTTGTTATTATAACTACAACTGTTCATTTAATTATTATTATTATCATTATTATTATTATTACTATTATTATTGTTATTATTGTTAATCTAATATTTTAATATTGTTCTTCTTGTTGTTCTTAATAGTAATAGTAATAATTATTATTAATACTGTTTTTATTATTATTATTGAGGTTGGTTTAACAATTATTGTTACTGCTATTTATGTTGTCATTAATATTATTTTATTATAATTGTTGTTGTTTTTTATATTATATTTTGGTCTCATTATTATATCATTATCTATTTCTATTCTATTAGTACACTTATCATCATCGTTGTCATTATTTTCATCATCAGTATTAATATCATTGTTTTCAGTTTAGTCATAATTTCTTGTGTAAATGTACTTTCAGTCATTACTATATTATTATTAAACTCAATAAGGATCACTGACATTGCCATTGAGCAGTAAGAATGGTAGTGATGAAACTGTAATCATTATGTTATTAATTTTAATGATAATTACATCAACAGATAACAATAGTAATAGAATAAGAATGATCATTGTTAACTTTTATCTCATCATCACCTTAGTCATCATTGTTTTTGAGTTGCATGTTTCCACAGTATCTCATTACATAACTATTATCTTTTATCACATGTCATTTGTAGATACTACAATCATTATAGTAGTTTGTCTTCTTAAAGGTGCTATGAATTTGAATACTGAACAGACTCTTTCCTCTCACCCCATTTCAGCACAATGGCCAGGCCACCGCGGGGGAGCGACCTCCTGTCAGTGTTGCGTGGGTTGTCCCGTGTTGGCTCAGCAGTGGTCGATGTGAGGTCACAAGAGGTCACCAAGGCATGGGCTACCTCCTCCTTACGACCTCTGATCGTGCAGGGATCGGCCAACCTCCAGGAAGCTATCTCCAAGGCCGTTCAGCAGCCACAAGTTGTTCAAGTAATTATTGTGCAGGAATTTCAGGAGTTGAGAAAGGGTGGGAATTGAGCTAGAGCAAAATGAGGAGGGAGAGGAGGAAGAGAAGGAGAGGGGAGAGAAGGGAGGGAAGGGAGAAAAGAAGAAGGGAAGAAGGGAGGGGTGGGAGAGTAGGGAGAGGGGAGAGAGGGATGGGAGTTGGAAGAGGATGAGGAGGAGGGAGGGGTGGAAGTGTAGATAGATGAGGAGGTGGAGGAGGAGGAGGGAGGGGTAAGAGTGGATGTAGAAGAGAGGGAGAGGAAGGGAGGTAAGGAAGAGACAGAAGGGAGTAAAAGTGGTAATTTAATCATCACATCAGTAAAAGGTGTAGGAGAAAAAAAGTAGAAAAAGTTAAGGAGAAGAAAACATCTAATGATGATATGGGCAAAATGGGCAAAATTAATAGGATGGTTATGTTGACACTGTTCCATAATTTACAAAGAGGAGGAAATTTTGAAACTACTACTGTAATTACACACAACATGTCTGTTTCCATGCAATTACTCCATTAGCTCAGCATGCAGTCTTTTATAACTTGTGCAGTCTTGGCAAACCACTTCCTGAAGTTGTTGCCAAAAGTTATGATGCTGTCATAGCTAAACCTCCCAGATACTTTTGTCCCTAGACTCACTCAGAGACTCGCAGTGATTTTAAGTTGTTCCCTGTGTTTGTGACTGGAAAATGTGCAGTTTAGAAATCAGATATTTTACATAGATATTTTGCTGGTGTTAAATGTACTTGATATTTTTGTGGAATCTCTAATTTTAATATTTGATCTTATTATTGAAATTTCGCAAAAGAGACAATGGGTAATAGTCTTGTGACTGATTGGGTTGAGGGAGAATTAGAAGATGGGTTGGTAAGTAAAATCTGTTATTTATTTATTTTTTAAATTTAGAATGTTTGTTTGCTTCTTTTGGGTTAAAGTGTATTAAGAGGGGTAAGGCCTTACCTAAAATAGAAAATTGATACCTCTCATTCTTGTCTAGTGCTGAGGCTTGCAATTTGTGGTACGTATATAAATAGAATTTTCATGGATTTTTGTTCCAAATCTTAGATTAAGAGTATATATAAACAAAGAATATAAATACCACATCCTTGTTTTAACTTCTTTTTCTCTCCATCTGTTTTAAGTCCAGAGTATTTCTTGTTTGAATGTCTCCTTAGTTGGATAATTGGTTTAATGTCCATCAGAACAAATAATTGTAAGAATATGATGATAACTGCTTTTTAATGAGGTGTTAGTTTTTGTATGCATTACATTTTTTTTAATTGACTTGCATTTACATTAATTTCCTTCTCTCTTTCTTTTTACCCTTTTTTTCTTTAGCTACAGAAGTCCATTGTATAAATTCATATATATTATTTTTCCACTATTTTCAGACTGAAGCATCAAAGGGTGTGTCAGAGGCACTTGCCCGCATCTCAATGGTGGGAGAAGGCCTCAGAGCATACAGGAGTGGTGCAGTTCCAGCTGCAGCAGGTAGAATAGGCACATGATCTTGAATTAATTTATTAAACAGTGCTAGTATTGTGTTCATGGTGTTCACTGTATATACATAGGCAGAACTTTAATCTCATTTCTTATAATATTCAGTAATAAACAACAAGATCTAAATCTTGAATGGTGAATGGAGTCTTTAACAAGAAATGTATAAGCAGTGTCAGTGACTATTTTAAAATTTACTGTTATTTACAGACCTATCAAGTCAAGTAGAAACTGCAATTGACCCGATGTATGATCCAGAGGTGCAGGAGCTGAACATTGAGGAGATCATGATGCAGGAAGCTTGGATGGGCCACGAGGAGCACAAAATTCCAGAACACACAGCTGTAGACAAGCAGATGAAAGAGGCCATTGTGGGTGCAAGGAACATCAGAGATTCAGTAATGGAAAATGCAAAAGAGGCCAGAAGTAGCATTCAGAGAAGGATGGAAGAATTTGAGCCCCTACTCGATGTGTCTAAAGTGGAGGAGAAGGAGATTACAGATGACCAACTCCAAGCTCTGCAGGAAAAGCTGGATGAGCTGAAAGGGGCTTCCTTTGGACAAAATATGAAAATGTTGAGTGATATACAGGAGCATTCCAGACCCATGGAAGAAGTATTACAGGAAGTCATAAAAGATCAAACAGGTCTTCAAGACATGGTGCTACAGGAAGTTGCAACTGAACAAACAGCTGTCAAGGAAGAACTAAGACAGGAAGTTATACCTGAACAGACAGCTGTCAAGGAAGAAATAAAGCAGGAAGTTATACCAGAACAGACAGCCGTCAAGGAAGAACTAAGACAGGAAGTTGCAACTAAACAAACAGCTGTCAAGGATGAACTAATACAGGAAGTTCTACCAGAACAGACAGCAGTCAAGGAAGAACTAATACAAGAACTTAAATCTGAACAGATAGCTGTCAAGGAAGAACTAATACAGGAAGTTATGCCAGAACAGACAGCTGTCAAGGAAGAACTAATACAGGAAGTTATGCCAGAACAGACAGCTGTCAAGGAAGAACTAATACAGGAAGTTATGCCAGAACAGTCAGCTGTCAAAGAAGAACTAATACTGGAACTTAAATCTGAACAGACAGCTATCAAGGAAGAAATAAGGCAGGAAGCTATACCTGATGAGGCAGTTTTCAAGGGAGAAGTGGTACAGGAAGTTGTCATTGAGCATACAAGCTTCAAAGAAGAAGTATTGGCAAAGCCAAGTACTTTTGAAAGTGTGTCAGTAAAGAAAGAAGTAGAGAAGGAACTGGACAGCACTTTAGCCCAGGTAGCCAAGACCATTAATCTTGAAGAAACTAATACTTCTACTATTCAGGATTTCGATGTTGAGCTTCAGGCAAAGCCAGCCATTTGCAAAGATGAAGCAGAAAAAGTTGTAATCAAAGCATCTCCAGAATCCAGTGGCACAAACGTAGACACATCTTCAACAGTGGAAGATTTCATAGTACCTAGTACTGTTGGGTCTGGACCTGCAGCTGCAGCTAGTATTTCAGGAGCAGCTGTTGCTTCAGTTAGTATGGCTGCTGCATCAACAGCAGCAGCAGCTGCAACAGTAGCTGCATCAGTAGCTGCATCTGCATCTGCAGTTGCCACTCAGTCTGTGGCTTTAGAAGAGAAACCCAAGCCAGCAGCACCAAAGCCAAAGCTTCTGGGAAGAAAACCTTTAGCTAAAGACAAACCCAAATCAACTGTAAGTATAGGCAGATTTGAACAAAGTTTGTTCATATTTTTTTATTCAGACTATATTTTCTCATATTTGACATTTATTTAAACCATAGGTGTGCTTTCTGTTGTTTCATTATCATAAATATTAAACATTAATTGCTGCTTTTCATGTTAAGGTAAACACTACATGTTTATGAGAACTAGTTTGAAAGCTTATTCATCAACACCATAATATTCCTCCCCAGCTGGCATCCAATGCTCAGGCACGCAAGGTTCCTCACTCCCGCATTGGACGACTAATGAGCTTTGGCGGCCTTGCTGCAGGCCTAGGGGCAGGAACTTTAGCAGAATTAACCCGCAGGTCCTTGGGCATGAATGAGGGGAAAGGCAGTGGGTCCCTTCTTGATGCTTCACCATTTTTGACTGAAGCCAATGCAAAGAGAATTGTCGATACTCTCTGCAGAGTTAGAGGTATGTTGATGAGTTATATATAAGATAAATGATTATTAACCTAGTTTATTTTTGAAAGTAAAAAGTGAAATACATTATATGCCAATATGGATGCCACTGGAATTCAAACTTCATCATGCTTTGGATGGCTGCTGCATCAACAGCAGCAGCAGCTGCAACAGTAGCCTCGTGAGAAGGACGAGTTGCCTCAAAAGGAGAAAAGACTAATATTCATATGACTTGTTTGTGAATATAGCTACTGTTAATACTGTTATACTGGTATTTTGTATCTGATAATTAACCACACCTTTTGCAGGAGCTGCCCTGAAACTTGGTCAGATGCTTAGTATCCAAGACAATGCCCTCATCAACCCTCAGCTCCAGAAGATATTTGAGCGAGTGCGACAGTCTGCAGACTTCATGCCTGCCTGGCAGTTAGAGGCAAGTTGATTGGAATTGTAGATGGTGTAATAATGATTGTTGAGTGCAGATTTGTATGTGAACTAAATTAAAAATAGGTATAATTTTCTTTCCTCTGGAGAGCATAGTTTTGTTAGTTCTTCATCACTTTCTAGTGGGCTGATTGTGTAAATAAACACAAAGTGTATGGTCAGTGTATGTGTTAGTATTATCATGCTGAAATCTGAATTTACAGTTTTAACATTTCTGTAATTTCTTTTGGTGTGTTACTAAAGGAAATTTTCTTCCCCAGAATGCCCTTGTGGACCAGTTTGGGCCAGACTGGCGATCATTAGTAACAACATTTGATGAACGTCCTTTTGCTGCAGCATCCATTGGCCAGGTACATCTGGCAACTCTTCCAGATGGTCGATCTGTTGCCATGAAAATTCAGTACCCAGGAGTAGCAGAAGGCATAGACAGTGATATCAACAACCTCATAGGAACACTAAAGATTGCAAACATTCTCCCAGAAGGTGACAACCATGGATGGTTCTTAAAAATCCAACAAATGCACAATTAAGAAATTTAGGCATCCCTTGGTATATGCAAATTAATTTTCAGAAAACAATTTTTTTGTGATTTTCAAGGTATCTTAACAAATGACTCTGAACACCATACAGTAAAAGATGTATATGTATACGAATCAGGTTAATTATTTCATGTCATTAGGATGTGGATATATTATTTATCTAGTAATTGTTTATTTTTACAGTGGTATTGACTTTTTATTTCTTCTTCAGGTCTATATGTTGATTCTGTCATTGAGGTGGCTAAAAAGGAATTGAATTGGGAATGTGACTACATACGAGAAGCTGAGTGTACTACAAGATTTAGGGAGCTTGTTAAACCCTATCCAGAGTATTATGTTCCTGAAGTCATTAGTCAACTGTGTACAAAACAAGTAGGTTCAGGGTTCTTCATACATTTCATATTCATATTGCTAGTATGACTAGTAAAAGTAATAGATCTAGGTGAAAGGTTATGTGCTGAACCACACCTTGATAGTTCTTCCATTATTTTTGAAAATTGAACAATTTCTTAGTAAATGCTTTGTGGGCCACTACTACTGCAGCATATCCACTTTTACCAAATCATATTACAGTAATAAACATTTTTAAACATAAAAATTAACAAATTAGTTAATTTTGAGTTGTAGTATTGGCAAGTAAATTATTTACTATTTTTTCCTTTCATCCCCAGAGCAGTTTTTATTTTCACAAGCTCTTGTAAAAATCATACTAATCGGGAATTAATTTTTTTTCCTTGCAGGTATTTAGCTCAGAGTTAATTGATGGCGTACCAGTAGATAAGTGTATTGAAATGGACCAGGAAACTAGAAATTATATTTGCGAAAAGATTCTACGTCTCTGCCTCTTGGAATTATTCAAATTTGGCTTCATGCAAACGGATCCCAATTGGTCAAACTTCTTCTATAATGCAGAGACTGAACAGGTATACATTATTACTTAAACTTTATGATTTTGTTAAAACTTTGTTTATCTTCATGATGAGCTCTTTGTTCATTACTTCATTCAATACTCATTATTTTGGACTGATTGTTACATAACAAATATTGTTATATGACTTTAATAAACTTTTAAACATTCCATTTTGTTGACACTTTCTTGCATTACAATTAATACATAATGAATTCTATTATGATTTAATATCTTTAATTACCAGCTTGCTCTGTTGGACTTTGGGGCATGTAGATCCTATGAGAAATCATTTGTTGACAAGTACATCCAGATCATCCATGGTGCGGCAACATGTAACAGAGAAAAAATATATGAGTATTCCAAACAGCTTGGATTCTTGACAGGCCATGAAGCGAAGGCAAGTAAAAATGTATTTCCTTGATGTTTTAAATGTTCATCAAAATTCTGTAGCATTTTAGAGTACTTCAGGTAGGCATTTTTGACTCCCCTTTCATGAAATTGACTTGTTTTGTGTACCAATTACATAATCTTTAAAGTCTGCATATTCTCCCGCAGGTCATGATAGATGCACACATAGATGCTGTGATGATCTTAGGTGAAGCTTTCCAGGATGATAAGTTATTCCACTTTGGAGCTCAAGACACCACCTACAGAATCCAACACCTTGTCCCAGTCATGCTCTCCCACCGCATGTGCGCTCCCCCCGAGGAATCCTACTCCTTACACCGCAAGATGTCTGGGGTATTTTTATTGTGTGCCAGATTGAATGGCCAGGTAAACTGTAGGCCACTGTTTGACGAGGCATTTGACGGTTATAAGTATGGAGGAACTTGGGAGGATTTTCATGCAGGGAGATTGTAATAACCTAACTTTGCTAGTTGACTTTATTTTTTTTTTTTTTTTTTTTAAGTCTCCAACTTTACTATACTATGGGATTATTTAAAATGAAAAGAGCAAAATGGAAGCTTTATATGCATTTGTTTGTTTCATGAGGATATGTAAAGCATCTGTACATTTTATTATTATTATTATTATTATTATTATTATTATTATTATTATTATTATTATTATTATTATTATTATTATTATTATTATTATTATTATTATTATTATTATTATTATTATTCACCTGAATGTCGCACCTTAAAATTCAATGTATACGTTGATATAGTAATAGTGTTTGCTGATAACGAAGAAAGTGAAAGAAATATATGACTGTCCATTGTAGTACCATTTGTTTCATATAGCCCCATGGTATGGTATATAGATATATATTTTGCTAATACCTGTGATTTTCTTTTTTAAATAACAATATTAAGAAACTGGAGGTATATTTTGTCAGGTAATAATTGTAAATAATTCACTAGTCTATTTTACTTATGACTTACCAAGGCCAATTACTGTTACCAAGATACCGACAAAACATCTTGTAGGTTTCCTATTGGTGCTGGACCTGGATTTTTTTTTTTTTTCCCCCACACTCTCCATTTTATGTTGCAAAGGTACTGTGCCCAGCTGACAATCATGCTGACTTGAGGTCAAAGCCTCCAATGGCAGTTGATAGCAGCCCTGACTATTCCTTGCACATAGGATGATTAAGAGCACAACAATACACCATCTGTATGTAACAGAAGTCACAAGAACTATGAACCCAAAATATTAACAATTATCATCATCATCATCATCATTATCATTATTTTACCTTTGAGAAAGCCTTTGTACAGTTATGCTGTGTGACTTTGAGGTTGTGTACAATTGTTTATTTAATTTGTTTCATGACTTATGTGTAAAAGTATCCTAATGTTCATGTACCGTACCTTGATTGAGAAGGTTTTTATATGGTTTTCATATGTAATTATGAAAATGTATAATAAAACAAAACATTGTAAAGGAATTTTATGTAAATTACATATGTACATAGAGAACTTTTGTAATAAACAGACTATATGAACTGAATTTTATTCATTATACAAAAACAGATATATATAAATAAATCATATGAAGCGAGTAGCTATTGCTAGAATTTTTGTATAATCAGCACCCTTGGGTCGAGACATATCTGTGAGTTTTTTGCGGAGCATTGTTGGAATCGGAACATGTATTCTGTTTCCAAGTGGCATGCCATTGTCTTCAATTAAGACCAGGTTATTTGTGTCAAACTTGGGCATCAAAGGCTTCTGATCCTGGTGACAGCCAACAAGAATGCCTCGTTTTTTCTGTCCCTTGATGGCAACCAGTACTTTGTCTCCTGCAAAGGAAAACAGAACCAATTAGGGATGCATGCCCAGCAAATTTATATCAAACACAAGTACTTGCAGCTCATCTGATACACTTTCAAATACAGAAGTATCGACAAAACAAAATCTGGAGTCAGCAGTGTCTTGAGTTTATATATGTATATATTTACATATCAAAACATATGTATGAATACTGATATTGTACTGGCCAGTTTAACCCTCCAAATAATGAGCTTTTAGTTCACGAGACCTGATATTCATAATTACTTGATCATATTAACTGTGAAGGAGCCATCCTCGGGAGGAAGGTAACACATGCTATCTTACATATTCCAACAATAGGTTGAGCTTTCTTTAGTTTAAACAAAGTTTGAAACAAAATTACCTACTTAAGAACCTAGCAGGTGACCATACTTCCCTTAATGGTAAACAAGGTGGTAGATTATGACACTGGATTCATTTTCTATTATATGATGAAAAATAAAGGGGAAAATCCCAATTCAGCAAGTGTTTCTTTGATTACTTAAAAAAAAAAAAAAAAAGGACTGAACAGATATGCTTTATGTGGATAGAAAATTACTATCTTCGGTACTAATTCCAACCTTTTAACAAAATTAAGTCAGTAAAATATGAAACAGTACACTTTTTTACATTTGTGTATAGCTGTATATAGCTTTAAATTGCTTTACAAATACCTTTAATTTTTATCTTGGGGGGGGGGGGGGGTCTATTTAACCCAATGCCGCCGGGGAAAATAACAAAAAAATGGGTAAAATGCTATGCCGATTTTCTAACTTTTTGGTGAAATGTCTGCCCATAGATGGCTCTGCTAGTACATAAAGGAGTCAATTAGTAGACCTTGTGACCGTACCTGATTTGAATTGGCGGTAAAAACGTATTTTTTACTAGTGCTATGATTATCGATGGTGTTATTTTTATTATAAACATTATAATTATTATAATGTTTTTTAACATTAGTAACAGCAAAATAAGATAACGTAAAATATTTTGTAAATCGAAGAAAAGGGTGAACGGGCGAGACAGGCAGTACTCGAAACTGGCTCATTGGTGACTTAGTACAAGTGTAGCCATCTATGTGTTAAAACAATCAAACAAGTACTCACAGTGGGCATAGCACATGTCTACATATTGTACCCGTCAGCAAGGGGTTAAGTATAACTAGGAAATTTATTTTGACTTATAATTAATAATTTAACTGCATATCTTATCTGAAATGTTAGATTGTAATAAACTATTAAACTTGAAACTAACATAGTAATATTTAAATGCATATTCCTACCTGAACAGCCACATACCTGTATGTCCAATTCCTGTTTTGTTATATACATGAATACACCTGGGGGGTCGACCTTCCAACATGGCAGCCTTTCCTAGCTTACTGTTGTCAACAACACGTAATCTTGTCATCTTCTGAATGTGTTCTAATGGTGCTGAGGTGTGGAGACCAGCTGCCTGGGAGCACTGCCCCAGAAATTTTCTCAAAGGCACATTCATCCTCAATCTGGAAAGTGAGGTTTTCAAGGTATTATATGTAGGAAAGAAAAAATGGAAAAAAAAGTGTAAGTTTTTGCAAATCAGTGACTTCTCAAAAGTTTCATATCATCTAGCCCTTGTTCATTATTGTGTTAAAGGAAAATTCAGAGCCTTGTGAGTACAGATAAAATCCTAAATTAAAGA
>NC_061855.1:30378775-30383775 GCF_019202785.1 Penaeus chinensis | reverse complement strand
TAAAGACACATTATAAATTAGTTACACTTATCTGTTTTCTCATGAAACTTCTCCTTGCCTGAGAAAGCACTGAAATATTTCACTGAAATATTTACTGTGAAATACATTACGTATGTAATGATTATGATTGCAATAATGAGAAATTGCTCATCAATGTAATTCACTGGATGACACTTCTCTGATACGAAACCTTTGCAATCATGTCACCATTTGAGATTTAACCCCAAGCTAACAGGCATGGCAAGTACATGCTATGCCCACTTTGAGTTTACTTTATTCATTGTTTTTACACATAGATATCTCCACTTGTATTAAGTCACCAATGAGCCAATTATGAGTACTACTTGTCTCACATGTTTAACCATTTCCTTAATTTTTGAAAATATTTTAATGTCTATAATAAAAACACCATCGATATTGATAACACTAGTAAAAAAAACTTTTTTCTGCAAATTCAATGAAAGATGAAATCAGGTAGGGTCACAAAGTCTACTAATTGACTCCTTTGTGGCTAAACATAAGCTGAGCCCTCTATATGCAGAGACATTTCACAAAAGATTAAAGCATTTTCCTGGAGATGTTGGGCAAAGGATCAGTAGAGACAAAAGGCAGACTAAGCTTTCAGGTTTGATTCTCCTTCATACCACGCCTTACACATTGCCTGCTGTTGCTGAGTTTTTCCTTCTTGTCATTCACTCTTTGCCATAAATATATAATTTCAGCATATGTTGCAGGATGGGATGCGAGGCAAAATTTTTCCTTTGCGAATACACAGTTTGAGACAAAACAAAAATCACCAAAGAATTATATTGTGTGTATACATACTAACATACTATATAATATATCTTGAAACAATAACCTCATATTGATAACAAACACATTGCTAATCCAAGAGTATTGCAAATCTTCTAACTAAATAATCAGGTAAATCTTACCAGAACACCCTAAATGTCTGATCATGCCATATGTGCCTTTCTGTACATTGCAAAAGCCTACATCCTCCATTATTTTTTGGGGCAATATGTAGTTTGTGGACCTCTCTGACAATTCTTTATGGTGAAACAAGGCCAAGGTCTCTCTTGCCAGAGTACCGGTCGGCATGGCAGCTACAGCATGGATTTGACGTTAAACCAATATTAAATTTGGTTGCAGGGTTTCCATCCAATATCAGAGCAAAATGTAATTGGATTTAGAAAGAACGTAGCCAATGGAACGAGAGAAAAAAAAAAAAAAATTTAGTTTCACACAGCCATCCAATCTTGCAATCATTATTCCATTTTTCAATTATCAATGCCGTAATATGTGTGCATCTTGTTATTTCTTATCCCATATTATATAAATGAAATTATTGGTCATGTTTACAAAGTGACTGCATCCCTCTGAGATTCAGTCCCTATTACTCCAGCCATTCCTGGGAAGTCCACAAGCAGGGCCATATAAGCCAAAAACCTTACTAACCCGGAAGCTTTCTTCTCCAGACCCCCATGCAATCACCGTATTTCCCTTTTGGGGCTCTGTCCCCCGACCCCCACCTAATCGCCATGGACTCCAACGCAGATTTCTTGCGACCTATTTTCTTAATTTATGACATAACTTTTATGCCTGTGCAGATTGTTTTGTGTATTAGTGTGTAGTTTTTCTCCTTCAGTATTATTGTACCATTACAATTTCCTGTAAATGTAATACCAAGACAAAATACTTTCAAAGGCCACAGAAGAAAAGTGTCTTATTTTCAGTCAGTCTGTCCATTACACACAAATTCTACCTTATACTACATGGATGTGGAAAACTGAAACTATATAAAAAAGCCACTTTGCTTTTTACACGTTTGCCAATAATAACTATAGTATATTAAATAGGATTAATATAACTAAAAAATATTCTTATGAAAATATGGTATGTATACAATTTCTTGAGCTTGTTCTTCACAATTTGTGGAATTTGTTACTGAAAGCAATGCACCTCCAGAGAAAAAATCCCAAAACCAGGGTCTCGTGCGAACCCAAAACCAGAACCTAACCTTAACTGCCTTCTACTTATTCCCTAGACAGGGGGAACACACCCCCTGAGCCCCCCTTATTTGCCAACTTTGCCAAACGTGACACTGAGAACTCTGGCTGTGAGGGTACTGTGGGCTTGGTCTCTGAGGGTGACGGCAGTGGCTCCTCTCGCCATTTCCCGGTTACTATGGGGCCTAAGGGGCTCCTTGTGCTCTGGGAGGTGACAGGGCCCATTTCCCTCTACCTGTGCCTCGCTCTCGCTAACATTCTCCCAATTTGTAAGTCTCTACATCATAATCTCTTGTATCAATCAACTTCCCAACCAAAATCACTATATTTTATATAACAACAAAGATTATCAAACAAGGTTCAGAAAACCAGTCCACGTGAACTGTTTAAAAGGTACTTTCTTGCAAAAAAGGCAATAAAATCAACTGATTCACGATAACTTACATTACTTGAGAGATTGAAACATTCCCCAAAACCAAGAGAATTACAAAAAGTAAAACTAAACGATCCTCACCCAAGTCGTGTTGTTTTCGTCGCCTTCCGGTGGGCGCTTGTGCACGGGGACGGCCGCGCGGACGGCGGGTTAGATAATGTGTACACACATGTGTGTATTTATATACATATACATATACATATATATATATACATATATATTTATACATATATATATATGTGTGTGTGTGTGTGTGTGTGTGTGTGTGTATGTGTGTGTGTGTGTGTGTGTGTGTGTGTGTGTGTGTGTGCGTATGTGTGTGTGTTTGTGTGTGTGTGGGGGGGGGGGGGGTGCACATACATATATGTATGTATGTATGTGTGTGTGCACATACACATATGTATGTGTGTGTGCACATACACATTTATATGTGTGTGTGTGTGGGGGGGGGGGGGCATACACATGTATATGTATAAATATGTGTGTGTGTGTGTTTGTGTATGTGTGTGTGTGTGTGTGTGTGTGTGTGTGTGTGTGTGTGTGTGTGTGTGTGTGCGTGTGTGTGTGTGTGTGTGTGTGTGTACACATACACATATGTGCGTGTGTGTGGGGGGGGGCATGCACATGTATATGTATGAATATTTGTGTGTGTGAACATACACATATGTGTGTGTGTTTGTGTATGTATGTATATGTGTGTGTGTAAGTGTAAGTGTGCATATGCGTGTCCATGTGTGTGTGTATTCATATATGCATAAATATGTATATGTATGCAAGTATGTATGTATGTATAGATCATCATGGGGGCTAACGCCGACGGGGGCGCATGGCCGCACCCACCTTTCGCTTCCAGCCACAGGGCTCCCTCATGGCGAGCATCCAGGGAGGTCCTCGGCCCATCTCTAGGTCCTCGCGACAGGTCTGGTCAAGTTGCCTAATCCATGACCTCCTAGGTCGTCCCACGGACCTCCTACACCCAGGATTGTCTTGTAAAGAGTCAACCTAATGGACAGGTGCCCATGTAGCCTGAATTGGCGATCCCGGATTATGCAAGTAACAGGTCCCATGCCGGTCCTACGGTGTAGGCGTCGGTTGGACACATGGTCTTGCCAATTGTACCCCTTGATCCAGAGTAGGGACTTCAAGATGAGACTCCAAGGCACTAGATAGCGTCCAGGTTTCGCTTCCATGGAGCAAAACTGGCAGTATCAAGGCCTTGATGACACGTAGCTTGGTCCTTCTGCATAGGTACCGAATGCTCTTGTTGACCGAGTCCATGGCTCTGCTGCCAGACCAATCCGTCTACTGACTTCCTGGCCTGACAACCCAGAGACATGGATTACGCTGCCAAGCTATGTAGAACTCTGAGACTTCAACGTCCTCACCGTGAGCATGTATCGACTGAACAGGTCCCCTTAGCAAGCCCCCAAAATCCTGGATATTGGTCTTGGTCCAGGAGACTTCTAGGCCCAAGCGCTTCGCCTCATTGCTGAATACATCAAGAGCTGCCACCAGTGATTCCAGAGACTCAGATAGGATAGCAACATAGTCGGCAAAGTCGAGATCGGTGACCTTGATATTGCTGAGTGTTGTTCCACAGTGAATTTGGATAGTAGTTCTGCCCATCATGCAGTCCATGCAAGTGTTGAAAACTTTTGGTGCAAGAACACAGCCTTGCCTCACTCTTGAGTAAACAGGAAAGAAGCTCGACAGGCCCCTACCACAATTTACAGCACTTTCAGTACCAGTATACAGGTTTGCTATTAAACTAATAATATGTCGGAATTCCCCTAAGTCTCAGTATGTCCCATAGCGACTCGCTAGGCACCTATTGTGAACTTGCCAGGAGTGAATCCAGACTTCTTTGGTCTCTGGTGCCTTAAGTGATCGAGGATCCGTTTCAGAAAAAATGTGGGCGAAAACCTTGCCTGGTATACTGAGCAGTGTGATGCCACTGTAGTTGTTACAGTCCCACCGATCCCCTTTCCCCTTCCAGAGAGGGATGACCACGCCACTCAACAGGTCAGGGGGGAAGGAACCAGATGTATGTATGTGTGATGATTTTTTCGTTCATTATGCTAAAGAAATTGAGGTTCATTATTTTGTTCATTATGCAAAAGATCACCAACTTCATTCACCACACTAAAGAAATGTGTTCAAATAAGCTGTTATTCAACGATCATGTAAATCTAAAATGATAAAAATAAATTCTACAATATTGTATAAATAAAAAATCAAAGAAATACAAATGAAAGTTCCCACAATACCGAAGGAATAAAAAGAAATATAAGTGATGCAGCATCGATAGATAGATAGATATATAGACAGGTAGATAAATAGATATTTAAATGCGAATCAGTAAAAGAAAAACAAACTACAAATAAAAATAAATATTAGATCCTGCATTCCAGAATTAACAAGAGACCCAACAATACAATTCTGACCAACAAAAGTTAAATCGGGAACTAGTCTCGGTAAAATGGAAAATACGAGAATCTTCCCTGATCTCCACACAGGGTGAGAGTTCTGACGGAGACGAGAAGTTAAAGGATGTACGA
>NC_061855.1:30351556-30358675 GCF_019202785.1 Penaeus chinensis | reverse complement strand
CTTATTTCCTTACATACATATTTTTCTTACCTAGCCACGTTTCTCGCGCTTAACCTAAATAATTTCGAAGGGGAAGACGGCAAGCAACGATGGAGAGCGGTAAATGAGGAAGAGGAGAAAGATGAAGAAGAGAGCGAGAATGAGGAAGAACAAAGATAATGAAATGATGATAATGCCAAGGGTAAGACAGAATTATTGTAAAAGATAAGATAATAGACGAGAGAGAGAGAAAAAAACGAACTAGACGAATGAGAAGGGAGAGATTTTAAGAAAGAATAAACAAATAACAATAAAAAAACACCTAGATAAAATACCCAGGATGTGGTTAGGAGGGAAAACACGTCACTCGCCTCCTATGTGAGAGATGATGTCAACACACTGCTCTGTTTTACTCGTGACTTCATTTTACTTGCGGGTTTATTCACATTTCTTCCTTCTCTTCCACCTCCGCACGTTTTTCTTTCCTTTAGTTGTTCCTTCCTTTATATATATACTCCAAAATACCTATTTATTCCCTCAGAGAAAAAAACATCAATGGTATCTGTTTATCAAAAGATAAGCGTGTATCATGTAAACAAGATAGATAGATGAAATAGATCAGGTATACATCGTTAGTATATACGGAGTGCATCAAATATATATCAGACAGGCACTAAAATATATGACATAGACACTTGGCATGTACGGAGTATAATTACGTATCAGATATACACGTTAGATTAAAGAAAAAGACCCCTTGCATGGACTGAGTATATGATAAGTATATATCAGATATACGGAGTAGATAGTTCTGTACACCCTTGACATGGGCGGAGTATAATTGTGTTGTATGACCGGCTCAATGGTTGTTCGTTTGTGTACAATGATTTCTTCTTACACAATTGTTATGCAGCCCTAAGTTGTACATTTTAGTTGTTCTCTCTTTGCTATATAACTGTGTGTTCTTCACTGTAGTGTCTTGTCTCCCTACTGCTTTTTTTACTTCGCTTTTGTAACCATCGACGAGTGCTGTGGTACTATTTTCTTCTTCTTAGTCTTTATCCCTTCTTTTTCATCATTTTCTTTTTCTTTTAATTCTACTGCTTTTTCGTATTTTTCCTCTTCTTCTTCCTTTCATTCTCTTCTCTTTTCTTTGTTATCATCATCTTATTTCCCCCCCCCCCTCCCTTTTCTTCTTCATCTTCATCATCATCAACTTCTTCGTCGCCGTCTTTTTCTTCTCCCTTTTCTCCTTCATCTTCTTTATCTTTTCCTTCCATTTTCATCTTCGATTGGTACGGTATATTGTCTCTCCGCTCTCCCATACCTCCTTTTCGTACTGTGCAGCGGGGTAACGTTCGGCTGATGAAAGAGCTATAAGGGGCGATGAGGACGCCGGTGCATTGTACAGTAAAGGTGAGACAAGAAATTTATACTATGGCAAGGATGATATGCACAGCGGCCGGGAGGGAAGGGGAGAAGTAGATAGGGAGGTTGGGTGGAGGTACAGGGATTTGTACAGTGGTGGGGAGAGAAAAGGAGTCGTACAGCGGTGGAGAAACATGACGACCTGTACAGTTGTGGGGAGACAAGGAAATTGTACAGTGATGGGGAGAGAAAGGCAGATGTACAGCGGTGGGGAGACATGGGGCCCGTGCGGAGGTGGGGAGACAAGGAAGTTGTACTGCGGTGGGGAGGCAAAAAATTGCACAGCGTTAGGGAGGCAAGGAAGTAGTGCAATAGTGGGGAGGCAAGGAAGGTGTAAAGTGGTAGGGAGAGGAAGGGAGATGTTCAACGGTGGGGGGGGATACCTACGGAGGTGGGGCGACAAGGAAGTTGTACAGCGATGGGGAGGCAAGGAAGCTAGCTGTACAGCGATGGGAGACATGGAGGTTGTACAGCAGTGGGGAGATATGGGGACCTGTTCATCGGTGGGGAGACAAGGAAGTTGTGCAGCGGTGGGGAGAGAAAGGGAGTTGTATAACGACGGGGAGATAAAGAATACTATACAGCTGTTGGGATACAGTGTGGAAGAATGGGGATGTACAGCAACCGGCGGGGCAATAAGGAAGTTGAATGGGGGACGAGGGTGTTCAATTGCACATCATACAGTAAAGTAAGACAAAATAAAGGCGTGGCGGAGAAAAAGGTACTATACTCTGGAGAGATAAGGTAAATGTGCATCGAATGGGGTTGAAGAAGAGAGAAGGAAAACGAACTGTGGTGCGAGGGAGGAAGGAAGGCTGGGTCACAGGAAAGCGTGCGGAAATATGTACAGTAATGTAAAAACAAACTGTACTATGGCTAAGTGGCACCGGGAAGGAGAGACAAGAGAACTGTACATAATGAGGGGGGGGGGTGATCTGCACAGCTGGGAAAACAAGGTAAAATGGAAAAGAAACAAAAAAGCTGTAAACCAAAGGTAGAGAGAGACAATGAGGAGACAACAGAAATGTACAACAATGAGGAAAGACACAGGGACATAGAAAAGTATATAGTAGGGGAATATAAGAGAAGCGTACAGCAAAGCGGAGACGAGAAATGCACAAGCAGAGTTTATCAAGAGAAGTATACAGCAGAGGGAGACAAGAGAAATGTACAGCAGAGGGAGACAAGAAACAAAAGAAAACGAGACAGTATTAAAGTACGAGAATTCTTCAATAGACTGACTGAGTTGAGAAATGTGCAGCGTGGCGAGACTAAAAAATGTACAGCAGTGAGAAACATGAGAAAAACAGACAATAAGGAGATAAAAGAGAAAAGATCAGTTAAGAGACACGTGAGAAGCGTACCAGAAGAGGGAAGCAAGATAAACATACAGCAGAGGGAGACAAGAGAAGAGTATATTAGAGGGAGACAAGAGAAATGTACAGCAGAGGGAGACAAGAGAAGAGTATATTAGAGGGAGACAAGAGAAATGTACAGCAGAGCGAGACAAGAGAAGTGTACAGCAGAGGAAGACAATAGACATGTACAGCAGAGGGAGACAAGAGAAGTATACAGCAAAGGGAGACAAGAGAAGTGTACAGCAGAGGGAAACAAGAGAAGTGTATAGTAGATGGAAAAAAGAGAAGTGCACATTGGAAGGATGATAAGAAGAGTGTACAGCAGAGAGAGACAATAGAAATGTACAGTAGAGGGAGACAAGATAAATGTACAGCGCAGGGAGACAAGAGAAGTGTACTGCAGAGGGAGACAAGAGAAGTGCACAGCAGAGGGAGACAAGAGAAGTGCACAGCAGAGGGAGGCAAGAGAAGTGTATAGTAGAGGGAGACAAGAGAAGTATACAGCAGAAGGAGACAAGATAAATGTACAGCACAGGGAGACAAGAGAAGTGTACTGCAGAGGGAGACAAGAAAAGTGCACAGCAGATGGAGACAAGAGAAATGTACAGCAGAGTGTATAGTAGATGGAAAAAAGAGAAGTGCACATTGGAAGGGTGATAAGAAGAGTGTACAGCGGAGAGAGACAATAGAAATGTACAGCAGAAGGAGACAAGATAAATGTAACGCAGAGGGAGACAAGAGAAGTGCACAGCAGAGGGAGACACGAGAAGTGCACTGCAGAGGGAGACAAGAGAAGTGTATAGTAGAGGGAGACAAGAGAAGTGCACAGCAGAGGGAGACAAGAGAAGTGTACAGCAGAGGGAGACAAGAAAAGTGCACAGCAGATGGAGACAAAAGAAGTGTACAGCAGAGGGAGACAAGAGAAGTGCACAGCAGAGGGAGACAATAGAAGTGTATAGTAGAGGGAGACAAGAGAAGTTCACAGCAGAGGGAGACAAGAAGAGTGTACAGCAGAGGGAGACAAGAGAAGAGTACAGCAGAGGGAGACATGAGAAGTGGACAGCAAAGGGAGACAAGAGAAATGTACAGCAGAGGGAGACAAGAGAAGTGCACAGCAGAGGGAGACAAGAGAAATGTACAGCAGAGCGAGACAAGAGAAGTGCACAGCAGAGGGAGACAAGAGAAATGTACAGCAGAGCGAGACAAGAGAAGTGTACGGTAGGGGGAGAAAAGGGAAGTGCACAGCAAAGGAAGACAAGAGAAGTGTACAGCAGAGGGAGACAAGAGAAATGTACCGCAGAGGGAGACAAGAGAAATGTACAGCAGAGGGAGACAAGAGAAGTGCACAGCAGAGGGAGACAAGAGAAATGTACAGCAAAGGGAGACAAAAGAAGTGTACGGTAGAGGGAGACAAGAGAAGTGCACAGCAGAGGGAGACAAGAGAAGTGTATAGTAAAGGGAGACAAGAGAAGTATACAGCAGAAGGAGACAAGATAATTGCACAGCAGAGGGAGACAAAAGAAGTGTACAGCAGAGGGAGACAAGAAAAGTGCACAGCAGAGGGAGACAAGAGAAGTATTTAGTAAAGGGAGACAAGAGAAGTGCACAGCATAGGGAGTCAAAAGAAGTGCACAGCAGAGGGAGACAAAGAAGTGCACAGCAGAGGGAGACAAGAGAAATGTACAGCAGAGGGAGACAAAGAAGTGCACAGCAGAGGGAGACAAGATAAGTGTACAGCAGAGGGAGACAAAGAAGTGCACAGCAGAGGGAGACAAGAGAAGTGCACAGCAGAGGGAGACAAGAGAAGTATACAGAAGAGGGAGACAAGATAAGTATACAGAAGAGGGAGACAAGAGAAGTGCACAGCAGACGCAGAAAAGAGAAGAATACAGCAGAGGGAGACAAGTGAAGTGTACAGCAGAGGGAGACACGAGAAGTGCACAGCAGAGGGAGACAAGAGAAATTAACAGCAGAAGGAGACAAAAGAAATGCACAGCAGAGAGAGACAAGAGAAGTAGACAGCAGAGGGAGACAAAAGAAGTGTACAGCAGAGGGAGACAAGAGAAGTGGACAGCAGAGGGAGACAAGAAAAGTGCACAGCAGAGGGAGACAAGAGAAGTGGACAGCAGAGGGAAACAAGGGAAATGAACAGCAGAGGGAGACAAGAGAAGTATACAGAAGAGGGAGACAAGATAAGTGCACAGCAGAGGGAGACAAGAGAAGTGTACAGCAGAGGGAGACAAGAAAAGTATACGGAAGAGGGAGACAAGATAAATGTACAGCAGAGGGAGACAAGAGAAGTGAACAGCAGAGGGAGACAAGAGAAGTGTACAGCAGAGGGAGACAAGAGAAGTATACAGAAGAGGGAGACAAGAGAAGTATACAGAAGAGGGAGACAAGAGAAGTGCACAGCAGAGGGAGACAAGAGAAGTGTACTGAAGAGGGAGACAAAGGAAGTGGACTGAAGAGGGAGACAAGAGAAGTGTACAGCAGAGGGAGACAAGAGAAGTGCACAGCAGAAGGAGACAAGAGAAGTATATAGAAAAGGGAGACAAGAAGAGTGTACAGCAGAGGGAGCCAAGAGAAGTGTACAGCAGAGGGAGACAAGAGAAGTGTACAGTAAAGGGAAACAAGAGAAGTATACAGAAGAGGGAGACAAGAGAAGTGTACAGCAGAGGGAGACAAGAGAAGTATACAGAAGAGGGAGACAAGAGAAGTGTACAGTAAAGGGAAACAAGAGAAGTATACAGAAGAGGGAGACAAGAGAAGTGTACAGCAGGGAGACAAGAGAAGTGCACAGCAGAGGGAGACAAGAGAGTGTACTGAAGAGGGAGACAAAGGAAGTGGACTGAGAGGAGACAAGAGAAGTGTACAGCAGAGGGAGACAAGAGAAGTGCAACAAGCAGAAGGAGACAAGAGAAGTATATAGAAAAGGGAGACAAGAAGTAGTGTACAGCGAGGGAGCCAAGAGAAGTGTACAGCAGAGGAGACAAGGAAGTGTACAGTAAAGGGAAACAAGAGAAGTATACCAGAAGAGGGAGACAAGAGAAGTGTACAGCAGAGGGAGACAAGAGAAGTATACGAAGAGGGAGACAGAGAAGTGTACAGTAAAGGGAAACAAGAGAAGTATACAGAAGAGGGAGACAAGAGAAGTGTACAGCAGAGGAGACAAGAGAAGTGCACAGCAGAGGGAGACAGAGAAGTATACAGTAGAGGGAGACAAAAAGAAGTGCAAGCAGGGAACAAAGAAGTGTACAGCGAAGGAGACAAGAGAAGTTCCCGCAGAGGAATAAAGAAATGCACAGCAAAGGGAGACAAAGAAGTGTAGGCAAAGGGAGACAAGAGAAGTTGACAGAAGGGGAGACAAGAAAAGGGGTACAGCAGGGAGACAAGAGAAATGCACAGCAGGGGAGAAAGAGAAGTGTACAGCAGAGGGGGACCAAAAAGTAAACGTTGGGGAGACAAAAGAAGTATACGAAGAGGGAGACAAGAGAAAGGGTTCGAAGAGGGAGCAAGAGAATGCACAGCAGAGGGGGGACATCAGGGGAAGTGTACAGCAATGGGAACAAGTAAATGACAGCAGAGGGGGGACAAGAGAAAAAAAAATGACAGCAAGGGGACCCGAGAAGATACAGTTTAGGGAGAAAAGGAGTAACAGAAGAGGAGACAAGAGAAGTGTACTGAAGAGGGAAGACAGAGAAGTGCACAAACAGAGGGAGACAAGAAAAAGTGTAACCCGATGAGGAGCAAGAGAGATACAGAAGAGGAGACTAGAAGGACAGCATAGAACAAGAGAAGTTACAGAAGAGAGACAAGAGATGTACTGAAGAGGGAAACAAGAGAAGGTAAATGAAGAGGGAGACATGAGAAAGGAAAGCAGGGGGACAAGAGAAGTGGACAGCAGAGGGAGACAAGTAAGTGGGCCCGCAGAGGACAAAGAGAAGTGTACAGCAGAGTGAGACAAGAGAAGTATACAATGAGGGAGACAAGAGTATACAGAGAGGGGGGACAAGAGAAGTGTACAGAGAGGGAGCAAGAAAGTGCACAGTAGAGGAGACAAGAAATGTACAGCAGGGGAGACAAGAAAAAGTATAAGAAGAGGGAGACAAAGAGGCACAGTAAGAGGGAGACAAGAGAGTTAAAAAGCAGAGTGAGACAAATAAGTATACGATGAGGGGACAAGAGAAGTATACATATAGGAGACAAAAAAAAAAAAAATGTACAGCAGAGTGAGACAAGATAAGTATACAGATGAGGAGACAAAAAGTTACAGATGAGGGAGACAAGAGAAGTGTAAAAGCAAGGGAGACAAGAGAAGTATAAAAGAAGACGAAGACAAGAGAAGTGCACAGCA
>NC_061855.1:30332840-30335340 GCF_019202785.1 Penaeus chinensis | reverse complement strand
CTCACTCTCTCCAACCATCAATTCTCCCACCTCAAGTAATCGCGTCAGTAAATCACACCAGTAAAATCGCGTCAGTAGATCGAAGGCTTATCATTAATGTATCCCCTTTTCGCCCCCTTTCAAAGCAAGGGCGGGGAACACGGGGCCTCGGTGGGTGTGGATCGCAAGTAACCTCCGTCGCTGGAATAGTATGGAGTCGAATAAAAAGGCAGGGCACTCCGTCAATTACCGCCTTTCGCTGCCACTTTGTTTATAAGCCCTGAGCACGCGATTTGTTCTCTCCCTCGCTACTTCTCCTTCTCTTCTTGCTCCCTCTTCTCCCCTCCTTCCTCTTCTATCTTTCCTTTCTTTCTCTCCCTCTCTTCCTACTAACCCACTCCTACCTCTCCCTCCCCTTTTCCACCCTACTTCCCCCTTTCTCCCTCTCCTTCTTATCCTACCTCCCCCTTTCTCCCTCTCCCTTCTCCCTCCCCTCTCCTGACCCTAGTTCCGGTTGAAACAATGGCGGTTGTCTGACATCTCTCTTTCTTTTCTCTCACTTGTTTGAGTATGATTATTTAACGTGAACTACTTCTAGTACAAAGGAATATATCGATATAATTTTCTTATTCTGGTTTCGAGCCCCCACTGTTCTCGTGGAATTTCAGAATAAAGTTTCAATATTTTATTCCGGTTTCCTCTTATTTTTTCTCAGATCAGTTGTAGGATATAACTAACTTTCATAATGCAGTCGCTGTCATCTTCACAATCATAGCGGCATTTTCTCTTGTTTCTTACCATGCTTTTGACAAAATATTTATACTGTAATCAGAATTTTTAATGAACAGTTAATTATACTGTTCAAGATATCTTGAACTCCCATTCAATCAGAATAGAATATATTTAAGAATTGTGATTTATCTCCGGGAATTGTCATTAAATTCTTGTTGTTTTGATCCGTTTTTTAATCAGAAAAATCACCAGTGAAAGGATATGGACGTAAATAATTTAGAGAAATTTTCATCAAATTCTACTTCAAAGAACAATGAACTGTCAGAAGAAAAAAATCTAAATGACGCAATTCTTATCTAATTCTTACGAAACGAAATAGAAAAAATAAGCTCACCTTTAAACAATTTAAATTTCAATGCACCCATTCGTTACACTAATTACGTCATTTAAATGTTAGATTAAAGTTGCAAGCTGATATCCGAGCGGCGCAGATTTACTAATTCTATATGTAACATTTTGTTGTTATTCAGTTTGTTCGTTTGTGTCTTTCATGACGTGGACTTTTAAGAGTTTGAAATCAGAAAGGTCATAATGATGTAGTGATCTTAGTGAGAATGATATGAAAAGTGTGAGTTGTGATGATACTGCTACTACTACTATTACTACTACTATTACTACTACTATTACTACTACTACTACTACCTCTACTACTACTAATAATAACAATGATGATTATAATGGTACTAATAGTAATAATCAAATGCTAATAATAATAAAAACAATGATAATAATAATAATGACAATAAAAGATATAATGATAATGTTGGTGATAGTAACAATAATGTTAATAACTACAGTGATAATAAAAAAAAAACAGCAAGAATAACTTCGCTATCAACAGCAGTTATTTTACCAACAACAATACAAAACATAACGGTTACGATAAAAGTATATAACTGTAATAGATTAGTAATTATAAATTATAATAAGAATAATAACAATATCAATATCGATAATAATGATTATATAAAAACATCAATAACAATCTATGCATCTGTCTGTCCCTCTGTATGTTAGTGTGTGGAGAATGATAGATATATAGAAGAATTACAGGTAGTTGGGAATACTCACGGAGCCGAAATTTTCTATAAAAAGGAAAAGGTTTGGACTATATACATCTGTCTGCGAACTATATAATTACATGCACGCATTATTGATAATAACAGTGATGAGGTAATGATAAAAATAATGTTCTTATTGTAACAATGATAACAATAAGAACTCTCTCTCCTCTTTCCCCCAGTCTCTCTCTCTCTCTCTCTCTCTCTCTCTCTCTCTCTCTCTCTCTCTCTCTCCACATCTCTTTCTCTCTCACGCACTGATTCCCCGTTGCACATCCGTTGCAACAATGATTCAGTGACTGCAACAATGCCTGCAACAATAGGGTGCCGGATGTGTGTACGTACAAGAGGGATTTATTCCTTTATTGGCTCTCTCGGATAGTGCACATGCACATACACACGCACATGCACCATATAGACACAAACGCAAACCTACACACACACACACACACACACACACACACACACACACACTCACACACACACACACACACACACAAGCGCACGCAAACCTACATATACCGCACGCAAATATACACATATACAGAAAGAGAGAGAGAGAGAGAGAGAGAGAGAGAGAGAGAGAGAGAGAGAGAGAGAGAGAGAGAGAGAGAGAGAGAGAGAGAGAGAGAGAGAGTAAGATTAATAGTAGCAATGATACAACGTAA
>NC_061855.1:30317840-30325340 GCF_019202785.1 Penaeus chinensis | reverse complement strand
CTCCCACGTCCGCAGCACCGTCCGCACTCGTCGCAATAAGCGGAGCCGAGCGCGGTTTGATATGAAGGCACTACTAGTGGGGTTAGTCAGGGTGGCTTAAGTGCACACACCGTGGTATCATGTCTTGGGACTGTGGCCTGCCAACCCACCCTCGCTCTACCTTACGTGCCGACAAATTGCACAACGGTTGATGTGATTTACATGCAAGCTGCATGCCCCCCCCCCCCCTTTCCCTTCCCCCGCCCTCCTCATCCCTACTCCCTTATTCCGCCCTCACTATATGGAGGAGCAGCGAGCGAATTCTACATTATCTTCTCACCCGCCCCGACTAGCAAGCAAGCAGGCAGTCCCTCCTTGCTCTGTTATGACTGGTGACTTTGTTATTGAAACGGCAAGGTTACAGGAGTTACAGATCATGAGTCCGATGCAAACATGCTTTTCGCTTTTGTATCGTCTGAATTCTGACAACAGCCTTGGAAATCGTCGTTACAAGAAAAGGAAAGTCTCATTACATTGTCGAATGATATATCACGTATTGTGTCGATCGAGAGGAAGGCATGAGGGGGAGAAAGAGAGAGAGAGAGAGAGAGAGAGAGAGAGAGAGAGAGAGAGAGAGAGAGAGAGAGAGAGAGAGAGAGAGAGAGAGAGAGAGAGAGAGAGAGCGCAGCAGCAGTGTCTGTTCCTCCATTGTTTTAATAGATCCCGCACGCCCGTCACCCTTGGCGCAGCAGAGGCTGGAAGAGGCGCCACGCTGCGTGCTTCTGCTTGCTTGCTTGCCCGACCGATCCTTACGCCGAATTTATCGCTTTCCATCCAGGAGTTGGTATTGACTAGGGACTTTTTCGTATCATTTCCTTAGCGGCCGCACCCAGGCACTTGCGATAACCGTTGCGGAAACCCAGTCGCACACCCGGTTTCGTTTCGCGAGGGTGATCAGCGAGGGTGGTGCCGGTGGCTTTGGGAATCAGCTTCGAATCGAGGTCGGAAATTAGCTCTCGGGGAAAATTGCAGTCATTAAAGGTTCGCCGAAAGATAACATCATCGGAAGCTATGATTATTACCGTTGGCGTTGGTTTCATCTGCCTTGGATCACCGGACAAGTACTGCAATCACGGTTGTTGTCACGGTAATTGCGCCATTATAAATGCAAACGCGATATGTGGCATGGAAAGGCGAGGTGTTGAATGCCAAAGCCATCGAGAGACGAGAGACCTTAGCAGTGATTCAGGTAATAATGTCCCGATGCCTCATTTAACTCCTTCCTCCCAAAGTGGCGAATTACAACTTCGCGCATCGATTCCCAAGCGATAACTACGGAGGCTATAATGCTGACGATCATATCTGTCAAATTGGACAGTTACCGCGGCGAATTATCGACAAACGTGCTATTGAAGGGCGTCACACAGGCGATTGTCGTATTTTCGCTACAACAATACGTACGTTCTTCTCTTGACAGTTACCGCCCACTCACTACAGAGACGATGTAGAGAGTCGTTATGAAGTCGTATTTATTGATGGACACTAAAACGAAACTGAAGCTATAATCACAGTCGTTGTGATGGGCGGGTTACATGTCTATGGCAGACGAGGAATCGCCTGAATGTATCGTAAAGATTTTTATTATCTTTTGATTCGTATTTGATTTTCAAATGACTGCCCGTTGGTCATTACACGGATAACTTATTTCCTTTCTTCTTTTGTTTTGCAATTTGAGACTTTTGTAAGAATAGTTTATTATATAATCACTAAACATGTAATATATACAATAAATGATATAATGTGATTTCATAGAGAAAGTTCCAAGGAGTGCGAATATAGCATAAAAAATATATATTCGCCTCCTGGATTTGGCGCCGATGTTAATGCTTCGACATAAAAAGTGGATCACCTGAGCGACAGCAGAAACGACGTCGAGACACACGCGAAACACTTACGCTCTTAACGCTCGGTGTTTTAAAAGGAACTTAAGTGAGAGAGGGAAGAGAGATCTTTAAGAATGTGACGATGCTTAGATATTTAAGTAGCCGCAAGCCAACATTTCCACCACAGTGACCTCCATCGTCGCCGCGGCGTCCGATTCCCCGGGTCGTGTTGCCATGATATCCCGCGCTGTATTTACAATTCGTCCTCCTCGTTCGGATTTTAAAAAAATGTACGATCATGACGTTGATGAGCTTTGCATATCCATCGACATGAATAATTAACAAAACCTGCTATCTCATTTTTGAAGAAAAAGAAATGGTAGGCGACGGCTGCGAGCGAGCGAACGGACGAGCTAGATTTGTGTTGACAGGTTACCACTGTGCAAGTGAAAAACAAAATCAACACGGTCTGCGCGCCGGTTCATAACTGACCATTTGTTTGTTTTCTGCCTGTGCGCCCACGCCGTTTAGTTGTTCGCTGTTGCATTACTTCTTTCTCTTTTCTTCTTGTTTTATTCTCAGTGGATAGGGAATAAGTAAGTCGGCAGCGAATTTTGTCAGCTTTGCGTTCTTGAAGAGTTCGTAGATTTTTGGCGAGAAGGGACACGGAGAACTGAATTTAATTAAGTAAGAATTTAACGCTTCTTTGTGTACAGTGTCAAGACATCCCTTAATTATAAATGATTAATCACGTTAAAGGCGTTTTCTAGAATCGCCAAAACCAGCAATTAAGACGTTACTGATTCTTTCTGCTTCTATTCTGCTAATGAAATAATTACGAAAGAGATGGCAACGTGACTGTGAGAGCATGAAATAATAAGTACATCGGTAATAACTTTATTGATTACTTGACGTTGTTTCTCTAGATTTATTTCAATGCGAATATCAACGCGTTGATCCTATACTATCCTATAACAATATTCAATTATATGCAAGTGTGTGTGTGTGTGTGTGTGTATGCATATAAATATATATATATATATATATATATATATATATATATATATATATATACATACATAGATATATACACACATGCATGTATACACACACACACACATATATAAAATATATATATGTTTGTGTGTGCGTGTGTGTGTGTGCAGGCGCATGTGTGTATATATATATATATATATATATTTATATATACATATGTATATATTTATATATATATATTTATTATATACGTATATATATTTGTGTTTCATACATATGTATATGTATAAAAATATGTATATATGTGTATATACATGTGTATATATGTATATATATGTATATATATGTGTGTATACACCCACCCACCCACACACACACACACACACACACACACACACACACACACACACACACACACACACACACACACACATACACATTCATACACACATTCACACATTCACACATTCACACACACACACACACACATATATACACATATCCACACACACATTCAGACACATATACACACGCGTGTGTATCTCTCTCTCTCTCTCTCTCTCTCTCTCTCTCTCTCTCTCTCTCTCTCTCTCTATCTCTATCTCTCTCCATCTCTTTATATATATGTATATATATATGTGTGTGTATAACTGTACTTTTATTTATTTATGAATTTATCAGTTTATTTATCTAATTATGTAAAACCACATAATACATAAATAAATTTATGCAAACATCTGTTTATACATATGTATGCACTATTAAATACGTATGTGTGCTACGTACTTCTATGGACACACACACGCACACACACACACACACACACACACACACACACACACACACACACACACACACACACACACACACACACACACACACACACACACGTCACATATCACGGCCGCTCCTTTCCACAGACCCGCGCGCGTGCACACGTGTGCGTCCCTGTTTAGGCATGCTTACATGTATCTGTACACTCATACGTGACTGCGTATCTACATGTGCGTATCTCCATGAGCGGATCTACATGAGCGGATCTACATGTGCGTATCACCATGAGCGGATCTACATGTGCGTTTCTCCATGAGCGGATCTACATGTGCATGTCTACATCGCAGCTAAAAGGCATCAGCCAGACCGACATCACGGAACGCAATTAACAAATAGTTGAAAAAGTAATTAAAATGTGTTTCCTCCAGATCGGCGAGAGTAATTATGGCGGAAAAGTTGTCCGCAGGTCTTTTTCCGTTTTTTAATAAGATCTGTGGACAATTATTTGAATTAAAAGTCTAGTGAAGGCAAATTCGGTGTAGTTATTTTCATCTTCATTATAAGACGTAGTTTATTATCATTCATTTTTATTTTTATCATTATCATTATGTGTTTTATTATTATTACTATGATTATTGTTATCATCATTATCATTATCATCATTACCATCATGAATATCACTATTAGATTAATTTTAGTTTTACTTTTGAAAACCTAACTTTCTCATCCAAAGATAAGTTTTTTTTTTTCTTATCCTTCTTTTCTCTTCATCACAATATTTTTTAGTGTTTGCATTCTTATCATTTATTATTGTCCTTAGTCTAGTCGAATTACGAATATTATCGGTATCCTCATTTTCCACTGAAATTTCTCGTTACTTAGTTTATTTCTAATTACATCATTCACTTTAGACTAGCCGAACTTGTAGATCAAGTAGGCATAAAAAACAACTATCTATTATTCATGGAAATTCTGCGTGAAAGTCTAAAATGTTTATTGAAGAAATATTACATTTGTCATATTTTCCTAATCGTGAAAAACTAATCCGGTTTAAACGCCGCATATGAAGAGCTATATCATGGTGATGTATCATACATTCTACAGTAATAATTGGCATATTTGATTAATTAATAATTGATCAAGTACTGGCTTCAGCATACTGGGGTCAAAGTCAGGGCGGAAAGGGACTGGCCGCCCTACCGCATTATCCCGCGGGTTAATAGGCCTCTTTCCTTAATAACAAACGTGTCCCCGACGTTCACTTGAATATGTGACCAATTTTTATTCTGACTTTGATATAGAATTGATGTATATTATGTGGCATGCATTCTCATCATAGTGAGGGAGTGTCTGGTGTTTAAGTTTACAATGTAGGTTAAAGTTACACTCAAGTTGTGTCCTCCCTTATCTCCTCTCCGGTAATTGCGGCAGTTGTGTAAGGTCAACCGGCTTAATTCAGATTGAGGTCATGTTTTTTCGCACTATCAGTAATAATGCAATTTCACTTCGGGTCATTTCCGCTATCATTCTCTTTATTGGTATCGTTATCATCATCATAATGAAAGATCTATCGTCATTAGTATCATCATCATGTAAGTTACAATTCTCATAACTTATCGTGATTGATTCTTATCGTCACATTGCTATTTAAACGGATGTTACAGGTATTATTATCTTTATCTTTATTCTCGTTACTGATGTGAGCAATCTTCACATTATAGCGAATATCATCGCTCATAACAAGTGTCTTGTATTCAATGAAAGTGCTCTGGTTTATTCATGTTCGTAAGACATACTTCAGTTTCACGTATTAACACAGGAGAGTGATATTGACAAAACGACAACATCTCAAATTACGAAATGGATCCTCTAATGTTTTCCAATACAATCTTCGGTCACACAGAATGGTATTTACATGAATACTTAAATTAGAACGTGTCTCATACTGCACGAAATCACACTGACAATCATCATCGCCTTAACACCCCGGCATTCCGCGTTCAGATATATATTTCCTGCATTATTCGTCGCGCGATAAAACCACACTGGCTGAGTATTTATTATGAGTGTGGTCGGCCAGTCGCAGAAGGTAAACAGTGGGAATCGTCTTAAGATTGTTTACCAGCTCTGATTTTCGCGTCCATTGTTGTTCTCGGGTTACAGTTGCTGCTGACGAGTGTTGGAGGAGTAAACTCATTTTTCTTTTTTACTGAGTGAGGGATGAAAGAAAGACAAATTGAAGATAAATAAATTGAAAGGGAGGGAGGAAGGGAGGGAGCTAGGTAGGGAGGGAGGGAAGGGGAGAGATAGATAGATAGAGAGAGAGAGAGAGAGAGAGAGAGAGAGAGAGAGAGAGAGAGAGAGAGAGAGAGAGAGAGAGAGTGAGAGAGAGAGAGAGAGAAACAGACAGGCAGTCAGACAGACACATAGAGACAGAAAGAGTGGATGAGTAATATCTATTTATCTCTCTCACTCTCTCTCTATCTCTCTCTCTCTCTCTCTCTCTCTATATATATATATATATATATATAGAGAGAGAGAGAGAGAAAGAAAGATAAACGAAGAGAGCTAGCGAAAGAGAGAAAGAGAGAGAGAGAGAGAGAGAGAGAGAGAGAGAGAGAGAGAGAGAAAGAGAGAGAGAGAGAGAGAGAGAGAGATAAGAGACAAGAGAGAAGATAAGAGACAAGAGCGAAGAGAGAAAGAGTGAAAGAGAAAAAAAATATTAAAAGACAAACAGATAAACAAAGATAAAACAACAACAACAACAAGAAAACACGTAAGTAATAAAGACCATCCCATGCACTCCCACAGAGAAAGAAACAAGCATTACCGGCAAAAACCAAATCTCAGCGCGGAGGGAAATTCAATACCACGAGACATTATTGCAACATGATAACTAGATCTGCGTTGATGGTACTGAACCACACAAGCTAATTATTGTACTTGGCAAGCACCGCATATATATCAACACAGCTCAATAAAGCAAGGAAGAAAAGGTGAAGAAAAAGAATGAAAGGAAAAGATGGAAAGAAATAAAAGAATAAAATTCATACAGAGATGACAGAAATAAGAACTGATAATAGTATATATGCTGACAATGTTAGTAACAATAATAATGAAGATAATGATAGTGATAACAGCAATGATAATAATGGTGATAATAGCAAAGATAGTAATCATACTGATAATAATAATAATGATAGCAAAACTATTCAAACTACCAATAACTTATAATAATACTAATAGTAACAGTACTGATAATAATGATAAAGATAATAACAGAACTGATGATCAAATAAAAAGTACAATAACAACAATAAGAATAATGATAGAAAAAAAAAACACACACGCACACACACACACACACACACACACACACACACACACACACACACACACACACATATATATATATATATATATATATATGCATATATTGATATATATATATGTTTGTATATATGTGTATATATATACATACACACACACACACACACACACACACACACACACATATATATATATATATATATATAAAGAGAAAGAGAGAGATATAAAAATATATACAATATACGTATACTGTTTGTTTGTTCAACAGACATTTATTCCATTGCAGTAGCAAGGCCTCTTTCAAATTATTATTAAGAGCCCATTTAGCAGTACCACCCTCGCCTGATTGGATGCCCTACCTAATCAACCGCGGTTTGGCGCGCTAACACTTTTCGACACCGGCGTTTGATTTCTCACGGCGATATTTCGTTTTCTCGCCGTGAGATCGGGCTCGAGCCAATATTCGGAGCGTAGGCCTTTTTTACAACTGCCGTGGCGGGGAATTGAACTCGGGACCATGAGGGTCGAAGTACAGTGC
>NC_061855.1:30307840-30312840 GCF_019202785.1 Penaeus chinensis | reverse complement strand
AAAAATCTACATGCGCATATAAACGAGAGAAAAATGCATACACACGAGAGCAAAAAAATGTACATACACTAATGTGAAAAAAAAACGCACATACACACATGAAAAAACACACACGAGAAAAAAAACAACAACATACACAAGAGAGGAAAATAACACATACACGAGAATGGAAAATGTACATACACATCGAGATAAACAACATACACACACACACAAAAAAAAAAAAAAACACATAACCATTATGGTTAAACAAACACACAAAAGATGGAAAAACGCTCACACACAAGAGATTAAAAAACGCACATACACAATAGGGGAAAAAAAAAAAAAAAACGCACACACGCACACAACGGGAATTAAGCCTACCCGAAGTTAAGCGAAATAAATCCAAGTTCTATAGCTACCTAATTCTCGGGGAACGTCGAGCGGGGGAAGGCATTAAGACCCTTATCGTACGAGCGCCGAAGGGTCCCCGCCCACTCCCCTTGACTCTACCCTGCCCAAGCTACGCGGTGGAGATTAATGGCACAGATTCGGGGGAAAGTGGCTTCTCTCTTCCTTCTTCCTTCTTCCTCTCTCCTTCCTTCATTCATTCTTCCTTAGTCCTCTTTCCTAACTTCCTTCTTCCTCTTTCCTCACTTCCTTCTTTCCTCCTTCTTCCTCTCTCCTTCCTTCATTCCTTCTTCCTTCTTCCTCTTTCCTTCTTTCTTCTTCTTCTTCCTCTTTCCTTCCTTCCTTCCTTCCTTCTTCCTCTTCCTCTTCTTTTCTTTTTCTTTCCCTTTCTTCCTCTTCTTTTCTTTCGCTTTCTTCCTTTCTTTGTCTTTCCTTATCCCTTGCTGTTTCTTCGTTTCTCCTCCCATCCTCTCACTGCTCTTTTCTCCCTCTTTCACTTTTCTTGTCTTCTTCTTCGCTTTTCTTTCTTGCTTTCATCCATTTACTCTTCTTTCTCTTCCTCTTTATTTCCTTCCTTTTTACTTTTTCTTCCATCCTTCCCTCCACTTCCTCCTCTTTTCCTCCTCCTCCTTTTCCTTCTCTTTCATCCTCTCCTTCTCCGTCATTCTCATTTCCTATCTTCCTTCCTTCCATTCCCCCTCTTTTTCTTCTTCTCCCCTCTCTCTCTCTCCCTCCTTCCCCTTCGAGAACCGAGGACGCAGAACAAAATGGAAGATAATGAAAGAGTCGCTGTGTCGAGTGGGTTAAATATAGGCTGTTTCTTCACGGCCATTCATTTTCCTGGGTCCTCCTTACCCCTCCCCTCCCCTCCCCTCTCCCTCCGCTCCACCGCTACCCATCCCGACCTGGCCCTCCCCTCCCGACCTCTTCCATCGCTATCCTTCCTCCTCCTCCCCCTCCTCCTCCTCCTCCTTCTCCTTCTCCTCCTCCTTACTCCTACTCCTCGTCCTCTTTCTTCTTCTCCCCCCCTGTCTCTTCCTTTATTATCACTATTCCTCGTCTATCTTCTTCCCGCTCTTTGTTTTCCTTCCTCCTACTCCTCCTCCTTCTACTCCTCTTTCTCCTCCTCCTCCTCCTCCTCTTCCTCTTCCTCCTCCTCTTTCTCCTCCTCCTCCTCCTCCCCCTTTTCCCTTTATCCCTTCTCCTCAAGCTTCCCCACTACCCCTATACCTCCTTTCTTTCTCTCTCTCTCTATCTCTCTCTCTCTCTCTCTCTCTCTCTCTCTCTCTCTCTCTCTCCTCTTTCCCTCTCTCTCCCTCCCGTCCTCCTTCCCTCCTTCTTTCCCCAAACAGCGTGCCAAAGTATTTCGTTTTCCATTTACCCTGCCATATCTCTTCTCCTCTCCCCTCCCCTCCTCTCCCCTCTCCCCCCGTCCCCTCCTTCCCCTAGTCCCTCTCCCTTTAAATCTGACCGCTTTCATCTTTGCCCCGCCTTCTCTCTCCCCTTGCCCCCACCCCGTCTTCCCCTCTCCTCCTCCCCCTTTTCCCCCCACTCTCCTCCCTCTTTGGCCCTCGCTCCCTCTCTCTCTCTCCCCTCGCTTCCTCGTGAGTGAAAATCGACCCAGGGCGGGAGGCAGGGCGAGGGGAGCACCACTCGGAGGGGACGATTCAAGAGGATTGGGGAGAGGGGCGTACGGGCGAGGGGAGAAGGGAGAGGGGAGAGGGGTAGCGGGGAAAGGAGGAAGGAGGAAAGCGGTGGGCTGTAAGAGAAAAGGAAGAAAGAAGTGGTAGACGAATAGGAATAGAGGGGGAGATAAAAACTATATGAGTTGGAGGACTAAACTAAACTACGTAGAAGGAACAAGGAAGAAGAAAGATGAACAGACTAAAGAAAAGAGTGAACGAGAGGGAAGCGAGGGGAAGAGGGAGGAAGTGAGGGCAGAGGGAGGGAGTGAGGGTAAGAAGGAGGAAATAAGGGAAGAGGGAAGGAGTGAGGGGAGGAAGGAGTGAGGGGAAGAACCCAGAATGGCGGGGAAGAGAAGTGTAGTGTTTATTACATGCCGCAAAGGGACAGCGGGAGGTCGGGGGGAGAGGGGGATATGGGGGAGATGGAGTAGGGGAGGAGGAGAAGGAAGAGAATGGAGGATGAAGGAGGAGGGAGAGTAGGATAATGAAGATGGTGGTGGGGGGGGGGGGGGAGAACGAATGAGATGGGGAGAGACAGGAGGAGCAGAAAAGAGACAGGGGGAAGAGGAAGGGAAGATCGACGGAGAAAGAGAAGTACGATGGGGTAAGGGGAGGGAATGAGGAGGAAAAAGAAGCTGAAGGAGGAGGAAGAAAAAGACGCAAACGAGGGGAGGAGGGAGTGAGGGGAAACTAAACTTATGGGAAAAGCTGGCGCAGGAGGGTTTTATGGCCTAGGAATGGTGGCTAGAATGGGGGAGGGAGGAGAAGGGAGGTCAGGAGAGGGGAGAGGGGGAGAGGGTAATAAGAGGAAAGAGGGGACAGGGGGAGAGGGGGCGGAGTGGAGAAGGGTAGAGGGGAGAGGAGAGAGAGGAGAAGGAGAGGGGAGAGGGGGCGGAGGGGAAAGAGGGGACAGAAGGGCACCGGGAATCGCTTTACAAAGAAAGAAAAGAAGAAGAGTGGCTACGGAAGTTGCGGGATAGTGGAGGGGAGGGGAGGGGAGGGGAGAGAGGAGGGGAAGGGGGTGAAGGAGGTAGTGACTATTCCTTGGACGATAACAGAAGGGGGGAAGGAAGGAGGACGGAGGAAGCAAAGATGGGAAGGATGGGGAGAGAGGAGGGAGATTGTGGTTAAAAAGAGCGAAGATTGTTTGATGGAGAGAGGGAGAGACAGAGAGAGAAAGAGAGAAAGAGAGAGAGAGAGAGAGAGAGAGAGAGAGAGAGAGAGAGAGAGAGAGAGAGAGAGAGAGAGAGAGAGTGAGAGAAAGAGAGAGAGAGAGAGAGAGAGAGAGAGAGAGAGAGAGAGAGAGAGAGCGAGAGAGAGAGAGAGAGAGAGAGAGAGAGAGAGAGAGAGAGAGAGAGAGAGAGAAAGAGAGAGAGAGAGAGAGAGAGAGAGAGAGAGAGAGAGAGAGAGAGAGAGAGAGAGAGAGAGAGAGAGAGAGAGAGAGAGAGAGAGAGAGAGAGAGAGAGAGAGAGAGAGAGAGAGAGAGAGAGAGAGAGAGAGAGAGAGAGAGAGAGAGAGAGAGAGAGAGAGAGAGAGAGAGAGAGAGTGAGAGAAAGAGAGAGAGAGAGAGAGAGAGAGAGAGAGAGAGAGAGAGAGAGAGAGAGAGAGAGAGAGAGAGAGCGAGAGAGAGAGAGAGAGAGAGAGAGAGAGAGAGAGAGAGAGAGAGAGAGCGAGAGAGCGAGAGAGAGAGAGAGAGAGAGAGAGAGAGAGAGAGAGAGAGAGAGAGAGAGAGAGAGAGAGAGAGAGGCGAAATAAGAAGAACGAGAAGAAGAGGGAGATGGACGGACGTACAAGAAAGAGAAGGGAGAATGAAAGAAACAGAGAGAGAGATGACTAAAGGAGAAAGTAGGAGAAGAAGCAAAGAAAATAATATGGCAGAAAATGTCTGAAGAGGAACAAAATAGAGGAGAGCAGGAGAAGAGGAAAGGAGAAGAAGAGAAGGAGAAGAGGAAAGGAGAAAAGGAAAAAAGAAGAAACTGAAAAAAGATGAGCAGAGGAGGAAAGAAAAAGAGAAACGGCAGACAAGAAGAGGACACAGAGTAGAGGACGAGAGAAGAGAAGAAAAGAAACATAGGGGAAAAGAGAGGAGAAAGAACAGAAAGAATGGCTTCAGTTCTTAGCAAGGGAGGCTGTGGAGCGTCCGAGAGACGAGGCATCGAAGCGAAATCTGCGGGCGGGGGCTGAGGGCGCCGGCTGCGAAGGAGGGGAAACTACAGTGAGGGGCGCGCCGGGTGAGGGAAGGGAGAAGGAGGAACTGAGGGTGGAAGCAGACTGAGGGGAGAAAGTCGGGGTGAAGGGAACCGTGTACGAGGAAAGAGAGAAGGGAACAGAGGGTGGAAAGACTGTTGGGAGAAACTCAAGGTGAAGGGAACACTGGATGAGGGAAGGGGGAAGGGAGCTGAAGATGTAAGAAAACTGAGGGGAACAAGCCAGGGTGAAGGGAAGGAGCCTGAGAGTGGGAAGATGAAAAGATGAAAAGTAACCGGGGAATCAAAGAAGGGTGGAAAAAACAAGACTGGACAATTTGAGGATTTGAGGAGATGGAGGAAGACACTGAGGGAGGCAAGAGGAACTGAGGACAGGAGAACAGAGGGGAGAACATTTCCGAGTGAGGAATGAATACCGGGTGAACAAAGCGCAAAACAAAAAGGAAAAAAAAAAAAAAACGATAATACTGACATAACGACGATAAGAAGCAACTGAACGCCATATAAGAATGTTAGTAAAGGATTGGATAAGTAACATTAGATAATACTGACTGAGGAGAACAATGGAAAAAAACACATTCCACAACATACCAGGAGTAAACATCCTTACATGTTTTAATGGATAACGGGTCTGGTTTGAAATGGCCGTCGGGTATCGTTTTAAATGGCCATCGGGTATGGCTTTCAGTGGCCATCGGGTATGGTTACAAATGGC
>NC_061855.1:30304262-30307740 GCF_019202785.1 Penaeus chinensis | reverse complement strand
AGAGGGTAGAGAAAGGGGAAGTAGGGGAAAGGGAAGGGTGAGGGGAAGCGGAGAGAGGGTAGAGAAGGGGAGGGGACAGGGTGGCGACAGAGGAGCGACCAACTTGTTTACCTTCCATTAAGAGGGAGGGCCGTAATGGGTTGGAGGGAGGGAAGTAAGGAAGGGCGGGGAAAGGGGAAAGGGGGAAGAGGAAAAGGGTGGAATTAGAGAAAGAGGAAGAGGGAGGAAACAGGAAGGGGGCGAGGGAAAAAGAGAACAAGGAGGAGAATGGAAGGGAGAAGAAGCAGAGGAATGTGGGAGAGAAAGAGGAAGAGGAGTAGGGGAAATGGATAAAATTAGGAAGGAAAGGAGAAACAGTGTCACAAGAAAATATGCGGGTAAATATTTACTTGGTATTATGAAGGCGGAAGAAAGAGAGAAGGATAGAGACACAAAGAGAAGACGTCAGGGAGACAGACAGACAGACAGACAGACAGACAGACAGACAGACAGACAGACAGACAGACAGACAGACAGACAGACAGACAGACAGACACCCACCCACCGACCGAGAGAGTGATAACAAGAGGTCACGCCGCCGGAAGTATCTACACTAATATCCCTACCGCCATCCTCTTCCTTCCCCTCCTCCCACAACCCTCAACCCCCTCAACCCCTCACCACAACCACCACCCTCCCCCTCCCTCTCTCCCCCCCCCCTCACCCCCGCCACAAACTCCCATCTCACCGGCGCGCGTGTGAGTGTGTGTGTGTGTGTGTGTGTGTGAGGGCGGAGGACAACATTCTCATCATGATCTCCTTCTCTCCTCTCTCTCTCTCTTCCCCTCTTCGTCTCCTCTCCTCCTCCCCCCTCCCCACCCTTCCCTTCCATTCCCCCTCCCCTGCCCTCCCTTCCCTTCCCCGCCCTTCCCCTCCCCTCCTTTTACCCCTCCCCTCCCAATTCCCCCCGCCGTTGGGTCGCGGTGTCTCACTTCCCTTCACTCGAGTCTCATCTTCGCTTGCCTCAAAGGAAAGGAAGGGGAATCTTTATATTTTTCTCTGTCGCTTTTTTCCCCCTTTTCTTTCTTTTTATCGGTTGTTCTTTTCCCTTTTTTTTTTTTTTTTTAATTTTCTCTCTTTCTTTTTCTGTTTCTGTCCTTTCTCTTTGTTTTTTTTTCTCATATTTCTTTCTCTTTTGTTTTGCCTTTTTTCTCTTTCTCGCTCTCACTTTCTCTATGCATCTTTATTTTTCTATTGTTTCGTTCTCCCACTCTCTCGCTTTTTTTCTCTCTCCCTCCCTCTTCCTTTTCCTCTCCCTTCTCTCTCTCTCTCTCCCTCTCCCTCCCCGCTCCCTCTCCCCTCCCTTTCTCCCTCTCTCCTCTCACTCTCTCCTATCGATCTCTCTCCCCGTCCTCTCTCTCTTCTTTTCCTCACTCCTCAATCGGCTCTCCTCTCTATCTCTCCTCTGTCTGTCTCTCTCCATCTCTCTCTGTCTGTCTCTCTCTCCCTCTCCCTCTCCCTCTCCCTCTCCCTCTCCCTCTCCCTCCCTCCCTCCCTCCTTCCCTCCTTCCTTCTCCCTCTCCGTCTCTCTTAATTAGCTAAAATCACTAACGAGGCAATTGATTAAGAAAATGAATGCATGAATGAGTGAATGAATGAATGGATGAAAGAAGCTTATGAGCGACCTTAAGAGTGAGGGCGCGAGAGGGAGACTCAAATCAACGGTGAATAAACACTGGAAATTGTAGCTTCAGTGATAAATAAATACGTCAACAACAACAGTAACAATATCAACAACAACAAGAAGAATAACAGGAGCAGCGACAACAACAGCAGCAACAACAACAACAATAATAACAACAGCAACAATAACAACCAAAACAACAATAACAATAATAACAACAACATCAATAACAACCAAAACAACAACAACAACAATAACAACAGCATCAATAACAACCAAAACAACAACAACAATAATAATAACAACAGCATCAATAACAACCAAAACAACAACAACAATAATGATAACAACAGCATCAATAACAACCAAAACAACAACAATAACATCAGGAACAAAACCAGCAAGAACTCCGCCACTGACAGTAGTAATAAAAGCAGAAACAGCAACCGAGGAAAAGGTAAGAGCGGCAGAGGCACACCAACAGAATAATGGCAACAGAGGAACAGGAGAATAATAAGAGGGGAATAATAACAGCAAAGGAACTGGAACAGCAGAACAGTAAGAAAGAGAACAGCAAGATAATGAGAATGTCAGAAGAATAACGACAGATGAACAGAAACAGAGGTACAGCAACAGAAGAATACGGTAGAAGGATAACAGCACAACTGTAACAGAATAATAATAAGAGAAGAACAACGACAGAAGGGAGACAGGGAGAACACCGCCCGCAGCAGCATCGCCAGCAGCAGCATCGCCAGCAGCAGCATCGCCAGCAGCAGCATCGCCAGCAGCAGCTCCGGCGGAACGAGCAGCAGCAGCGATGGCGCCGGGAAGCAGCGTCGCCAACCACACCGACGACCGCTCCCCGCCATCCCCCCCCCCCCCCCTCCCCTCTTCCCCTAGCCATCTTCTAAGTCTTAATCCCCTCCCCCCTCCTCCACCTCGCCTCCCCCCTTCCATTAACCCCCTCCCCATCTGCCTCATCAACATCCCGCTTCCCCATCTCTCTCCATCAGCCCCCTCCCCCTGCTCCCTACTTTCCCCCCTCCCCCTCCTCCCCATTTCCCCCCTCCCCCTGCTCCCCATTTCCCCCCCTCCCCCTCCTCCCCATTTCCCCCCTCCCCCGGAACCCCGCCGATTGAAAGCGACCGCTGTCATTGAGGTCTCGAGCTGTTTCTCGGCCGACTCGCGATCATAATAATTTCGGCTTATCTCGGCCCCACCTCCCCTCCCCCTCCCCCCCTCCCCTCCCATCGCAGCTTCCAATATGGCGGACACTCCCTGAACCCCCGCCCCATCTCCCACCCCCTCCCCTCCCCTCTTCCTCTTCCTCTGCCTGTCTGTCTCAATTTTCCGTAATCTGCCTGGCTGTTTATGTCTGTCTGTTTGCCTCTGGTTCTGTCTATCTCTGTCTCTCTGTCTCTCTCTCTCTTTCTCTCTTTCTCTTTCACTCCCTCTCCCTCCCTCTCTTCCTACCTTCCTCCCTCCTTCCCTCTTCTCTTCCCCCCCTACCCCCTTTTACCCCCCCTCCCCCCTCCCCCCCTGCGCGGTAACAGATAGTATCGGGAGTTCGAATCCTTAGGAAGTAGATTGGGTTACGCCCTTAATCTCTGCGCAATGTGGGATGTGGAAGGTATTCCTCTGGTATCTGGGCGGAGGGGGGGGGAGGAAGGAGGAGGAGGGAGAAGGAGGAGGGGGGGAAAAGGGGAGGGGGGAAGGAGGGAGGGAAGGGGGGGAAGGGAGGAGGGGGAAGGGGGAAGAAGAATAAGGGGGGGGGAAAAAAGGAAGGGTGGAGGAGAAGGAGGAAGGGGGTGA
>NC_061855.1:30296762-30299262 GCF_019202785.1 Penaeus chinensis | reverse complement strand
TCTGTCCCTCCCTCCCTCCCTCCCTCCCTCCCTCTCCCCCTCCCTCTCCCCCTCCCTCCTTCCCCCTAAATGAGCAATGTTTTTTTAGAATTCGCATTGTTTACGGTTGTGATTTTTTCCGCCAGGGCTCGCTGAGGTCCGAGCGACGAACAACCTTGGACGCTGCTGCTGTTAAAGAAAGGAGTTGACACATAATCGCCTTTAATTCGTTTCTCGCCGTTCCTTTGTTTTTCGTTGTTGTTGTTGTTTTTGTTTGAGGAGGCGCCGCACTTTGGTTTGGTTTTTGTTATTGGTTTTGTTTCAACTTATCATTGTTGTTATTGTTAATGTTAATTTTTTGGTGTAGGTGCATTTGTATTTTTATAGTTCTAGGTCTCTCTCTCTCTCTCTCTCTCTCTCTCTCTCTCTCTCTCTCTCTCTCTCTCTCTCTCTCTCTCTCTCTCTCTCTCTCTCTCTCTCTCTCTCTCTCGCTCTCTCTCTCTCTCTCTCTCTCTCTCTCTCTCTCTCTCTCTCTCTCTCTCTCTCTCTCTCTCTCTCTCTCTCTCTCTCTCTCTCTCTCTCTCTCTCCCCCTCCCCACCTCTCTTCTCATATTTCTCCCCCTTCTCTTTCGGCCCTTTTTATGCGTGTTTGTGATGTTGAAAGCTTGATTAATATTCTTCACGGAGAGTTGTAATTGCTGGAGTTATGGAGGCACTGTGGCGCCTCTTGGCCGCTCTTTTGCTCCTGTCTCTCTCTCAGTAGTTATCTCTCTGTTGCTTGATTTTCTCTTTCTCTGTTTCTGTCTTTTGTTTGATTCTACCATTCCGTTTCTCTGTCTGTCTGTCTCTCTGTTTGTCTCTCCGGCTGTCTCTCTCTCTTTCTCTGTCTCTCTCTCTTTCTCTGTCTCTCTCTCTCTCTCTCTGTCTCTCTGTCTCTCTCTCTCTCTCTCTCTCTCCCTCTCCCTCTCCCTCTCCCTCTCCCTCTCCCTCTCCCTCTCCCTCTCCCTCTCCCTCCCCCTCCCCCTCCCTCCCTCCCTCCCTCCCTCCCTCCCTACCTACCTACCTACGTCTCTTTCTCTTTCTCTCTTCCTCTCTCTCTCCTTTCCTCCATTCTTCCTTCCTTACTCTACTTCCCGTCACACACACAAACACAAATAAATGAAACAAGGAAAATATGTTTACCCGCGGCAATTCGACTCTCGCCGCCGCCGCCATGTTCCGGGCAAGCGGCGCTGTCTGACGCCCATTGTCACCCGCCTCATGTTTCCTGTCGCCGGCGCTGTCGCCTCGTCGCCTCCCTGTTTCCGGATGTGAGTGAGGTGTTCGATCACTTTATCCGGATCCCCTCGTTAACCGGACAAGAGCTGTCTGTCGTTGGGTCGTTCTTCGGTTCTCGGTCACGGCGGTCTAGTCGGGAGGTCGTGAGGAGGTCGAGGTGGGGAAGGGGGTGGGGGGTAGGGGTGAGGGGTCGCTTTCTTTTGTTTTTGTTTTGTGCGCTCTCTCTCTCTCTCTCTCTCTCTCTCTCTCTCTCTCTCTCTCTCTCTCTCTCTCTCTCTCTCTCTCTCTCTCTCTCTCTCTCTCTCTCTCTCTCTCGCTCTCTCTCTCTCTCTCTCTCTCTCTCTCTCTCTCTCTCTCTCCCTCTCCCTCTCCCTCTCCCTCTCCCTCTCCCTCTCCCTCTCCCTCTCCCTCTCCCTCCCTCCCTCCCTCCCTCCTCTCTCGCGTCCTTTCTCTCTCTCTTTCTCGTCCTCTCTATCTCCTCCCTCTTCCTCTCTCTTCTCTCTCGTCCCTTAGTGCATGACACCTCCTAATGAAGAACCTCCTCCGGGAAAATATCGCCGGCAATTATTATAAATTATCCAAAATTACAAAACCGCACGACAGTCAGATTGTGATGGAAACACACACGCGAGAGCGCGGACAAAGGGAAGAGAGGGAATGAAGGAGAGAGAGGGAAGGAGGAGGGACTGAAGGAGAGTGAGAGAGGAAGAGAGAGGGAGGGAGAGGGAAAGAAAGTGAGAGGAAAGAAACGAAAGAGAGAGAGAGAAAGAGAGAGAGAGAGATAGAGATAGAGATAGAGAGAGAGAGAGAGAGAGAGAGAGAGAGAGAGAGAGAGAGAGAGAGAGAGAGAGAAAGAGAAAGAGAGAGAGAGAGAGAGAGAGAGAGAGAGAGAGAGAGAGAGAGAGAGAGAGAGAGAGAGAGAGAGAGAGAAAGAGAAAGAAGGCAAGGTAGGCTAGAGAGGAAAGTAAAGAAATTAGGGAGAGAAAATAACAAGAAAGAAAGAGACGTTGAGGGAGAAATCAAAGTCTAATTTTCCAACCCTTCCTTTTATTTTCCTTCCCTCGTATCCTACCTGGCCGAGGTCAGGCGAAGTCATCACCCTATGGAAATGTGTTAGCGACTTCCAAGAACAAACATCTTTATGCCTTCTTACGGCTCATCACAAACAATCGCCTTCTTCGCTACGACCGATGTTTAGAGAGAAAGTCAAAAGTCCCTCTTTTTTTTATGGCGATTTTACGAT
>NC_061855.1:30289262-30294262 GCF_019202785.1 Penaeus chinensis | reverse complement strand
GGGAGAGGGAGGTGGAGGGGAATGAGGGGGAGGAAGATGACGAGGAGGAGGAGGATGATCGGGGAAAAGGGGGGGGGGGTAGAAGAGGAAGGGGAAGAAGTAGAGGAGGTGCTGGTGGTGGTGGAGGGGGGAGGGGATATGAGGGAGGGAGAGGAGGAGGGGGGAGGAAGAAGAAAATGAAAATAAAAAATAATAATATGGAGGGAAGAAAGGGAGGTGGAGGGAAGGGGAATGGAAGGAATTGGAGGGGAGAAAGGGGGGGGGGGGGAGTAATGAGTGAGAAGGGGAGGTAGAAGACATGGAATGAATGGGATGCGGAGAGTGGGAATAGAGAAGGAAGAAAAGTGGGGTGAAGGATGGGCGCGGAAGAGGGAGAAAAGGAAGGGATGTGGCCTCCTCCTAGGGAGGAGGTAGGAGGGGTCAGGAGATGGATGGGTGGAGGGAGGGGAGAGGGGAGAGGGGAGAAGGGAGAGGGGAGAGGGGGAGGGGCGGAGAGTGAAGAGACGACGGGGCGGAGAGTGAAGAGACGACACAGGGAGATGGGGAGAGGGGAGGAGAGGCAGAGGGGGAGGGGGTAAAGGGGCGGATGCCTTGTGGTTCCGGATGGGCGGTGGGGGCGGAGAGACGGCGACGGGGCGAGTGTGGGTTGAGGGCGTTGCGGAGATAGAATGAAGAGAGAGAAAGATGGGAAGAGAGATGAAAAGATGGAAAGGGAGAGCGATGGGGAGAGAGAATTAGGAAGAAGGGAAGAGAAGGCACGGAGGTAAAGGAAGGGGCAGAGAAAAAGACAGAGACAGACATAAAGGCAGAAACAGAGACTTAAAGGCAAAGTGACAGTGATACAGACACGGAAAAAAACGAGAAATAGAAACGTCAAAAACAGAAACAGAGGCAGAGACCGACATGGAGTTGGAAACAAAAACAAATAAAGAAACAAACGGAGACGATGATAGAAACAGAGAGAGAAAAAAGAGAGAAACGACCAAAACAATCGAACGAACGAACGAACGAACCAAGACCCATCTGATAAACCTAGCAACAAGCAACCAAGACGCAAATAAACATTATTATGACTCATCGCGAAGGAGAGGAAAGGAGAGGCGGAGGTGCTTGCAAGCAGACCGAGAGAGCCTTCGAGGAGCCACAAAAGAAAACATTTACAGCCTTTTACAAGCGCCGTAAAAAAGGGAATGGCGGACGGTGGGGGGGGGGGGGAGGAGGAGGAGGGGAGGAGGGGCGGGGGAGGGCAGGAGGAAGGGAACAGGAGGGGGAGACCGAGGCAGGAAGAAGGAATAATAGGGGACGAGAGAGAGACACACAGATACAGACAAAGACGCAAACACATACACAGGCAGAAACAGACAGACAGACAGACAGACAGACGGACAGACAGACAGACAGACAGACAGACAGACAGACAGACAGACAGACAGACAGACAGACAGACAGACAGACAGACAGACAGACAGACAGACAGACGGACAGACAGAGAAAGGAGATATAAACGGGAAGTAGGGAGAGAGGGATGGGTTAAGGAAGAAAGGAAAAGGGCAGATGATTAGAATAAAGAGGGGAATGGGGGAACGTAAAGTAAAGGAGAGGAGAAGGAATAGAAATAAAAAGAAACAGCAGGAAGAACCACGAGAAACTGAAACATAAAAAAAGCGCAAAGAGTGTCAACGTAAAATATACGAAAAGGAAACAAACAGACGAACAGAAACGGCCACAACGCACGCAAATCCAAACAGCCCATCCCCTCAAACAAACAAACAAGGAAACAAACCAAAGGAAACAAAAGCAGAACAAGAATCATTCAGCACGGGGAACGGATCGGAGGCGACATACATTTAATTCGACATTTGAATGACAAGTGAAGACAACGCACAGCTGACGGGGGAATTGGAAGGGGGGGAGGGGAGGGGGGGGAGATAGGGGGCGGGGGAGATAGGGGAGGTAGAGGAGGAGAAAGAAGGAAGGAGGTAGGGGAGGAGAGTAGGGGAGAAAGGGATGGGGGTAGGGGAGGAGAAAGAGGGAGGGAGGGTGTATCGAGCGTTGGGGATGGAGGGGGGGAGGATAAGGGAGGAGGAAGGGTGTGGGGAGGGGAAGGAAAGGAGGAAGGGAAGTGGAGGCATAGGGAGGGAGAGGGGGGGGTAAGAAGGAACAGGGAGGGGCTAGAGGGAAAGGGAATGAGAAGATGGAACAGGGAGGGGCAAGGGTAGGGGAAGGGAGTGGGAGGTGGAGTAAGTAGAAGGAAGAGTAAGGGAGGAGGAGGAAAAGGAGGAGGAGGAGGAGGAGGAGGAGGAGGAGGAGGAGGAGGAGGAGGAGGAGGAGGAGGAGGAGGAGGAGGAGGAGGAGGAGGAGAAGGAGAAAAAGGAGAGAGAGGAGGAGGAGGTGGTAGAGCCAGAGAGGAAGAGTGGGAATGGAAGAGCAGGAGGGAGGGGAGGTGGGGGGGAGGGGAGGGAAAGGGGGAAATGGGGAAGGCTGCTTTACATTCAGGAGGCGACGGCGAATAGGAGGTGAAAGGTGAAGGGTGAGGGAGAAGAGACGGAAGTGTGAGATGATTTGAAAGAGGGAAGAGAAGGGGTGGAAGAGGATGGAGGAAGAGGAGGAAAGGGATAGAAAATAAAGGAAAAAGAAGAATAAGAGCTAGGATGAGAAGAAGAAGAAGAAGAAGAAGAAGAAGAAGAAGAAGAAGAAGGAGAAGAAGAAGAAGAAGAAGAAGAAGAAGAAGAAGAAGAAGAAGAAGATGGAGAAGAAGAAGGAGAAGAAGAAGAAGAAGAAGAAGAAGAAGAAGAAGATGAAGAAGAAGAAGAAGAAGAAGAAGGAGAAGAAGAAGAAGAAGAAGAAGAAGAAGAAGAAGAAGAAGAAGAAGATGAAGAAGAAGAAGAAGAAGAAGAAGAAGAAGAAGAAGAAGAAGAAGAAGGAGAAGAAGAAGAAGAAGAAGAAGAAGAAGAAGAAGAAGAAGAAGAAGAAGAAGAAGAAGAAGAAGAAGAAGAAGAAGAAGAAGAAGATGATGAAGAAGAAAAGGAAACAAAAGCATCAGCATCAGTAGCAATAACATTAGCATTAACAAAACGAGCACGAGGGCACTAACAAAAAACATTATAAAACAACCGCAGAAGACTCGACACAATGCACACCAACACATTAAAGGAAGGAGGGAGGGAGGGAGGGAGGGAAGGAGAGGGGAGGATTGGATGGGAGGGAAGGAGGGAGAGGGAGGGGGAGAGGGAGAGGGAAGTAGAGGAAGGTGGGAGGAAAGTTGAAAGATGGAGGGAGAGGGATGAGGGAGTGGGAAAGAGAGGGAGGGAAGTAGAGAGAGGGAAGGAGGGGGAGAGAAAGACAAATAGACAGAACGAGACATAAACAGACACAAGGGAAGATAAAGAAGCATAAAAGATAAAACAAGAGAAAGAAACAAAACAGACAGACAGACACTCAAACAGAGCGCGCAGCAACTCCCAAGAAGCGTAAGACAGGGAGCAGAACATCCTTCTTTTTCTGTTTTTTCTCTCTTCATTTCTCTTTTTTTTTTTTTTCATCTTCTCCCTTTTTTCCTCGAAGACGCGAAGAATGCTGTCGGGCCGCGGGAGTGATTTACGCGAAGCCGGACGGGAGGCTGAAGCAGTAACGCGCGCCTCGCTTGCTCCGCGTCCCTTTCCGTCGGAGCCTTTGATTGATTGGCGATTCTGGTGTCTTGTTTATTGACATTGTTTGTCTGTTTACTTTTGGTTTTGGTTTAACTTTTGGTTTGGTTGGTTTACTTTTTACTTTTTGTTTACTTATTGATTTGTTTTTGTATTTTTTAAATTTATTCATTCTCTTTTTTTGGTTTTTTTTTTTTATTTGTTGAGTTTTCGTTTCCCTTCAGGGGTGGCTTGGGGGGGGGGCAGGGAAAGGGGGGGAAGGTAGGTAGGGGGGGATAATGGAAGATGGGAGGAGATAAATTGAAGGAAAAACAAGCTAAGGAATCAGGATAATAGTAATGAGAAGCAGAAGAAGAAGACGAAGAAAGAAGATGACGAAAGAAAAGAGGATTAGGAAGAGGAATAAGCGTGCAGCATAATCCCTAACCCCCCCCCCCCCCCCCCTACCTCCTTGTTTTTTCTCTCTCTCCCACAACTTTCAACCTCCTTTTGGTGTCATTCCCGCCCTCCCCTTCCCCCCTCCCCCCTCCCCCCTCCCCCTCCCCCTCCCCCCTCCCATCGCATCACTCGCCGGCCAGTCAAGAACACCAATTCTGTAGAACGAGTTTGTTATTTAAACCTCATGATGCTCAACGAAGAGGAAAAAGGAAAAAAAGAAAGAAAAAAACAAAAAAAACTTGGGTTTGTGTCTGGTTGCCGGCGCGTGGTCACTGCACGTTGCGTGTCCGTAAGGTCGAAAAGCCCCTGCTAACTCCGTAGGATTTTCGACCAGGCGGCCGCCACGTGTAAGGCCAGTTGTTGCCGCGTGTAAACATCTCGGGCGAAGAAAAATGGCTAAATTGGTAACTTATTGTATTCTTTCCATTGTGTTTCCTGTGTCATGGCGGGAGAGCTGATAAGGATATTAAAATTCTGTGTCTTTTTCTTCTTTTTTTAATGTGAAGTGTGTGTCCTTGTGTGTTTTCCGCTGTGTATAATTTGCCTTGCATTTAGAACTCTATTCTTTCGCTCTTTTTCTTTTCATCTTCTTCCTTCTTCTGTCTTCTTCTTCTTTTTCTTTTTCTTCTATTTCTACTTCTTTTTTCTTCCTCTTCTTCTTCTTCTACTTTTTTCTTCTTCTTTTTCTTCTTCTTCTCCTTCTTCTTCCTCTTCTTCTTCTGCTTCTTCTTCTTCTTCTTCTTCTTCTTCTTCTTCTTCTTCTTCTTCTTCTTCTTCTTCTTCTTCTTCTTCTTCTTCTTCTTCTTCTTCTACTTCCTTTTTTTTTTTTTTCTTCTTATTCGTTTTCTTCTTTTCATATTCTTATGATCTTCGACCGTTTCGCTATATGATACTTTCTCGTATATTAACGACAAT
>NC_061855.1:30279262-30281762 GCF_019202785.1 Penaeus chinensis | reverse complement strand
ATAATAATAATAATAATAATAATAATAATAATGATAATAATTAGATTATAATAATTATTATTATTATCATTATTATTATTATTATCATTATTATTATTATTATTGTTATTATTGTTATTGTTAATTTCATCATCATCATCATCGACATCATTGATAATATTTAAGATTTTCCAACGCCAGAGCCACAAGCATTCGAACACTTCGATCGGAACGCATGCCAATGGCGTCTTTGGATTGTGTCCTGTTTCTTTCTTCTTTATTTTTCTTTCTCCTCCACTTATTTATTCTTCTCGATTCTCCGCCTCCCGTGTTTCCCTTTTCTTTTCTCTCTTGTCTTTTCCTCTTTTTTTTTCTTTTCCTCTCTGGTTGTTCGTTTGCGTCGACAAAGGAAAAGAAGAAGGAAAAGCAAAAGAAAAAAAAATGTTGGACGCGTCTCATTTTCCTTCCGCGGCTTGCGTTTCATCTAGGATTTTTTTTTTCTTTTATTGTCGTCCCTTTCTCTTTATCTCTGTCTCTCTCTCTCTTTCTCTTTGTATTTCTCTCTCTCTCTCTCTCTCTCTCTCTCTCTCTCTCTCTCTCTCTCTCTCTCTCTCTCTCTCTCTCTCTCTCTCTCTCTCTCTCTCTCTCTTCCCTTTCTTCCTTGCCCTCCATCCCTTCCTCCTTCTCTCTCCCTTTACCTCTTCCTCTCCCTCGCCCTCTCCCACCCCTTTTCCCTCTCCATTTTTCTCTCTCCTTCTTCTCTTTCTCGCTCTCACTCTCTCGCCCCCCCCCCTCCTCCCCTCTTTCTCGCCTTCGTTTCTTTTTTTTCTTTTTTCTTTTTATGCTTTTTGACATTTCGTGTTTCTTGTCTTTTTCGTTGTGTGTTTTTTTTTTTCTTTCTAAAATCTATTTTTAGCTCGGGTGTCGAAGGAAGGAAAGGTAGAGATAGATATATGAGAAGAGAAAGAGGTTTTAACGAAAGAGGAAGAGGGAGAACAGAATAAGAAAAAAAACAAAACAAAGAGGAAGAAGATGAAAGGAAGAGGAACATAAAGCGGGCGAAGAGGAATTGGAAGAAGGAAGAAAGACGAAAGTAACAAGAAAAGTAAGAAGGGCGGAAGATGAAGAGAAATGGAGGGAGGAAGGGATAGGAAAGGGGGGGAGGGGGGGGGGCAGGGGAAGTGAGAGGAGGGGGAGAAGGAGAAGGAGGGGGAGGGAGAAGACGGGTGAGAGGGGGAAGAGGGGAAAGTTAAAGGGGGGGGGGGGAGTTAGGCATCTTTTTAATTTGGATTTTGAGGATGAGATGAAGGCGGATTCCATACAGCTCAGTGACAGAAGCTGATGGCAATTTAGTTCGCGGGAGAGAGGGAGGGAGGGAGAAGGAGAAGGAGAAGGAAAAGGGACAGAGGGAGAGGGAGAAGGAAAAGGGATGGTGAAGAAGGGAGATGGAGCGAGAAGGAAACGGAAGGGAGGGAGAGGAAGGGACAGAGAGGGAAGGAGACATACATACAGACAGACAGACAGACAGACAGACAGACAGACAGACAGACAGACAGACAGACAGACAGACAGACAGACAGACAGACAGACAGACAGTAAGTAAGTATCAGGACGCATATCGCAATCTGATCTTCACATGATTAACAGACATACCATTCTGAAGCGCTGGTTAGTACGGCCTTATTAGTTGACCTATAACATCCAATTGCCAATTAAGTGGTAATGAAGGGGGTGGGGAGAGGGGGGGAGGAGAGGGGAGTGAGAGAGGAGAGGAGAGTGGGGGGGGGGAGGGCAGGAGAAAGGGACGGAAGGAGAGGGGAGTGGGAGAGAAGAGAAGAGGTAGGGGAGATAGGATGGGGGAAGAGGAAAGGGGCGGGAGGAGAGGGGAGCCGGAGAGGGGAGCAGGAGGAGAGGGGAGTAGGAGGAGAGGGGAGTGGGGAGAGATGGAATACGGGAAGGGGGTGGGGAAGGGTGGGGGTAGGGGAAGGATATAGTGGGGAAGGGAGAGAGGGGGAGAAGAGAGGAGTGGGAAAGGAAGAAGAAGAGAAGGGATAGGGAAGGGGAGGGTGAATTAAGAAAAGAGGAGGACGAAGAAAATAAAGAAATAAGAAGGATGAGATAAAAACGAACGGAAATCACAGAAAGAGATAAATAGAGATAGAGAGAGAGAGAGAGAGAGAGAGAGAGAGAGAGAGAGAGAGAGGGAGGGAGGGAGGGAGGGAGGGAGGGAGAGAGAGAAAGAGAGAGAGAGAGAGAGAGAGAGAGAGAGAGAGAGAGAGAGAGAGAGAGAGAGAGAGAGAGAGAGAGAGAGAGAGAGAGAGAGAGCGAGAGAATCCGCGTCGCTAAGGGAAGACTTGATGACCATGTAATTAAGTAGCGGTTACTGGCTTCTTGCGCCGGAAAATGACTGGCATCCGATGTCTCGTTGTGCGGGAGAAATGGTCATTACGCGAGAGAGAGGAGAGAGGAAGAGAAAGGGAGAGAGAGGGGAGAGGAAGAGAAAGGTAGAGAGAAGAGAGTG